>NW_020837950.1:1886771-2022582 GCF_003676395.1 Aethalodelphis obliquidens | reverse complement strand
GAAAGAAAGAAAGAAAGAAAGAAAGAAAGAAAGAAAGAAAGAAAGAAGGAAGGAAGGAAAGAAAGAATTGCTTTGCTTGGCTCTGTAAAAAAAAAAAAAAGTAACATACCAAAATGAACTCTTCAGTAATTATACCTTGGGTGATTTTTGTTTTGTTTTGTTCATTATAATTTTTGGTATTTTCTAAATTTTCTACAATAAGCATCTTTACTTTTAGAATCAGAAATATAAAAACTCTTCAAATTACAGATTTGGGCTGTGTGAGACTATACTGAACATTTTTGGTTCTCTTTTTGCAGCATCGTTCCTCCTTCTTCTGTTGAGAGGACCTCGGTTTTTCTTTGAGAACACAGTCCTCCCCATTCCCTCGTGATGTGGATGAAGTGGGCCCCCAACCCTAGCTCCAGGGATGGGCATGTGACCCAGGCCTGGCCCATCCTCATGTTCCATCTGTTTGGCCTCAGTGACTGGTTCTAGATGGGCATGTGACTTAAGCCAAATCAGTACTTCTGCAGGAGATGTTCCTGAGGGCAGAAAAGCTCTGCTTGCATTGGTACTAATGAGCTATAAGTCTAGAGCTGCATATGAGGTCAGGGAAGCAATACAGGAAAGCATTGCTGAAGGATGGAGATGAAAAAGAATCCATGTGTGTTCACACACACACACAAACACACACACACCCCACCTTCGAGTCTGATGACTTTGAGCTCTCAGAACTAGGCAAGTCTGGGACATTATCACCCCTTGACTTTCCAGTTATCTGGGCTAATACAGTTTAGGTTTCTTTGTTTGCATAAACTAGTTTACAACTTCTACAATTGCAATCAAGAGTTCTCATTAATACAATTACAAAAACAATAAAAATACATAAAGTATAATCCATGAAAGGGTCCAGGGCCAATCACAAAACAGAGTACAGAACTGGTCCCACAAATCATACCTGAGATATAAAACATTTCCATTATTGTAAATGTTTCTACTGGACATGATCTAAAGTATAGTTCATTCCCCTGGAAGTTCACTCGTAGCACCTTCTATATGCCTCCTTTTAGTACATAGCTGGCAGGGGGTACTATTAAAAATAGCTAATAACCCTAAAGCCACAAGGACTGGAAGCTCTCTGTTGTGCCTGTCATTAAACCTTTAATTGCTGGATCTGGGGAGATTTGGGGTATCTCAAGGGGGGAGTTGGAGTGAGAGGGTACTAAGGTGTTTAGGGAGGTAGGTTTTTTTTCCAATCAGTACAGAAAGATTTCAATATTCTACCAACCGATGTGGCCAGCCTGGGTATGTACAGGCTGAACACGAGCCCTGTTAACAGATATTATAGTTTCTTATTTGGGTATCTGTTTTTCCTCCTGGAACAAGAAACCCTCTAGGTAGAGACTCTGTCTCACTGATTTTTGTATCGTATGCCTACCTAGGTGCTCATAGGTGTTTTTGAATGGTGAACATGAATGATAGTCCAGCATTGTATAATTCCCTATTGTTTTTTATTTTTTTTTCTGATAGACGTTTCCTGCCTAGAATTAAATTGCAATATGGTCTCTTTTCAGCCACTCTTCTGAAGACTTGTTATCCTCTCCAATATCAGTTGATTGAAGAAGAAAATTGTAAATTTTCTTTCAGGCAAAATGTTGATATTTTTAACACATAGTGATTTTTTCCCCCACTACGAATGATTTTAGAAATAAGTCAAGATCCTAGAAACTTATGATTGCTTTGCATGGTAGGTTTTATCTCTGTCATTTTAAGAAGATGTGGTCTGATGGTCCTGAGCACAGAGCCCTTTAAATTTCAGTTCTCCCACAGCTGTGTGCCTTGAACCATTTGCTAGGACATTGGGGTGTGGGTTCCCACACTTGACTGTAAGAACTGTGGCAGGACCCACACCTGTCTATGAACAATGGTCCTCCCAGTGCCTAGCCCGTCCTCGTTCACAGTAGACACTTAGATGCTTATTGAATGAATAAATAAAAACATTTAAAGAGAGGCGATCGTATATATTGATGAAGTAGTGATAATTTTTAAGTGATTAGCTTTTTTAAAAAATTTATTTATTTTATTTATTTATATTTGGCTGCGTTGGGTTTTCGTGGCTGTGCGCGGGCTTTCTAGTTGCAGCAAGTGGGGGCTACTCTTCTTGTGGTGCGCAGGCTTCTCATTGCGGTGGCTTCTCTTATTGCAGAGCAGGGGCTCTAGACGCGCGTGCTTCAGTAGTTGTGGTTAGTGGGCTCTAGAGCGCAGGCTCAGTAGTTGTGGCGCATGGGCTTAGTTTCTCCACAGCATGTGGGATTTTCCCGGGCCAGGGCTCGAACTCCTACCTCCCCTGAATTGGCAGGCGGATTCTTAACCACTGCGCCACACCAGGGAAGTCCAAGTGATTAGCTTTAAAAGTCACTTTTCTTAAACCAATTTAGGTCCTATCAACATCGAACAGGTGAGCTTTCAATATTAAATAAAGGGGGTGGCAGAGAATTGGTTAATTATAAATTTTGGCTGCTACTTTAGAGAAGAGTCTAGGTGTATCTAAATTATTCCATAGCTTTTTCTTATGGGCACTTCCCATTTCTTTTCCATTCTGAAGATTTCTGGAGAGGTGTTTACTGATTTATTAGAATGCACAGGGAAAGCTCATCATACCTGGGGTCAGTCTTATAATGACTGGGTCTCCCCTCTTTTAGCTGTGTGATCTTGGGCTACTTTTAGAATTGAAATAATATACATATCTGTTCCGCGACCTCACAGAGCTGTTACTGTGAGCATGAAATAGCATTCAGCCTAAGGAGGAACTATAAAACCCCATACAGATACTGTTGTTTCCTTGGGTAAAGCACTTCCTAGGCCGTGAAACTTGGCTTAAGAAGATCATTTTACTATTGTTTTGCCTTGGTACAGGCTAGGGCAGCTAAGAAGAACACAAGAATCCCCACCCCTGTAACTGTCGTCTGATAGAGAGGCAGAGAAACCCTACAGGAAAAAAAAAAAAGGCGCCCAGAAGGCTTCCAGAACAACGACTTTGGGGCAAATGGATTTAAAAACTCGGGTTCCCAGAGTAAACTTCTGAAGGCCCCTTCCCACCCCAAAGCCCCAGTCTCCAGAAAGGTCTCAGCAGGGGCTTGTTGGGCAGAGGCCACACCGACCAATAGAAACCAACTGTGATCTTACAGGTTGAGGAGCAGGTGGAGAAACAGAGCATTAATAATTACCCACGCCTGGGCTCAGCTTTTTACCGCGGCGCCTGGCGCCACGCTTGATCCCCCTCGAATAACAGGAATAGAGAAGAATGTCGGGGCCCAATCCCATCGCCCCCCCCCCCCGTTCCTGTCCCCCGCACCACCTTCCACCACTAGCGGCGTCCAGCCTCCTCCCTCGGGAGCGTGCTCGAGGGGCGGAGGCGGACCTTTATTGTCTGGGGAGCACCTGCCAGGTGGCGGGCCGGTCCCCTGATGTGCGCGTGGCGCCCAGCTTCACAAAGCGCGTGGGCAGCGCCACTCTCGTCCGGGAACCGCCTCTGGCAGCCCTACTATATCACAGGAGAGAAGACGTGGAGAGATGAAGGGGCTCTGGGGTCAGGAGCGGGCGGTGAGGGCCGGTGTGCCCGCTCCCTACCCGCGGGCTCGGTCCCCCGGGATCAGCTCGTCGAAGGAGCAGAGGTCAGACGCCGCAGCCAGGGAGCAAGACCCTGGAGTGGGGGAGGGAGGGAGGGGAGGCGAGGAGGGGCGCGGAGAAGGGGCGTGGCCAGCACGCAGTGGGAGGGCGCTGGGAGGAGGGGCCGCTGCTCGGCGCTCGCAGCTCTGGGGGCCCGGCTTTGCCGCGCTCAGTGCACTTGGGCGAGAGCAGGAACGTGGAACGGAGCTCCGCTCCCAGCGCAGCCACCGCGATGAGAGGCGCTCCCGGCGCCTGGGATTTCCTCTTCGTCCTGGTGCTCCTGCTCCGCGTCCAGACAGGTGGGAGGGCGCTGCGGGCACCCGGACCGCGTCCCTCGGCTCACCCTGTGCCCCCGTAGGGCCCGAACACGTTGGGGTGTGTCGGGAGAGGTGGTTGCCGGCCCTTTGGTGCCGGGGCATTTCAGCCTCCGGGAAGATTCGGGGCGGCCCTGGGACTCTCCTGCGCCCTGCCCTGCTCACCTGCGCAGGGAGCCCCCTGTCGCTGGTGGTGGGCGCACTGAGCCGGGGGTCTTCCGGGAATGGGGGCGGCGAGGGGGGCTTAGGCTGAGCGAGGTGAGGCTGAGGGCAGCGGGTTGCGTGCGAGTTTGGGGATGCTTTTGTGCGGAGGGTGAGCGGGCGCAGAGGCGGGCGGCGAGGTGGTTCGCATGCAGCGCGTTAATCTCCGCCTGGCGAGGCGCGACCGCTGCTTCCTTTTGTTAAAAGTTGTGCGTGTGTGACCGGCGCACCGGAGGACCGGCCCGCAGGTTCTCAGCCGCGCGGAGGGCGAAGTTGGAGGAGAGCCTTTTCTTTGCTCTGCGGCGGCAGCTTTCCAAACCGCGGCGCTCTTTGTGCCCCAGAGCAGGGGACGGACCCCGCTGCCTCTTCTGCTCCAGGCGCCATCCTGGACCCGAGTCGAAGACAGCGTTGTCCTCGGGTCCTCCGGTTATGCCTTTTGCACGGGGAGCGTGCCGCGTGCGGCTCTGTGGCCGCGAACCTGGAGGTGCGGCTCCGGAGACAACTTGGGTAGGGCGTGTGGAAAGCAGCCGCTAGGTTGCAGACTTTTTGCTTTTGTAGATTCTGTGCCCGAGGCTCGCCCCTTTCTGCCGGGTGCCGTTTCTTTCCTGCAACGCGCCTCGGAGCGGCTGAGGGCTGCGTTTGCTTCCTGCTCCCGGGGGAGGCGGGGACGGTCCGCCGGCACCCTGCGGTTCCTGACCGCAGCCGCCATCCACGCACGGCCGGAGTACCCGGCCAGGCTGGCAGGGCTCTGCAAGCCCCTCTACACGGTGTCTGCGACCTGTAATCGCAGGTCCCTGTTTTCTTTGGGAATTTTGAGATTCGCAACACCCCCCATATGATATCTCTACTGAAGAGCTGCCTGAGGTGAGGGGTGGGAGATGGAGTGGAACTTTCTGCAAATCTTACTTATATCTTAAAGCTGTTATGAAAATCCGTTATATCTGCGCGGGAACTTGGGTCTTCAGGTGGAGGAGGATTTGCAGGCTCCTGGAAGCCCTCAGATTCCTGCCCCTTCTCTTTTTTTCTGGGCGTCGCTGGTGCGCAAGCGAGTGCAGGTCACCCGACTAACCCCTGAAGCCCTGCTTTTTCCCAGGTCATTTTTATTTTTTTTAACCTTTAAGGCTAACTTGATGATGTAAGGATAGAAAGTGAGTCTGAACTGGAATTCAAGGGCTCCAAAGGAAGCATCGCTGTGACTATTGTGGGACTCTATCTACTGCTGATCAGTTTTCCCATAAAGTCTTAAGATGCAGCCTTCCCCTTCCCGGTCTTATAAGGCATTGTGAGGGCTTTCCTGTGGGGGAAGAGAGGTAGGAGGGATCATGAATGAGTGTCCGGATTCCCGTGGCGGATTTGACTGCCTAAGCTTCAAATTAGACGTTTGGTCCTTTCCATCTTTGTGCCTTGACATTTTAATTTCAGTGAAGGGGTGTGCAGTGGACCCATCGGGCACACAAGAAAGGTAGACTACACATACTATTTCCCATTTTTTAAATTAAATGAATCCATTGCTCCCTTATTCCTCATAATTAGCCGGCTCCATCGAACAGATTTTTTGGCAAAGGGGATTTTAAGGTCTGGCTCCTGGGGGGCAGTGTGGTGTAGTGACAAAGCCTTGTGCTGCCTTTCTGTTTCTCCTTTTCTCAGCTTCTATTGGCTGTGTGCCGTTGTGCCAGTCCCTTAAATCTGTGGGAGCCCGGGGTCCTCAACAGGGCAGCAAGGGGTCTGCACCATGAAGGATCCTTTGGGTCCCAAATTCTCCTCTTCCAGTGTTATGAGCGTAGACTCTACACTTCTTCTGAACTCTTTCCCTGAATCCTTCCTGCCTCCTTGAAATTCCACTGCCTCCTGGTCACAGCGACCGCTTGGTGGTGTCCTGCTGGTCTGCCTCTGGTTAAAGCAGGGAGATGTGTGTTTCTCCAGTCCAAACATGCTCCCCTACAGTTTCCCTTTGAGGCCTAGGAGGTGCCAACTCTGCAGGACCCTCCATCGTCACCAGGCCCGCCCCGCCCCAGTGTTTACAACTCCTGTGCCCAGCAGGATGAACCTGCAGTGAATAGTGAATCATACCCTCCCCTCGTTCCTGCAGGTGTGAGGCTAGAGTCATCCCCAGCAGCTGGACACATAACATTCTGAATGACTGTCCTGCTGGAAATAACATGATGGTCTTATAAAAGGGAACCCAGATAATTCACTTATCCACTTTCTGGTGTTTCCCACCCACCCACACATTTTTTCTTCAGACTTTATAAACCATTCATGCTGTGCTATTGCAACACGTTTTCTAGGGTGCCTCCAATTTCACGTTAGTGCCAGACCCAATGCTGGGGCCTTTGCCTGCAATTTCCAGTCCTCTCAGCAAGCCCTGGAGGTAGTCTTGTTACCATCCCTACCATTAAAGCTGGAGAAACTGGCTGAGGATAAGCGAGTTCCCAGAATAATCAGGGGTGAAGCCTGAGGTTGGCCCCATATGCCCAGCTGTATTTCCAGTCACATGATTTCTAAGAATCAGTTATAAATTGAGATTTATTTGAAACTGTTCTATATCATATGCCAGGCATTGTTGGAGGTTCTGGGAATATAGGATGGCCAAGATCATTACTTTCCCATTGTTGGTGAAAAAGACCTAGGTTTCCTGTCATACGATGTCTGAGTTAGTGTTCTCAATTTGAGGGAAGTATTCATTGAAGGGGGAGTCATTCAGTGATAGCTTCCCTGAGGCGTTTGTAGGCATTTGACGCTGGGTATGAGGGCTTTAGGTGTTAGCTGTCCTATTCCAGGTAGGGTCCCTCCAAAATGAAGATGCACTGTCTCTAACGTGATGGTGCAAGTTAGTTGAAATTTTTTTCCATCCCCACTGCAAAAAACTAAAAGTGGTCTTAGCATTATATACTTGTGGGGTACCTGTGAGAGAGAAAAGCCCCAGTGATGGGTGACATCATTGGCTGTTTACCCTGGACGAGCACAGTGAGATATAATGGCAGCTCAACACTCCAAGCCTTTCTTTTTCCAAAACAAATGCTCATCAGAAATGTGCCAAGTTATTTTGTGGGCTTCCCTTGGAGCACGTTTATGTACAGATGTTGTTGTGATGGATTTTGCTGCTGTTGTTGACGGCCCTTAGAAGTTGCCCTGAGGATTTTGACTCATTTCCTCAAGTCTCTCCCAGCTGATTAAAGAAGGACACCAGGAAATGAGCCGTGGTGTCCTGAGCGGGAATTCTTGAAGCTGGACTGCAGTGCAGGGACCCCTTCAAAGGCAGCGGTCAAGGCTGCAGCGGCATTTTCTCCAGAATGAATTTAGTTTAAACAGCTGATGGGCTAGGGAAGTGCTTAATGTTGCTTCATTCACATATGGGAACTTTTTTAAAAAGGGGACTGAAGGACGTTTGAAGAAATCCTAAGCATGCAAAATTTCACCTGCAGTCTCTGTAACTTGAATAGATATTTTCGTGGCTGCAAATCCAGAGTGAAGAGGGCCTGCAAGGGAGTCACCAGAGGAAAAAGTTTGAATCTGGGCCGAATCCAGTGTAAATCTTTGTTGAAAGCAGAGGACTTGTGAGGAAGCCTAGCCTGGCAGCTCTTAGTCTCTTGACATTTTGGACCCGAGACAGCCCATCTTTTGACTTCAGACTCTTAATTGCAAACTCATAGCCCTTGCTTGGTTGTGTTTCGTTTGGCCCACCTGATGCTTTTTTAGAAAACATTGGGGCAGTATTTAAAATATGGAGAATTTATATCAAGATCTAGGTTTCTTTATTCTCTCGAAGAATCGAAAACTCCCCATCTTTAGATGGGACCTCTACTCTTTCCATTGCTCTAGACAGTACCACTCTATACTGCCAGTCAGGCTTTTAGGCATTTAGCCTTGGGTCCCGGTGAGCACAGGTGGGACCACGCAGGTACTTAGTGGAAGGAGCACAGGCCTAAGGAATGAAAACAGCCTTGTATTAGTCTGCTGGCTCCATGACCGACAGCTTTGTGACTTCGGAACAAATTGCTTACCCTTGCTGAGCTGCACTCTTTTCATCCTAGTTTTAGCTGTGTGACTTTGGGAAAATTACTTAACCTCTCTGTGCCAGTAAATGTGTGGCTACATATAAAGTTTTTAGAATGGTACTGCCCGGCACGCTCATGGTATAAGCTCAACACATGTCAAGCTCTGTACATATTTATTATCTGTAAATTAGGAATTATTGCTGTCCCTAAAATGGGAATAATGCCTTCTCTAATATGCGTACTCTAAAGATTAGAAACAGATTCTTGTAAAGATACTTGGCACAGGGTCTGGGATGGCATAGGCACCTAACAAATGAAGAAATTCCATGAGTATGTAGAATCTGACTATTTCTCTTTATAATCCTTGCACGCAGATACCAATAGGTACTAACTTGACAGCTTTTAAAATGAAATAAACTTTAATTTTTGTCTTGAGTTTTACATAGCTTTTGACAAAACAGTTGGGAATCACTAGTGTTAAAGAGTGAACAGACCTTTGATTATTTTTTCCGCGGGGGGGGGGGGAGAAAAACCCAGAAGATTTTTTTTCAACATCTTTATTGGAGTATAATTGCTTTACAATGTTGTGTTAGTTTCTGCTGTATAACAAAGTGAACCAGCTATATGTATACATATATCTCCCAGAAGATTTCTCTAGTGGAAACATTCATACCTTCTAATTTTTCCATTCATCTTATGCTTTAGCCTTAATGCTTACATTTTGGTTATGAAATGTGTTGGTTAGGTATTTTCCGCTGCATACCTTTCTGACAGTTAGGTTTTTAAGGCTTTTGCAAACTTTAAAGTTTAAGCTAAATTGTTATTCAGGGCATGAGGCATCAGAGTTAAGAGTTTGGGCTCTGAAGTTGACAAGTTTGTCCAGCTTGGCCTCTTGCCAGCTCTGTGACCTGGGACGAGACCCTTAAGCTTCAATTCCTCATCTGTAAAATGGGGATGATGGCATAGGCCTACTGAAAGGAGTAAATTAGATCATGTATGAAACACACTTTGCATACCGTCCCTTACAGGGAAGGCATGGGGACTCCACCATCAGGCTGATTTTATGTTTCTTTTTCAGCGTTTGTCTCTTAGGAAAGAAATTTGGAAATGGTTTTAAACCAGATTATATAGAGGGGTTTCTTTTAGTATTAAGATGAAGCTTATCCATTCAATGTCTAGGTTTTTAAAAGGTTCACAGTTAGTGTTAATGCATACTTCTCTCCCTGGTTCTTTGTTTAACCTTATTCACAGGCTGCTTTCCACCAAAGGGAATATAGCTTTCTGGATAAAAGTTTAGGAGGCGAAAGTTCTGTCAATGGCCCATTTTCTCAGTGAATAAGTAAGTGTAGCTCACAGAGGGTCCATGAACCCAATATTGCCTTGTAAAGTGGCATTGAAAGCACCTTGAGAAGGGAGTAGCTTTTCCGTGACTATATGAGGCCCTTCCCTAGCTGTGAGGGACCAAGCTGAACTTGTCCGTTGCCATGGGCTGGACACACAGCAGTGCTCAGGCAGTACTGGTTTAACTTCTCTCCTGTTCTCCAGCACTTGTACAGAGCTTTGAACTAGTGAATGCTGAGCCAACATTTCAGATTCAGTTTAACAAAGGATGATCAATCCTTATGCCTTGGTCCTTGTAGGGACTATATGTGTGGGCTCTGGGGGTGGGGTAGGAACAGAGTAAGAGCAGAGCCAACAATTCAAAGAGAGAATTGGTGTCATAAGAAGTGCAAAGTGCCCAGGCCATATTTCACAGGAGAGGAGTTTACGTCTTGGTGGGCATGTGATAGAGATCAGGGATCAGTCCACATGGGAGATAATATTTGACATTAATTTCTAAACTTTAAAAGAGGGTAGAATGTCTGTAGTTGAGGCTTGTGTTGGAAAAAGCTCCTGAAACAGGGAGCAAGAGATTAAGATCTTATTTGAAGATTTTCAGATCTTTCAGTTGGTGTTAGGACTGGGGGTAGAGAATTGGAGGCGAAGAGGCTGGAAAGGTGGACTCTGATTAGCCTCAAGGAGCATTGGAGGGAGAGGGTATATTTAGTGTTGAGTTTGGTCCAGATTCTGAAAAGAACTTTGAAGTCAAGGCTACGGTAGACTTGACCCAGTAGTGGCCCTCCCAGCTTTGCTTGCTGGTCCAGGGCTGTTCGCTCTACTATTCTGTCCTGTTAAGCGCACTCCCCAACCTGCTCCAAAAACTTGGACATCCTCTTGCTGTGGGCAGCCAAAACTAAGGGAGACGTGTGTGTGTGTGTGTGTGTGTGTGTGTGTGTGTGTGTGTTTAAATTTTAGTAAAATGCACATAACATTAAATTTACCATCTTAACCATTTTTTTGGTGTACAGTTCAGTGGTGTTAATTGCATTCACATTGTTGTGTAACCCATGTCCAGAACACTTATATCTTGCAAAACCAAAACCCTCTCTACCCATGAAACGCTGAGCCCCTGACAGCCATTATTCTACTTTCTGTCTGTATGAGTTTGACCCTCTAGGGACCTCATTCCGTATTTGTCTTCGTGACTGCCTTATTTCATTTAGCATACTGTCCTCAAGGTTTATCTGTGTTACAGCGCATGTCAGAATTTCCTTCCTTTTTAAGGAAGGCAGTGTATGTATATGTATATGTATATGTATGTACCGACCACATTTTTTTCTCCATTCATCCATCGATGAACACTTGTGTTGCGTGCCCCTTTTGGCTATTGTGACGAATGCTGTTATGAACATGGGTGTACAAATATCTAACGGAGAGTTTCTGAGGGGCCTCTGTTAGGATGGTTAGGCCCACAGCTGAGAGCTACGTGTTGGTGGGGAGCTGGGCAGAGAGAGGGACCTTCGGTCATACTCTTTTTTTTTTTTTTTGTTTGCGGTACGCGGGCCTCTCACTGTTGTGGCCTCTCCCATTGCGGAGCACAGGCTCCGGACGCGCAGGCTCAGCGGCCATGGCTCACGGGCCTAGCCGCTCCGCGGCACGTGGGATCTTCCCGGACCGGGGCACGAACCCGTGTCCCCTGCATCAGCAGGTGGACTCTCAACCACTGCGCCACCAGGGAAGCCCGATCATACTCTTTAGATGGTTAGGTGGTCTCTGGATGAAGGAGTGAGTGCTTGCGTGTTGGGGTGCATGCTCTGGAAAGAAGGGGGAACACTTAAGAGACATGAGGAAGATAAAGGTGGCAGACTTAGTTACTTTGCTTGGCAAATTTACAGGCATCTTGGATGTGCCAGGCACTACGAGATTGTGGGGAAGGGGAACAGGAACTATTGTGGGTGTGGTAACGGAGATCCGGGGGTGCTGTGGAGTTCACAGAAATAAAGCCAAGAAGAGGAGCCCGTTTGAAAGAGGCCATAAGATGCTGGACTCCGCTATGTTTGTTTATTGATTATTTACAGGCTGCATTTACTTGACACTTAATTTCACAGACACGATGATAGATATAAATGAAAATCTTCTTAGGGTCATGTCCATGTTAAAAACTAAACCTCAAAGGTCACAGACCATGGCTCTATAATATTACAGTAGGATTTGGGGATCCTAAAGAATTGTGTGTTGTGTACCCATCGTGTAATGAAAAGTAAATTTTCATGAAAAGAAGTCGATGGCAGGAAGATAATTCTTCATTTAGTCTCTGCATGAGACTATTTTAAAAGTCTGTTTATTGGTTTTCTCAGAGAACAAAATGGATGTTTTAGGCACAGAAGAGGACGTAGAGTTGATTAAAGCTTTGGGAAATAGGCCCTTTGAGGGCAACTTAAAGAATTGGATTTATGAAGCCTGGAGAAGATAAGGTAAAGGAAGGTTTAGTGAATGACAGTCTTCAAATATTTGTAGTATGTGAGTGAAGAATGGGACAAAATGAGAATAGTTGAAATTGCCCCAGAAAGAAATTGAGGCTTTTTTTTTTTTTTTTTTTAGGGAAAATTCTTTGATTGGAAGGGTTGGAAAAGACTTTATTGTGTTACCAGAGTTATAGGGCCTTGGCTATAGGTATGAGAAAAGCCAAAAGTAATTGTCATTCTGAAATGGTTAGGTCCTGCCCACCTCAGTTGGCTTGATGACCCTTTAAGGGCCCAGCTGAAATCTTTCTAAATAAAATAACCAGCTGTTTTTCTCTCTTCACTGCCTCGGCTGTGGGCTGGACTGTTTCTTATAAATTCTGGGTAGACTCTAACACGACCCTTACAGTTTTTGGTTATATTGAAAATAGCCAATAAAGAACTCACACCTAAAAAGGGGTTATTGATCGATCTATTGGAGTTGGGGACAGTGGATCTAACCACAGAATGAATTGTGCAAGTGCACGATAGCTTAAGCTGAGTGCCAAAATAAGTGCCCAAAACAAGGAAGTTCGAGGTCCGGAGAAATCTATAATCGACCATAATTAGCCCTAACCTAAGAATGACTGTGCTCTGTGATCACCCGACTGACTGTTGATTCTGAGACACAGCCAGCCATGCTGCATGTAGGCTGACAGATCTGTAAGGGTGAAGGAAGTCCTTTTCCCTTGATTACTCAGGGATGGACTGTTCAGTCTGGGGTTTACCCAGCACCCTCACTTCCCTTCCCACCTGTCCCTTCCCTTTGGTCATTTCGTGGTCATGGCTCAGTGGCACGTTAGATCAGCCAGTGGTCCAGCAGGGGAAGGTGGTAGAAATGAAATTGCAATTGGGCAGTCTCTAGTTGATTACATCATTTCACTTGTCCTGTTAACATGCATGATGATTTCTGAGATGTGATCCCTGCCTTCAAGGAGCCTGGGATCTGTGGAAACGTAAGTGCTTGGTGTAGATGTTAACACAGTTAAGATTTGTAATAAGATTTAAATACTTGTGCTGGTCCTGAAGCCAGGACACATATTCATTTGCATTGGGTTGGAGGAATGAGCATCATTTCTTGAGTAGAATGGCTGATTCCAAGGAAGATCTGGGACCTGAGTTAAATCTTGAGGAATGGGGCAGGAATTGGTCAAGGTGTGAACAGCAGAAGTAGAGGTTTACAGTCAGCTGAAAGACTCCCATAGAAAAAAACCTCTGTGGAGACTAGCAGAAGATGAGATAGGATAATTTTTAGGGCACCTGGATGTTTCTTCAGTAACTGCAGTGTCTCCTGCGGTACCATATGTGATGAGATTTTTGTATGTGTCATCTGGTCAAGTAGGTGCTTACTCAGAGAAATAACTTTAAAAAACGGAAGAGTATAGGTCTCACTTTTTTTTTTTAATAGGTCTCACTTTTGCATGATATTACATATATGGTATGCACAATGCAAATCCAGAGAGATCCACGGATGTGTACTTTGAGTTGCTTTTAAGTCCAGGGCTAATTACCCTCCCCTACCTCCTACTCGCCCCCCGCCCCAGCCAAGATCACAGGTTTTGTAGGCTCAACATCTGATAGTAGCAAGAGATGATCTTTGAGTCTCTGCTTCTTAACAAATTTTAAGTATTTATTAAAATGATAAGTCAGGAATGTACAGTCTGCATAAATTCACTTGTTCAACCAACCAACCAACCAACCTGGCAACAAATGAAACCCCCAAGCCTGATAAGAGTCCTGACTGGCTTAGGCCATCTTGGGATTCTGCTGTAGGTTCCCTAGCCCTGCGTTTAGAAGGTCATTAAAAGGTAATGAGGGGTGCTGGTCACTGCCCTTCCCAAAGCAGTGAGCCTTGGGGAGGAGGTGGCTGTTTGTGGCGGGCAGAAATCTTATCACTTAAGGAAAGAGTGTGAGTGATGGTACTTTCCAGGGAATGCCTTGTTCTTGACCTAATGGATTAAAAAATAATAGGGAAAATGAAAGAAGGAGAAATCCTTACTTTTTCCCTTGTGTCTCTTAAGTTCTTCAGTGAGGCAAAACATCCCACTTCATTTGGGTTTATCCCAGGTGACTCACGTTATTTCAAAGGGTGTTATAAAATTCTTGAAAGCAATCAGGGCTGCCAGTAATTTAAATATGATGGCCTATGCAGACTCGTTAGCAGAGGAATTGCTTTGCAGGGTTAGAACAAAGGTGGCGTTGTCACAAAGAACTTTGGAAATTATTTGGTGTCTCTTTTTATTGGAAGGAAGTATTTATAGAAAGGGATCTAATGTAGATGTGACTTCTGAGGAAAACATTTACTAGCGATTTTGCGTGGCATTTGGCTGTTACTCTACTTGGCTAGTGCATGCTTAAAAAAAAAACAAAACTACGGGCTTCCCTGGTGGCGCAGTGGTTGAGAGTCCGCCTGCTGATGCAGGGGACACGGGTTCGTGCCCCAGTCCTGGAAGATCCCACATGCTGCGGAGTGGCTGCGCGTGAGCCATGGCCGCTGAGCCTGCGCGTCCGGAGCCTGTTGGCTCCGCAACGGGAGAGGCCACAACAGTGAGAGGCCCGCGTACCGCAAAAAAAAAAAAAAAAAAAACACTACTGTTTAAAAAATTGAAAATTATACTACTTGGAAAGACTATGGGTACGTTATAAAGTGATAAGTTTTAAAGTTTATAAATGTTAAAATGCATTTCCATCCTAATTTTCACAATGTAGATTTCTTTTTTAACGGCTGATGGAAGATTTGCATTTCAAGGAATGGTCTGGTAAAACTGCATGGACTGGTCTTTCGGCTTTTCGTCATTGTTAAGTCAAACCAGGATTCTTACTCCAAAAATATGTCATTAGAATCACCACTTGAAAACAGTTAATTGGGATGTTTAAAGGTTTTTCTCCTTATTTTAGTATAGTCAGTATATTTACTACAGGGAAATAGTAGACACGTTTCTAGCTCAAGCAAAATGTATCACTTTCATGAAAAAGAACCCCCCTTTCCAGCTTTTTAAAATAAACTAGCATATGTAGAAGGGTTTATGAATTTTTTAGGAAATCTGAACGTGTAGCCTCATTTCCATTCCAGTCTTTTCAAGGGATAGTATTTTAAACGATCACCTTCGTTTCAGAATGACTGCCTTCTAAGAAGGAGCTGGCCAGGATGCCGAAAGAGCTCAGGTAGTGAGTGGCATGCCATCAGGTGAGGACAAATCCAGGGCAGGTGCAGATGGCTTCTCTCTCCATTTGGAAAACTTGGAACAGCAACTCTGGGCATAAAGCTGTAGTGCTTAAGATTTACAGTTTCATTCTGTTAGTCCCTTCAGTATCTTTTAAACGGACCCTACACCTACCAGGAATTTATAGATTTGTTCACAAACAATTATTGATGCAGTAGGGGGGCGAGTGGTATAGCTGTAAACACACCAGGCAAAAATCCTTGTCCTCTTGAGGCTTATGTTCTAGTGAATTCTTTTTCTTTCATGAGTCCAGGTCCGCAAAGAGCCCAGAAGGAAGAAAAAGTCTAGAGTCTCTCAGAGAAAGCGCCTTCCTTTAGATTTATTTCAGTTTCTTATTATGGTCAATTAAGGAAGGATGCAGAGAAAAGCAAGGTTTCTCAGAGGGTTGGGGGACGGGGTTCACAGGGAAGGAGGGACCAGAGGACGCAAAAATGAAGTTAGGTAGGGGTGGGTTGGGGAAGGGCCTGGGTCGGGGCCGACTCAGGAGGAGCTCTGTGAGATGTTGGTCAGTTGAGTCCTGTCCGCCCCGCCAGTGCCCTTGGAAGGGCTGAGCATCACACGCCAGCCTTCCAGCTTGTCACGGCTCCAGTCTTTGTAACTTCAGCCTCTCCAGCAGGTATAAGGATGTACCGATGAAGGATGTACCGAAGGGGGTGGCAGAAATGTCTGCAACGCCGGGGGAACACAGATAGGTGTCTTCACTTTCAGGACTTTGTGGAGCCTTGAATGTGCCAAAGTGCATCGTCCATCTGTGGCTTTAGAACCGTTTTTCCCAGAATAGACCAGAATGCTTTTTCACAGCTGAGAGAGGATGCTTCAGGGGTCCAGGCTGAATGCTCTCCAGTATGTCTCCAAGCACTGGAGGCTCTGCACCTCCTTTTTTTTTTTTTTGCTGTACGGGGGCCTCTCACCTTTGTGGCCTCTCCCGTTGCGGAGCACAGGCTCCGGACGCGCAGGCTCAGCGGCCATGGCTCACGGGCCCAGCCGCTCCGCGGCATGCAGGATCCTCCCGGACCGCGGCACGAACCCGCGTCCCCTGCGTCGGCAGGCGGACTCTCAACCACTGCGCCACCAGGGAAGCCACTGCACCTCCTTTTTAAATTCTTTCATCTGTTTCTTGTTGAAATCTGACCACCTTCAGTTTTTAATAATACCTGTATTTAACTAATGGCACTTCTGAGTCTGACAGAGCGCCATTTAGCCACCGTCTGTTATACTGGGCATGGTGTGTCAACTCCCGTGTTGCTGCAGCCAGCCTGGGTGAGGTGACAGGGTGACTTCATCTGACTTTGCATTTTAGCCTTAGGGTGGCCTTTCAGAGTTCCATGAGGTGATAAGCCCTCCAGCTTCAAATCGGGGACTCCCCCAGATGAGAATTGCCACTGTTTGTGCCCAGAACTGGAAAGTTCCTTCTCTGTCAAGTCTTAGGCCTGGAGTAAGACTCGTGCTGCCTTTAGTATTGATCCTCAGGAAGGAATCCAAGATAAAGACTGTCCAGGGACAGAAAGTGGTACCCTCTTGAGTTATGGGCAGGAAGGCATCCACTGACCACAGCTGGGATTGAAGGCATTAAGGTAGATACTCAGGTGCCTGGCACCATGTCAGTTACCAATTTCGATGAAACCAACAGCTTTAGGTATACAAGTGTGGATGCTTCATTATGAAATCAGTTGCCTTAAAGCACTTGGTTTAGATTTGATGAAAGACTGTAGTGTTTCTAAGCCAGAGAATTCTTTTTATCTGGTGTCATCATCATTGGTTAGCACCTATTGTTTTGGGTGAGGATTTCAGGGCCTAAATTTAAATAGACCCTGTTTAAGTTTGCTATCAGTTGACTAGGAAAGGATTTAAAGAAAAAGGGGGGTGTCCTTTGACTTCTAGGCTGGGTTATTTGAAAACCTATTAGCAGCCATTTTATTTCAAGATGGAGGAATTGAATCTCACATTAACTTTAAAAAATATGTAACTTTAAAATACATAGAAATGTAATTATATATATATTTATCATGGGACCACCTCACACACGGAGAATAGTGAACGAACCCTCATATACCTGTCATCCAGCTTCAGCAGTTGGATCAACACCAGTCTTTCTGCTTCACCTCTACCCACTTCATCCTCCCATTTTTTTTTGGCCGCCCCACGTGGCTTGTGGGATCTTAGTTCCCCGACCAGGGAACGAACCCGGGTCCACAGCAGTGAAAGCCCATGTCCTCACCACTGGACCGCCAGGGAATTCCCTCCACCCTCCCATTATTTTGAAACATAAGCATCATAGAATTGCATCTGTGAACATTTTCAGTATGTAGCTCTAAAATAGAAAGGTTCCCTTCCCTAAACATAATGATAATACCAATGTCACAGCCTTCCAAAGCAATAAAATTCCACAGTGTCATTGAGTAGCCAGGATTCACATTTCCCTTATTGAAAATAAATATAAAGACATATACGAATATATAAATATTTGATAGACTCTAAGCAAGAGCCATATATGGCAGTTCGTTGATATGGCCTTTTAAGTCATTTCTTATTTATAGGTTCTATTCTCCAATGTTTGTTGAAGAAAACTGAGGATTAGTCCTGTGCAGTTATCCACAGTCCGAATGCTGCTGGCTGCATTCCTGTGGTGCTGTTGAACATGTTCTCTGTTCCCTGAATTTCCTGTAAATTGGTCATTTAGAGGTATGATCATACTCAGGTTTGATTTCTTTTTTAGTAAGACGACTTAATAGATGGTGTGTTCCTCTACTATTCTATTTTCTTTCCCTTTTTTGGATATACCGTTGGGTACTTAAAAAGATTTGTGCTTTGTTCTAATGGTTGCGTTTATACTTATACCTTTATATGATACCCTTGGTTCGCTCTTTCTGGGGCTCTATTTTCTATTGGTTTCCTTCTGTGAGTAACAATTTAAATTAGCTAGTAGCCTGTTCTTTCCTCTCCCTTTTCTCCCCTACTTGGGATTTGAAGTAATAGCCTTTTACTATAAGGCCGTCAGCAAGCATATTCTACTTTGCAGATGCTCTCCCTCCCCTAATTTTTCTGATAACTGCACCAAAACTACTTTATCAAAATATACAGCAATCACATACTCTGCTGTCTCCTTTGTTATCACCATTTAATCTTTTTTTTTTTTTTTTTTTTTTTGCTGTACGCGGGCCTCTCACTGTCGTAGCCTCTCCCGTTGCGGAGCACAGGCTCCGGACGCGCAGGCTCAGCGGCCATGGCTCACGGGCCCAGCCGCTCCACAGCATGTGGGATCCTCCCGGACCGGGGCACAAACCCGTGTCCCCTGCATCGGCAGGCGGACTCTCAACCACTGCACCAGCAGGGAAGCCCCCACCATTTAATCTTAGTTCTACAAGTAAATATATGTTTAATGCTTGCCACTAGTTCTTATGTTCTGTCTTTCCTGACATTTTGGTTTTCTGAAGCTCATCCTCTAACAGATACCTCAGGAAGCATTCATGGGAAGTGCTTCCTGAATTATGTTCACAACAGCTTGTCTGTAGCCTTCGCTTTTATACTTAAAAGTCAGGTTGTCTGATATAAATCCTTGGCTCATCTTTTCTTTGCTCAAGGATCTTTAATATTTTACTATATTGTCTTTTGCCATAAAGTGTTGTCAAAGTCTGCTGGCAATCTGATTTTCTTTCCCTCATATTTAACTTGGTATGTTTGCCTAGATACCCAAAGGCCTGTTTTTTTGCCTTTATTCTTTGAAGTCCAGTAATTCTGTAGTGTTAGATGCTCTGGGTTGATTTTTTCAGGGACATACTGTGCTACTTTAGTAAGTACAGTATCCTCCCATATCTGCAAGGGGTTGGTTCCAGGACCTCCACGGCTACCAAAATCCTGGATGCTCAAGTTCCTTATATAAAATGGCACAGTACAGCCGGCTCTCTGTATTGTGGTTGTGGAACCTGCAGACACAGAGAGCTGACTGTAATTTCTTGTAGTGTAGCTTTTGCTGTTTGTTCTAGTCTTCTTCTTGGCTTTTGGAACTCCCATTGTGTGTATGTTAGATCTTCTTTGCCTGTCTTTTTATATTGATCTTTTTCTCTCAAATCCTTTTAATGTTTTCATAAGTCGTTTGAATTAAAAAATTTTTCTCCTTTCCATCTTCTCCTTCTTTTGAGACATTATTCATTTTATTTGCTCTTGTGTTCTTTTTATTTACCCTTTATTTCTGAAATGATTTTTTTCTTTCATTTCTAATTCTTATTTCTTTATCTCCATTTTCAAATCTTCGTTTTCTCCAGTTCATTTCTTTTTTTCCTTTTTTTTTTTTAAAATTGAAGTATAGTTGATTTACAAGGTTGTGTTAGTTTCTGGTGTACAGCAAAGTGATTCAATTACATATATATATTCAATCAGCTCATTTCTGAGTTTTAAAAATTCTGATTTAGGCTGTTCTTTATACCTTCTTTTTATTTAATTTCTTTTAGCTCATTTTTGAAATATTAGGTTATAGTTTTCATTTTTTTTGTGTCTTTCTGGCATGATTTTATTTTCTATACTGGGGATGCCATTCTATTCCTTATTTTTTCTTTAAAGAACGTATTTGGAATTCAACTGCTATTCTTTTCTGTTGTTCGCTATGAGTTTTCGTATACTCTTATTAGAGCCATTATAGCTTTTCTAGCTTCACAGTTCTAGAGTACCCACTTAACATTGTTTTCACAAAGTGGTGAAAAAAATGGTCTTTACTTTTCTACACCTAAGATCTTACTTTTTTTTAGTCTCCGTTCTCAGCCCCTACTTATCTGAACCTTTCCTTTCCTTTGCCTATTTAACTCATCTTAGATTCATCCTTAGCAGTTTCTCCTCAGTGTGGGGCTTTGACCTAGTTTGTTAGTTTATAGGGATCAGACCTCTCCCACCCCAGAACATTCCAGCCCATTAGAAATACATGGGTCACAATCCCCTCTGTACTTCCTAGGGAAGTTGGAACCTGCAGAGTCCTCTGCCAGCTTCTGTGGGTGTCCCCAGAATGGCCCTCTGAGCATTGTAGTGCGTACCTAACGGCAGTTCTTGAAGCTGTTGGTAGTTTGTCCCCACCTCCTTCATACATAGGAGGGGGATATACCTTATCACCTGGTTTTGTGGCTAGGGGATACCTTATCACCTGGTTTTCTTGTAGATGCTATCCATAGGGTTTTTGGTTCTGCTCTATTTGTTTTTACGGTTAGGGTGAGTTGGGGATATTCAATAATTATGCTTCCACCACCATCTTGCCAGAATCTATATGGGCATTTTAACATAAAATTTGTAGACCTTTGGGTCTACCAAGTCGGGATGAAAGTAGCAAAGTCTTGAAACATTAAATCAGTAGTACCTGCCTTTAAAAATAATTTTCTTCCAAAATATAAGAAAGTAGAGAGGAAACTTAATGGTTTTAACTATCTGAAAACTGGCCACTTTATGGGCGACCTAAGCCATATTCTAAGCTTACTGTTTCGTTTTGGTTTTGAATTTTATTAATTTTTTTATACAGCAGGTTCTTATTAGTTACCTATTTTATACATATTATCGTATATATGTCAATCCCAATCTCCCAATTCATCCCACTCTAAGCTTATTGTTTATGACAAAATGTAATAGTTGAAATCATCTGAGTACCAGGAAGCCCATATCTGAGGAAAAGGTGTAAAGAGTGACACACTTTTGCCATTATTTGTTTGGTTTGATATTCCTTGAGTTCTGAAGGAGATAATGCTATTTTATAGTTTTAAAAGGGTTCGACCACATTTACACTTTTAATAACCATCTAGTAAAGATAAAATCATTACTTAATTAGGTGCATTTTTCTCTTTCAGCCTTTTTTTCCCCCAGTGAAGCATTTGCATATCTCTAATTATAGTCATTTGAAAAAAAAGTGCTGCCAGAACTTGACATAATATTAATTCAGATTTCCAAAAATACTAAATTTCCTTCCTCCAACTTGAGTTTCCTCCAGTTGGCCATTGATTTAAGTTACATACTAAAAGGTGACAATTTTAGAATTGGCCCTTTTTTCCTCCTGTATTTAGGGATAGCCATTAATCTAAAGCCATAGAAGGAAGAAGTAAAACTTTCTCAATGGGTATATTGGAAACTTTTTTTTTATTCTGGAAAATAGAGTAAATCATTTTCAGACATTCCCTCTGGTTTTCTACAGAGATTGAGAAGAAATCAATTCAAAATGGGGCTGGTCATTAAGAATTCTTTGTAAACGGGTAGCAGGCTTAATGTATTGCTTGAAGTGAATGTCACCCAAGAAAAATTAAGGGAAAAGTCAACACTCATTAAGCAAATTGACCAGCCAAGTGTTTTGATGAATGTTGCAACAAATTTGAATAAACGAATTTTGTCCATTTAGTGTGCTTTTAGACCAATGTGATTGTTTTGGTCTAATTATTTTTTATTTTGTGTATTCAAATGTAGAATGGCTGCAGAATTTACGATTGCAGCAATTATCTGATCAGCAATTTAGAAAATTGGTGAATAGTATCTGACTACTCACCAAGAAATGCCTGGCATTTGATACGGCTGGTGCAGGACCACATACAGTCCAAGGAGCAGCCTGTGCTCTTTTCTCTGGTTCTCACCCACTGCAGATGAGAGCCCAGAGGCCGTCACTGGCTTAGCATGGGCTGTGGACATGGGCTCAGGGCCCTCGGATGTCATGCACCAGATTGAGGTCTGATGTGCTACAGAAGTTGTATTTGCCACCCAGTGTCACTATTCCAGAGTCCTGTAGCTGTGACTGGTGAATTCTGCAACATTTCCCACTTCTCAAGCTTGGGGATTCGAGAAATCTGTGCCCGACTGGCTGCCAAAGCTTGTCAGGGGGACCCAGTGTGAGGCCGATTTCTAGGTGTAAAAGCCAGGCAGATTTGCTCACTCAAGAAAATCTGTTTTGCAGGTTTGCTTTGAATTCCAAGATACAGATTCTGGTAAAAAAAAATTTTTTTTGCTGCATTAATGCCACGGGTTTCTCCTGATAGCTGCCTGCCTTGTGGGGGAGGGGATAACTGGTCCTCTACGTGGGGTCCTGGACCCGAATGCAAACTCTCCCTTCCCCTCCAGACCAGGGGGCGGGCCCAGCGGTCCCTTTTACCAAGCTGTCCAGGTGATCCTGGTACAGACTAAAGTTTGAGAACCTCCAGTCTTCAATGCAAAAATGATTGGGTTGTGTCACAGCGTTGGGCAGTGATCGTTAAAAATATTAAAGTTCGTGTGACCTCTTGAATGTCAGGCGAGGGTGCAATTCTCAGTTATCTTTCTGTGGCACTAAAAAGATAGATAGGAGTTTCAGTTGGTCCAGACAGGAAAGCAGACAATTGCAGTACTGTGGGACAGTGCCTCGCAGAGGCTGCAAGGGGCCTTCAGAAAACACGCGTGTACCAGGGGGAGGGGTGATGGGAAGGCCCCTCTTGGTGATATTTTAAAGGAATAGATGTGATCGTGTCCCTCTCTGACTAAAACCTTTCAGAGACTTCCCAGTGTTCCTGGAATAAGGTCTGTCCTTGTAGATCCCATCCCACGCCTCCAGTGTCTCCTCTTGATCTCCATATTGCAGATTTCCTGCCTCATCCTTCGCCGTCCGTGCTTTCTTCACTCCTTAAAGATGTCCTTGTTCCTTGGAGCTGCGGGAGCCACCCTGCCCCTCTGCCCACTGCCAGGGGCACTGTGTTTCTCCCTGGTCTCTTAGTGCACCTCAGACCCCAGCTCGCATGTTTCCTTTGCAGTCCTTTCTGACCCCCCCAGGGTAGGTCAGGTCAGCGCCCCTTGTGTACAGTGCACTTCTCCACACTCTGCACATGGTAATTATATAATTGTATAATTATTGGTTTACAGCTCACCCGTGGAGCTAAATATAAATTCATATACGTTCCACGAGAGACCCTGCCTTGTTTCCCTGCTGCCCAAGGGCCCAGCCCATGGCAAGCATTCAAGAAACATTTTTAGTTGAATGCATGAATGTGGGGGGGGGCCAGTCCCATTTTTATCCCTAGGACATGTGGGCTGGTGAATGTATGCAATTTGGATGGAGGCGTCACCTAACGAGAGCGTATTTGTCACCATCATCTAATCCTCCTCTAGAAAAGTGAGTCCCTTGCACAGTGGCAGCAGAATCTTATGATTTGGTTCTAATTTGGGATCTGGCCTGTGGACCCCCCAGGAGAAGTTCTTGAGTATTATGCTTCCAGGGATATGGGAAAGGAGGGAAATCCTCTGACCTTGGAGATGTTCATAACACCCAGGCCGGAAGCCAGCAGCCCGAGTGGTAAAGGTGGCACCTGCGAAGTTTCCAGGGAAATGACTGTTGTCCCCAGTCCCCTCAGGGCTTCCTGCAAGAGCTGCCCGCTCTGCTCCTAGAAGATGATCTTGGGGCAGCTTCTTTCTCCCCACCCACTTTCAGATCTAGTTGGTGGAAGAACAGAGATGCGCTCCTTTGCCTCATTTTGGTCAATTTGTCCTGACCTGGGTAAAGCCAGGGGTTTTCATTCCTGTTCTAGAAGGTGACAGCATGGGAGTTACTCCCAGAGGCGACAGCTTCAAGGTGGGGGGCATTTTACCTCCAGTCAGAAACTACGTAAGCCTTACACTGATAATTCATGGAAGGACTGGCAATGGCACACATGGGTGTAATTTATAAAAATACACGTACTGAGAGCAAGGGCTCAAATTCTTTTTAAAGATGGAGATTTAAGATCTAGAGTGGCTTGCGGGAACCTTGCTTTTGATAGAGGAACTGATAATCTGCTATTTGCCAATTAATTGTTTTTGTTTTACATTTGGGGCTCAGCATACTCTTTTCCATTTTTTTTTTTTTTAATGTGTTTGGCCGCGTTGGGTCTTCATTGCCGCACGCTGGCTTTCTCTAGTTGTGGCGAGCGGAGGCTGCTCTTCGTTGCGGTGCGCTGGTTTCTCATTGCGGTGGCTTCTCTTGTTGCGGAGCACGGGCTCTAGGCGCGCGGGCTTCAGTGGTTGTGGCTCATGGGCTCAGTAGTGTGGCTCGTGGGCTCCAGAGCACAGGCTCAGTAGTTGTGGTGCATGGGCTTAGTTGCTCCGTGGCATGTGGGATCTTCCCGGAGCGGGGCTGGAACCCATGTCCCCTGCATCGGCAGGCGGATTCTTAACCACTGTGCCACCAGGGAAGCCCCTCAGCATACTCTCTTATACCCAGTGTAAACTCTGTTAGATTTAGTGAAACATAATAAACACAGTAAGTTTTGGAACGAACATCATAAACACTATTTCTCACTTGCAACCATTTATTGGACATAAGGTAGGTATAGGATTTGGAGATAATGTATGAATCCTGATGTATCTCACCCCCAATTTATAGATGTCAAAACTCTGAGGCTTGGGCTTCCCTGGTGGTGCAGTGGTTGAGAGTCTGCCTGCCGATGCAGGGGACGCGGGCTCGTGCCCCGGTCCGGGAAGATCCCACATGCCGCGGAGCGGCTGGGCCCGTGAGCCATGGCCGCTGAGCCTGCGCGTCCGGAGCCTGTGCTCCACAACGGGAGGGGCCCCAACAGTGAGAGGCCCGCGTACCGCAAAAAAACCCCAAAAAACAAAAAAACAAAAACAAAACTCTGAGGCTTGGAGAGGTCAGGTAACTTCCCCAAAGTTTCACAACACTCAGCTTGGAATCTGCAAAACGTACACCTTTTCCATTATATTCCTGTTGCCTCCCGTGCTCATCCAAGCTCAGAAAAGCACCGTCGATCTCCAGTCTCTGAGCTTGCTTCTAGACTTTAAAATATTGCTGAATAAAGTTACAGAAGTTGCAAGATGACTACAAAGAACTTCAGGATACCCTTCACTTAGACTGCAATTAACATTTCCCCACATTTACCTTGTCCATGTATATACATATTGGCGTTTCTGACCCGATTAAGAGTAAGTTGCTAACATGCTCCTCTGAAAACCCATCTGGGCCTCAGCCTTAGGTTTGATGAGAACACTGAGGCCCCCCAGGCTGAATTCCTTCTTCTGCCCCCCACCTGTGTGGTCTTCCCCCTGGCCGCTAGGCTGAGGCCTGGCTCCAAAGAGGGACACTCAGCTCACTTTTGCCCTCAGCCCTAGTCCCAGTCCTTTAAATTTAATTCAGAGGCTAAAACCCATCCAACTCCCTTTCTGGAAATTGGCTCTCTCCAGCACCTAACAAACGGAACCTCTTCTATGGCAGGGTAACACAGGCAAACAACAGGGGGCTCCCTGTTTCGTGAAAAAGTGGGAGACCAGGGACTTGCCGCAGCTTGTTATCCAGGGCTGCAGCTAAACTGTTTGGCCCCTGCTAATTCACCTCTCTTTTCAAGACAGTTACCAATTCTGGTAACCTTTTGTCTGTCAGCTGCTTCAGATAAAATTGCTTTTTTTGTTTGTTTGTTTGTTTTTAATTAATACTTTTGTTTTTACTTCCTTTGTTTTAAACCAGCCCAGTGGCTATAAAACAACATTTTGAAAGTGGAACAGAAGGAAAAAACATTCTCTCTGCTCCATGTATGGGATGGAGGGGAAAGTACAATTTCCCTTAACTGACAGTTGTATTAAAAGCAGAATTTAGTATATAATCACTAGTAAAATGTATTGATTTACCCATTATGGTGAAAATTAGCTTAAATATCTATTTAAGCCAAGTATTATTCCAGGCATCTTTCAGAACTAGAAAAGCAGAGAGGCCTTTCAAAAATGTAGGTCACATTTGAAGACAGAGTTTAAAAACCGCCTCAGGAAAACACCTCAAATATCAGGATAAATGGATAAACTAAAATATGATATTTACATACCGTGGAATACTGTTCCGCCTTAAAAAAGGAAATTCTGACCCATGCTAACAACACAGATGAACTTTGGAGACGTTAGGCTGAGTTTAATAAGCGAGACACAAAAGGGTAAGTATTGTATGGTCCCACTTACACGTGGTCCCTAGAGCGGTCGGATTATTGAGACAGAAAGTAGAATTGTGGTCACCAGGGGCTGAGGTGAGGAGGTGATGGTGGAATGGGGAGT
Source organism: Aethalodelphis obliquidens (assembly GCF_003676395.1). Classification (NCBI taxonomy): domain Eukaryota; kingdom Metazoa; phylum Chordata; class Mammalia; order Artiodactyla; family Delphinidae; genus Aethalodelphis; species Aethalodelphis obliquidens. The sequence goes on along the minus strand of NW_020837950.1, from coordinate 1,996,366 downwards.
TATTCTTGAATAGGTACAGAGTTTCACTTTGGGATGATGAAAAAGCTCTGGGGATAGATAGTAGTGATGGTTGCACTACATTGTGAATGTATTTATTGCCACTCAAAATTTGTATAATTAAAAACGTTTAACATGATATTATGTTATGTATATTTTACCACCAAAAAATGTTTTTTAAATGCCCCAGTTGGCATATATTTATGTTCGCGAGTGTAAAAATATTGACCAGACAATCTCTTGCTTATTGGTGTTACATTTGATGTCATTAGAATGAAATGCTATAGAATTAGAACCAGAGCTTATGGGTGTCGCATATTTTTATTTCTTAAAGTTTTCATTTGCTGCTGACACAAACTCATTTCCCCTCCTGAGCCTGGGAATTGGCATGTTGAGGAATTGTCAATTTCTTGGTTGGAGGAAATGGCATAGTGATTACAGGCCCACACTCCACCACACATGTCCAGGACAGCGCTAACATGAAGGCAGTTTACGCCTGACAGGTCCTTCTGCAGGTCCTTTCAAGGGTCTAGTTGTTGCCCTCTGTAGAGCGTGCAGCCAGGAGGTCTGCTTGGAGGTGAGACGCGCACGCGTCTGTTTTCCTTGGTACTTGGTAGGTCTGGGGTGAAGCTGGCCTTTGACTAGCGAGGCCGACCTTCCACGCTCTTCTTGCCGTGTTCCTTTTCACTTGGCTGTTTATTGTTCTTCAAGTCAAGGAAGTTAATGTTGAAAGCAGTCAGGAGCTTCCCCACCCCAGCTTCACAGATGGTAAGGGTCTTGTTCTGTTGTTTATTGGATTTCAGTCCTTCTGCTTCTTATCTGCTGTTTATTTCATTAAGTGCTTTACAGAATTCCAAACGTGGAAATCTCCGTATTTACAACAGAAGCTGCACTGGGCTATCAGGAAAAGCCCACTGGAAATTAGGACATTCCTCTTTTCTGCTACAGGGATGGATCCTCTTACATTATGTTTGTCAAATCCAGACCTCATCTGACTCCCCAAAGACCCACTTCATAATGGCCATGCGTATCTTTGAGATCAAAAGGGGAAGTCCTGGGTCTTCCCTGGTGGCGCCGTGGTTGAGAGTCCGCCTGCCGATGCAGGGGACGCGGGTTCGTGCCCCGGTCCGGGAAGATCGCACATGCCGCGGAGTGGCTGGGCCCGTGAGCCATGGCCGCTGAGCCTGCGCGTCCAGAGCCTGTGCTCCGCGACGGGAGAGGCCACAACAGTGAGAGGCCCGCGTACCACGAAAAAAAAGGGACGTCCTGCTCCCTCAAACATCGGGTTGTATTTTTCTTAGGGTGACTGAGTAGGAAATATATTAAGTAGCCCTATGTAAGCCTTTGCTGCTTGGGATGTATGCATGTCTAGAAGAAGTTTTGCAATATCGTAAGCTGAGAAGGATCCTCCTTTCATTGTCGAACGGGTGATACATGCATCTCCACACTTACTGTTCACTTCATAAGATATAAGAGCCAGGAATCAAGTTCCATGTTTAGGCCCTTATTTAATTCTGTTCAAACAGTGGTTTAAAAACAAAGCAGGTGATTAGTTATATTATTTATATCATAAGAGAATCACTGCTATTCATTATTGCCATAAATAGTTGAGTACTTTTTATGTCCAGCCAGTTTTGTTTTTTTTTAAAATAAAGGGTTTCTTTATTTTGACCCTATTATGGCCTAACTATTTGATTACAGATCCTAGAATCTTAGGGCTTTTGATGGCCTCTTTTTAGTTTTTCAGCAGAGGAAGCAGACGCCTCGAACCTAAGGGACTTGCCCCCAATTTAGAATCCAGAATTTCTCTATGTCCCCACCATTACATTTTCCCTTCACTAACTGCTTCAGAGCAAAAGTACAGAGTTACACATTTTATGTAAAACGTACAAATATTAAATATCTTAGCAGACACCAAACAGTAATTTTGCTCGTGCCTCCGACCTGAGAAAAGCTTTGACAGATGTCATACCTTTAGAAGGCATTTATTGGAAGCCTGAATCCTTGCTGCTGAGTCCTCTTAGTAAGTTTCCTCAGAAGAATGCAGGACATCTAACATCTCCTTGATCTTGGGTGTGCTTTTCAAACAGGAAAAGCAGCCTGAGGGCAGCTTCTCTTGCCCCCAGATGGCATGCTTGTGAATGGAGAATTGATGGAAAAGAAGGAGTTGAGGGTTCAAGTACAAGGAAGCTCCCGGTTGGGCATCGTTGAGGGATCTGCGTGGGGATGTGCTTTAATAGCAGAGAACGAGGCCTGCGTGATTGGCCCAGGGATCACAGTAACAGCCAGAAAAGCAGAAAATACACATGTTACAGGAAAGGTGTGATCAACACAGGTGATTTATTAGTGCTGGGTTTGTCCATGTGGTTAAGGCAGAAAATAGAGGAGCTGACTCGGCCCCCAGGAGGAAACCGCTCTCAGGAGCAGAGGCCGGAAGGGCCCAAACCACAGGTGAACCCACCCCAGCTGAAAGCCTGCAGAAAGGTGAGCCAGTGTGGGGTGGGAGTTGGGGTGATGTGGCCCAACCCTGCCTCTCCAGAGAAGGGCACCCCTGTTTGCACTGGGGCATCCCTTTTTAGCACCAGGGAGCCTGGTGACTCACACTTGCTCGGACGTCCACGAGAATGTGGGACCCACGTGTGGTAGCACGGCTCCTTTGTGCCACAGATGTTTTTCTGAAAAGAGCGTGTTCAAAGAAAGAGGGGCGGGCTTCCCTGGTGGTGCAGTGGTTGAGAGTCCGCCTGCCGATGCAGGGGACACGGGTTCATGCCCCGGTCCGGGAAGATCCCACATTGCCGCGGAGCAGCCGGGCCCGTGAGCCATGGCCGCTGAGAGCCTATGCTCCGCAACGGGAGAGGCCACAGCAGTGAGAGGCCCACGTACCGCAAAAAAAAAAAAAAAAAGAAAGAGGGGCTTAAAAATAGTGTATTTACCCCGCCTCAGTCACCTCATGGCCACATTCATCAGCCCTTGAGGCCAGGCAGTAGCCGCCTAGGCCTCTCCAGCCAGTCTGTGTTGTGGTCTTCTCTGCTAGTCAGTCCTCTGTGTCCCTAAATCCCATTCCTTCCTTCCTTCCTTCCTTTGCTGTTCTCCCTGGCTGCCTGCGCCCTTGGATACTCATCCCCGCCCAGCTTTTCATGCGAGACCTCTGGCAGCTTGCATGTCTTCCATTTCCCCATCAGCCATTGCCTTTCTGCTCACTGACTTAAGGAGTCCTCCTTCCTCCTCCTCCCTCCCTTCCTCCCTCTCCTCTCCTTGACGTGCAGTCAAGGCTCCTCTTGTCCCACACCCCAGGCCTGCAGTACTGTCAGAGATTCTGGCAGGATTGGGTTCTGGTGTGCAGCCAGGGTTGCAAATGAGTGATATAACTTCCATGACTCTCCATCCCTCCTCCCTACTGCCAGTGACCAATCCTTTGTGCTGAAGGCTTTAGGGCTGGTTCTCTGTCCATTTCTGTTCCGCCACCTGCTGCCATGTCCTCCAAGATTCTAGCATCCTTCTAGAAGTCCCTCCGCACCCTCTAGCCTGGAATTTCCTGGTTCTCTCTTACCAGTCGAGTCATCACCGTCTCTACCCTACTGTAGCCGCCTTGGGCCTTGTCATTTCCCTCTCGGCCCCTCTGTTCTTTGCACTCTCCACTCCCTCCCTGGATGATTTTGTGGGCACCCCGGGATACCACCCCCTGTGTGCTGGTGAATGTGTCTGTGGCCCTGACCTCCCCTGCTGCTCCCACACCCATCAATTTGCAGAACCTTCCAGCTGCCACCTGCTGATCCAAATGCGTCTAAATCAGTTTTTTCCCCCTCCAGTCTGTGGGCAGCCCATCTTATCATAGGTGTAAGCCAAAAACAGGGGTGTCTTCTTTCCTTCCTCTTGCTTCGTTACTGCCTAGATCCGCCCATGCCGAGGCCCCGTACTCACCCAGTAAACACCCACCTCTCCTGTCCGTCCCACACCTCTGGCTTATGTTCTCATCAGCTCCTGTCTGGACCTAGTCTCCTAGCTGTCCGTGTCTCTAGTCCTGTTCTGTCAGTACTATCCTTCACTGCTCCCAGAGGGGTGCCCCCCAAGACACACACCAGTAGCTCCCCATCTGGGCAGGCTCACCTCCTTACCATGACAAAGACCCTACTGGGTCTCTGGCCTCACACCTTGATGCTGCAGGGATTTTGAGTGACACCTGACTTCTAAGCATGCGTCTTGCTGGTTCTGTGACATTTGCTCCTGTGGTTCCCCCACTCGATAGACCATCTGCGCCTGCAGTCTGGCCAGGTCGCACACATTTTTTAATCTGAGCTCTAGGAATCCTTTCTGACCCCTCTTTTTTTAAAAATTTATTTATTTTTGGCTGCATTGGGTCTTCGTTGCTGCGCATAGGCTTTCTCTAATTGAGGCGAGCGGGGACTACTCTTTGTTGCGGTGCGCAGGCTGCTCATTGCGGTGGTTTCTCTTGTTGCAGAGCACGGGCTCTAGGCAAGTGGACTTCAGTAGTTGTGGCACAAGGGCTAAGTAGTTGTGGCTCGTGGGCTCTAGAGCGCAAGCTCAGTACTTCTGGCGCACGGGCTTAGTTGCTCCGTGGCATGTGGGATCTTCTCGGATCAGGGCTCCAACCCATGTCCCCTGCATTGGCGGGGGGATTCTTAACCACTGTACCACCAGGGAAGTTCCTTGACCCCTCTTCTTGCCCACACGCTTCGTTGCCCTTTTTTTGTTTGTTTGTGTGTTTCTTTCTTTCTTTGTGGTACGCGGGCCTCTCACCACTGTGGCCTCTCCCGTTGCGGAGCACAGGCTCCGGACGCGCAGGCTCAGCGGCCATGGCTCACGGGCCCAGCCGCTCCGCGGCACGTGGGATCTTCCCGGACCGGGGCACGAACCCGCGTCCCCTGTGTCAGCAGGCGGACTCTCAACCACTGCGCCACCAGGGAAGCCCCCCGTTGCCCTTTATGTCTGCACTTGCTTCATTGTATGGTCACTGTGTGTGTGAGTTCAGCTTCCCCACTGGGCTGTCATGCCCTGCTCTGTATTCCTGGTCCTCCCAGGACCCAGGCCCCACACAGGCCAAACGGTAGGAGCTCAATTACCATTGCATCCATGAAGACACGTTTCTGAAGTGCTGGCTTTGTTATTGAGCCCTCTCTCTTTGCCACTAATGACTAATGCTCCAGTTTTTCTTTCTCTGTCCTTCGGTTCCCTTCTGTCAATTAGTTCATAATCTTTACACCAACATTGAAATATGCTCAAGGAGCTGCTTTTTTAAAAAAAGACTGTGCTGCGGGATGTCTTTGTTATTGATATTTTGTGATTTTAAACTGACTTTCAAATGGCTGATCATTTTATAATGGTCTATTGCCATTGCTTGAAACCCTAAGCTGTCTCGAATATGGAAACAGATTTTGTATAATCACTAAATATCCTGGACCTAATGTAGTACTAAGGCCTGGCATGCAGAGAGAAATTTTATTTTTAAAAGATAAATACAAATTTGCATTGTACCAAGGAATTGGTTTTTTCAGGCCCCGAACTTAGGGGTATTACAGTGAGAGACTTAAAGGATGGTGAGGAGACTGTGTCAATTACCTACTGTTCATCTCATGTCTAAACCTGAGTAGATTTTAGCTGTGAGTTCTTCTCAGTTGAGTACTTTAAATCTCTATGTTATAAGATTAAAGATATATCTGAACTTTTCTGTTACCCAGAAAATCCTTTGGACAGTGTTCAATTGTGAATTGGAATTCAAGTGATCCATTTAGGACTGTTCTCAAACTTGTCCGTGGAGGTGCATTTAAAGGTTGGAGATGGTCGGGATTTGGGCGGTGTGTTTGTGAGTATGAAGTCGTGAAGCAGTTCAATTTCTTTGAAAACTCATGTTTTCCCCCTGAAAAAAATGTGTTTGATTTTTTCTTTCTATTTTATGCTACATATTATAATATAAAAGGATGTTTACTGTTATTTGTCACTGAGTGAAATTGACCTTCAAGAAGACTGTTAGTGGGCTTCCCTGGTGACGCAGTGGTTGAGAGTCCGCCTGCCGATGCAGAGGACACAGGTTCGTGCCCCGGTCCGGGAAGATCCCACATGCCGTGGAGCGGCTGGGCCCGTGAGCCATGGCCGCTGAGCCTGCGCGTCCGGAGCCTGGGCTCCATAACGGCAGAGGCCACAACAGTGAGAGGCCCGCGTACCGCAAAAAAAAAAAAAAAGAAGACTGTTAGCAAACACCCTAGATGAGGAAAGCACTGCTCTGTAAGATGATGTCTCAGATTATCTTCTTAAATCCTGCACCTCTGCATTTCCTATATGTAGTCATTCCTTTGCTGTGCACTTCGTGAGCACATGCTGTATTCCTGATGCCCTCTGAGGCTTTGAGGCTAGTGATGGCTACAGACCTTGCTTTGGATTCTGAGAGCTCGCAGTTTGGGGGGTGGGGGTGGGTGGGATGGGGTCCTCATAGGATGAGCTTTTCCTCGAATACACATACAAACACGGGCACATGCAAACACACAGACAAAGACTTCCTGGCTCAGCTCCCATGGCCCCTCCCCCTGGAGCTTTTCATGGTCCTTTTGGGCAGAATGATAGCTGCTTCCTTTGAGTCTTGGGACCTGTTTGTGACCTCTCAGTATTTTTGTTTCATTTGTATTAGATTCGTCTCCTACACAAGGCTGAGTTCCCCATCAGCATCTCGTTCACCACCATGGTAATAATTATGCAATAGGTGCACGTTGACATGAAAGGTTTCTTAATGGTTCTGGTGGCGTGGCCTCCCCACAGTGGAATGGGGGCCATGCTGGATCCTCCATGGCGTGGCTTCCTCCAATTTGCGTGGGGATCCAGAGTGGATTCACACTCTCCCTGTCGCTGGGCAAGAGCATTTTTAAGGACTTGTGTGGTTTTCACGGAGCTCATACCTCCCACCCCAGCTTTATTCTATTTCCGGTATCATCTACTTGTTTTTAAAGCCCCATGGGTGTTGTGGGCAATTACTACGATCCTTCCATCTTGATTTTTATCCAGTTTACTCCTATGGGAATACAAAAGTGTGTCAGAAACAGTAGGATATACAAATCATTAGCCCTTTTATTATGAACTGTGGTTGAACAGTATGTGAACCAGAGAGGAGCTGAACTACAATGGAGCTTTGAGCTTTGCCTTATTCACAGCTCTACTTCCCCCAAACTAGAATAGGCCTGTCTATGTAGGGTTTCTTCCCTGCCATTATTTTGCCTGGCTCCTTACATTTGTGTCCAAAGAGGAGAAGGTTTTGAAATGACTTCCTTACTTTTAATCCCAGCTATAAATTCAGTCTTTGCAGCTTTAGACATTTGTGAAGGGTATAAAGACCTTAGGAGGGGAGTTGAGACTCCAGAATGATTAACAGTTGACATGGTCCAACCACTACTGAAGGTGATTGGGGAGCACCCTGTGCTCAAGCCAGTCGCCCCGACTTACACAGGTCATTAAGAAGCTTGTACTGTGGAAGCCCACTCTGGACTCGAGTCTTTTAAGCCACAGATCACAAAAAATACAGGTCTACCTTGAATGGTTTATTTCACTTAAGAAAAGAAAGATCATGGCTTTGTTCTTTTTGATGGAGAAACAGAACTTTTTCTTTGAGTTTTGGTTGACTTTGAGTTTGGGTTGACATGGGAGTTCTCAGGCAGTCTGAGCTGCTGTCTTCCCCGTACACCACACCCACAATATAAGGCCTGCAGTTTCTAATTTCAGTTTCTTTAAACGTAGTGCCTGTGAGAGAGTCAGAATGCAGAATCCACCACCCCCCCCCCCCCCCGCCCCGCCCCGTGTTTGTGAAGTGGAGACCCTCCCCCAATCTTCTCATGTTTCACCCACGTTTAACTTGAAGTACCTGTAGGGTTTTTTCAGTTGAGCCACCTTATAGAGTGTTGCTTAGTTATCAGAGAATCAACAGCCTTCCCCAAACACACACACACATACACACACACTCACACACACTCATTTCATCGATTTCATAACATGTACTTATATATAATATAAAATCAAGTCCAACTTCCATAAACAGGTTTGAGAATAAAACCAAAGGACTCAGATGGTGTGAGGAGAAAAGCACAGATGTACAGGAGAAGAACTAGTAGCCCTGAGCGTTCAAGTCTCTTGGGCAGTAGTCAGTGTGGTTTAAAATTTCTAGCTTATTCAGCCCAGAGCACTAATAAAAGAGGCTTCTGCTGTGAATGGCTACTCTGTATAAGGTAGTAGAGAACTGGGAAGAAAGAGAGCTGGTGTTCAAGCCCTCCAACACAGCTGTGTGGAACAAATAAAAATAATAACAGTGATTAATTTTTTAACGCTGTGATTTAAGATAAACTTGGGGGGCCCACAGAGGCTACTACTAGAGGTCAGAGTGGTCAGATAAGAAAGAGCCCAGGTAGCTGAGAAAATTTGAGGCTTCCCCCGGGCCTTGAAGAATTACTGATTTTTTAAAAACTTTAGTTTTTAAAAAAATTGTGGTAAAACATACATAATATAAAGCGTACCATTTAAAAGGGTCTAATTCAGTGCCATTAAAGTACATTCACAACCATCACCATATCCATTTCCAGGACTTTTTTTTTTTAATCATCCCAAACAGAAACCCATTAAACAATAACCCTCCATTCCTCCTTAGCCCTTGGTAGCCTCTATCCTACTTTCTGTCTCTATGAATTTGCCTATTCTTGATACCTCATATAAGTGGAATCATACAATATTTATCCTTTTGTGTCTGGCTTATTTCACTTAGCATAATGTTTTCAGAGTTCATCCATGTTGTAGCATATGTCAGAATTTCGTTCCTTTTTATGGCTGAATAATATTTTGTTTTATGTATATACCACATTTTGTTTACCCGCTCATCTGTTGATGGACAACTGGGTTTTTCCACCTTCTGGCTCTTGTGAATAATGCAGCTATGAACGTTGGTGTGCAAGTATCTATTTGCATCCTGATTTCAATTCTTTGGGGTATGGTTGAATTTTATACTAGAAGGAGGTCACAGAGGGTATGTTGGTATTTATCGTGAACTATTGTTAAAATCTTGCATTGTTGACTGTTCCTAAGTGCCCTTTTCCTCCCTCATTTGTGCTTCTTGAGAACAAGGACTGTTTCCTAGGTCCAGCACTTAGCAAGGTACCTGGGATAAGTATTTGCTGAATAGGTCCTGGAGTTCCTAGCCCAGAGCCATCATTCATTATAGTACTTGGTCCCCAGAATGGTGGGTTTTGCCATCTGTCATTTTTGGGGGGGCTCATTAATTAACATGTGTTCAGGAAACAGAAAGCAACTCTTGATATTTTTATTAGCCAAACATAATTAGGGAAGTATATGTTCAAATGCAAAGGGTCCTGATACAGATAAAACCCAATTCAACAAACGTTTGTTGAGAACTTGCTATGTACCAGATATATTTCAAAATGTGTGATTCCAGAGCAATTTCAGAGGCCAGTTGGAATAAATTATTGGTATTGATTTTTTTTTTTTTTTCCCTGTGGTACGCGGGCCTCTCACTGCTGTGGCCTCTCCCGTCGCGGGGCACAGGCTCCAGATGCGCAGGCTCAGCGAACATGGTTCACGGGCCCAGCCGCTCCGTGGCATGTGGGATCTTCCCAGACCGGGGCACAAACCCGTGTCCCCTGCATCGGCAGGCGGACTCCCAACCACTGCGCCACCAGGGAAGCCCTGATTTTTAAATATAATAAAAGTATGTGTGTATATATGTCTGTGTGTTTGTTTATATACATATACACACATATATATCTTTTAACAGGAATCTCTAGGTTTTTTTTTTTCTTGTGAGAGCATTATTTGGAGACAAGAGAATAATATCCACAGTCCCATTCTGATATAAGCTCTATTTTCATTTTATAGTATGAGTTTGAGGGTTGAACTTATCATTTATTTTGAAAATAAAACCCTGAATGTTTCTGGTGGGGATTATTTAAAAAATTTATTTTTTAAAACTAACTCTAGAAGTAAAGTGCAAACTAATGATATCAAATTTGGAGGTATCCATAGTAGTTTTTTTGTTGTCATTGTTTTGTTTTGTTTTTCTGCGGTACGTGGGCCTCTCACTGCCGTGGCCTCTCCCGTTGCGGAGCACAGGCTCCGGACGCGCAGGTTCAGTGGCCATGGCTCACAGGCCCAGCCGCTCCGCGGCACGTGGGATCCTCCCGGACCGGGGCACGAACCCGCGTCCCCTGCATCGGCAGGCGGACTCTCGACCACTGCGCCACCAGGGAAGCCCCTCCATAGTAGTTTTAATGGATGAATTAAGCCACTCCCTTTTCTTAGTGGAGCAGCAGAATAGACAGTTGGGCTCTTTTGGGGATAGGTCGGAAGACTGTTAACATCTGTTACAGGAGCTGGGTGTTTTGGAACCTGTCCTTCCTCCAATCTTTTATATGTTCAGGGATTGAAGGGAATCTTTTTTATGACTATGCTAGGGGAAAAAGTACAATTTAGGATCCTTACCCTGAGGGCCCTAAGACCTTGCAGTAGGTAGAGAAGGTAAGATATAGATGTAGACCACTGTGGTACAGCAGTAGAAGCCAAATGGGTGATGGGGCTGAACACGTTAGAGGGATTTAGTGGGGACAGGTGATCACGACCTGGAGTGGTTAGGGAACAACAGCCATGAAGACTGGGCTTTCCATATGACAAAGAGGTGAATTGGTGGAGTAGCTGTGTCCTGGGGACGTGGGCAGAGAGATGGGCATAGCAAGGACTGAAGAGTGTTTGCAGCATCCTTAGCCTAAGGGTCTGTCTGACTGGAGAGGCAGGTTGGGTCCAGAGGAAACAGCTAGAAATTAATCCCGTGAAAATGCTTTGTAAGCCGCACATGATGTCAGTGTTAGCTGCTGCTGCCTCTGTTAGGGGTTTTGAGGCTGGGAGTGGGGTTGTTGAAAAAGTGGTGTTTTAGGCTGATGGGTCTCAGGGTTATGAGGTTGGATGATTTGGGGGTGGGGTGAGTGGAGGCTGGAGGCATGGAGATCTTTCAGGAGAGGGTGTTCTCTCCATGACATTGTAAGTGGCTAGTCTGGGGTGGGACAGCAGGAGTGGAAAGGCATACAAGGATGTGGGGCAGAGGCTCTGGGGAAAGATTGCTATGATTTTACTGCCAAGGAGGACGAAGTAGGCAGAAATCTGTTTGGGAAATGATGGACCCATTCACATCCGTAGGAAGTAAGTCAGGACTGATTGGAGGGAAATTAAGAGATTCTGTTTTTAGAATAATTGTCTCGTATTTATTATGTGTTTTCTATGTGCCTGGGCACAATTCTGAGTGCTTTACATAACAGTTTTATGAACAGGTGCTGTTACTATCCCTACTTTCAAGATGAGGAAACCGAAGCAGAGATGATTGGTAACTTGCCTAAGGATCACCCACTTAGTAAGTGGTAGAGAGAGCCAGGATGCAAATCTGTACAGTCTTATCTCTAGAGATTATCATACTAACTGAAGTAAGTCAGAACGAGAAAGATAAGTACCATATGATATCACTTATATGTGGAATCTAAAGAATGACACAAATGAACTCATCTACGAAACAGAAACAGACTCACAGACATAGAGAACAGACTTGTGATTGCCAAGGGGAAGGGATGGAGTGGGAGTTTGGGATTAGCAGATGCAACCTATCATATATAGGATGGATAAACAACAAGGTCTTACCATATAGCACAGGAAACTATAATTTCAACACCCTGTGATAAACCATAATGGAAAAGGATATGAGAAAGAATATATATGTGGATACCTGAATCACTTTGCTTATAGCAGAAATTAACACAACATTGTAAATCAACTATACTTCAATAAAATAAATTCAAAAACAATTTAGAAACCTCAAAAATTGAGTCAAGCTCTTACCTAGGATGCTTTATTGCTTCACTGTAATAACTAGCATTTATTACAAACCGCAGTGCTGTGTTAAGCTCCTTGCGTGTATTTATCGCATTTGATTTGCATTAGGACTCTATGAAATTAGGGTATTTCTATCATCATTTTCCAGATGTGGAAACTTGGGCACAGAAAGCTCTAGTGGCCTGCCTTAGGTCACACAGCTAAGCCTTGCCTACGTTGGGGTGGCAGGTCTCCGGAAGTCAACAGTATTTATTCAACCAGGTTGTAGTATCTGCATATGCCCTTAAGACCCACTCATGAGAAGATTGAATTGATTGAAATATATTGCAATATAAATTCTTGAGAATTTTTGGATCCAGTTTACTGTCAGCGTCGCTCATATGGACTAGGAAGTACTCCTTTTCTGTTTTTTTTTTTGTCCGTGCCACGTGGCTTGTGGGATCTTAGTTCCCCGACCAGCGATTGAACCCAGGCCCACAGCAGGGAAAGCACCAAGTCTTAACCACTGGACTGCCAGAGAATTCCCGGAAGTATTCCTTTTTTAAAGGGGATAAATAATTGAAATAATAGCATCTCTATTTACCGCTGTGCCCATTTTCATTATTTAATGCACTGTATGACTTTAAAAATAATCCTAACCACTTCATTCCCACATTCTGGCTCTTCCATTTAGATGCTCAGTCTAGAGGGCACAGAGTCTCGTCCATAGAGTCTCGTCCATAGCACTTCTCATACTGTTGGTGCTCAGTAACATTTTTTTTTTTTTAACATCTTCATTGGAGTATAATTGCTTTACAACGTTGTGTTAGTTTCTGCTGTATAACAAGTGAATCAGCTAAACGTGTACATATATCCCCATATCTCCTCCCTCTTGTGTCTCCCTCCCACCCTCCCAGTCCCACCCCTGTAGGTGGTCACAGAGCACCGAGCTGATCTCCCTGTGCTATGTGGCTGCTTCCCACTAGCTATCTGTTTTACATTGGGTAGTATGTATAAGTCCATGCCACTCTCTCACTTCATCCCAGCTTACCCTTCCCCCTCCCCATGTCCTCAAGTCCATTCTCTACGTCTGCGTCTTTATTCCTGTCCTGCCCCTAGGTTCTTCAGAACCTTTTTTTTTTTTTAGATTCCATATATATGCGTTAGCATACGGTATTTGTTTTTCTCTTTCTGACTTACTTCACTCTGTATGACAGACTCTATGTCCGTCCACCTCACTACAAATAACTCAATTTCGTTTCTTTTCATGGCTGAGTAATATTCCATTGTATATATGCACCACATCTTCTTTATCCATTCATCTGATGATGGACACTTAGGTTGCTTCCGTGTCCTGGCTATTGTAAATAGAGCTGCAATGAACCTTGTGGTACATGACTCTTTGAATTATGGTTTTCTCAGTGTATATTCCTAATAGTGGGATTGCTGGGTCGTATGATAGTTCTATTTGTAGTTTTTTAAGGAACCTCCACACTGTTCTGCATAGTGGCTGTATCCATTTACATTCCCACCAACAGTACAAAAGGGTTCCTTTTTCTCCACACCCTCTCCAGCTGACCTTGTATGTGTGCGGGGGGCACAAATCCCAGGCACATGAACCATTCCCCCCATGATCCTGCAGAAGTAGCTGAAAGCCCCCCAGGGGGCTCTGTTATCCTGGTGCCCCAGCCCATCTCACGCAGGTCATATGTGAGTCAACCTTTTGTATTTTTCGTGGCACTCTAGCCACTAATGTGCTCTTCCTCTGGCAGTCTCAGATCTTCCTCTTTTCGTCTCAAATCCTTGCTGTTGGGTTCTGTGGCTCCTGCCTACCTGAGGACCAGAGCTTTTCACTGGTTTCCGTGAACCTAGTTGACCTCTGGTATCTCACTGTGCATGAGTGTCTCCGTGGTATATATCTCTGGTACCTGTCTGTCTTTTCTTTCTCCTCTTCTGATATTGTGAAAATCCAGCCCACTTCTTTTTCTTTAGCCTAAAGCTAAACCTTGTATCTTTGTTTCATTATTCTGACATTGAACACTGTGTACTTTAAGCTCTGGAGTGTAAGGACTGTGTGTCCGTTTATGGGGATTTTCTCCCAGCACCTAACAATGCTTTTGTAGATCACAAATAATGAACAGATACTTGCCTTCATGCTACAGATGCAGGCGTGCACAAATGAATGAATGAATTGGCTGCTGTGAATTTTCTAAGGTTCAAGTTTCGTATTCAGAGTCTATAGTTTATATCTTTAAACTAGTTTCCTATGTAGGAAACCTCTCTAGGCATTAAGTAGGTAGATCAGGCTGCAAACCAACATAGGCCAGGAAATCTCACGATCTGATCATTAAAATAAGATTTTCATTTTATGACTTATTATTTGAAACTTCGAGATAGTCCTTTTTTGATGACCATCACCATATAAGGAGAATTGCATAGAAATAACTGAATTCACAAAGTTTTAAGAAAAAGCCAAGTTAATCATGATCATGTACATTTTGGTTAAAGAGTGACAGCCCAGTAGTTTCTTTTTTAATAGTGTAAGATTTTGTTTTTGTTGTTTCTGGACTGGGTGTCAGCATGTCAGTATCATTGCAATGGCCCATGTTCAGAGTGGAAACTTGACCCCGCTCTGTGTTTAACCCAGCGAAGGCCATGGCATCCAGCAAATCTTGGCTTGCATACCAAGGGTGACCCTCAGGATTAATTGAGGGTTGCAGAAAATAACTTAATTTTCTAGATGAACTTGAGAAACTTTAAAAAGAACTCTCTGCCCATAAATAGCTGGGCAGCTTTGTCCTATTTTTGTTGTCGAGTACACAGAAGATGGAAATCAATATTGGAAGAAATCCTTATTTCGCCTAAGAAAAAGATCACATTCAACACGATTTTCATTTTTCTTGGCAGGCTCTTCTCAACCATCTGTGAGTCCAGGGGAACTGTCTCCACCATCCATCCATCCAGCAAAATCAGAGTTAATTGTCAGTGTCGGCGATGAGATTAGGCTGTTATGCACCGACCCAGGATTTGTCAAGTGGACTTTTGAGACTCTGGGTCAATTGAGAGAGAAAACACACCCAGAATGGATCACCAAGAAAGCAGAGGCCACAAATACAGGCAATTACACGTGCACCAATGAAGGCGGCTTGAGTGGTTCCATTTATGTGTTTGTTAGAGGTAAATGCTCAGCTTTCTTTGATGCTATACTTAGAAAACTTTATATCCTGTCCTTAATTAGGGATGACATACAGATGGCTGAGTCATGGATAAAATATTACTGGCTGGGTCTAGGAAGCATAAGACAAAAATTTTTATTGTTAGTTTCCCCCATCTTTTGATACATAGTGGCTTTGGGTATAACTCCAGCTGGAGGTCTGCAAGGCTGTGTAACTCTTCCTAATGAGATTACAATGTGGTTTAGCCCATTTGTCCTGGTGATGTGAGTAAACCCTGAGAATAAATTAGGCCCTTTGGGAAGGCGGCATTTTAATGCCTTGAGATTCCAGATACTCCCACTTAGTAAAAACATTTCAGGGAACTAAAGGCCTCTAAAGGCCTAAACAGACCAAAGCTTCAAATGAATTGACCCACTTTTAGGGAGTAAATTCCAGAAAAATAACTCAGTTGGCTAAGCACCCCCTGTCCTTCCTAGGTTCTTAATAGAAGTCAGTTCATTCATTTAAAAAATTGTGACCTCTTAGAAACAAAAGGAAAATGTGATGGTTGGATTTCTGAACCTCATCTCATGTGATGAATGCAGCGATTCATCTGTGTTTGTGCTTTTAATATCCTTGTCCGGAGGAAATTTCCTAGGGGGCTAGGGGCAGGGATAAGGGAGGAGTCTCTTTTTGCTGATGTAAAAACTGAAGCACTTAAAGCTTAAGAGACATACCCGCATTATAGGAGGATAAATAGTTTCCGTTCTAGTCCTGGGTTTGTACCTGGCCTGGGGTTGTCCTTGTAACCTCATGCATGGTATTGTGGAAGAGGACCAAATAAACTTATCCTAGATTGTGGATCTGAGCCACCCCTAGAGTCACAGTTCCTCATGGCCATGCTTGGATAAGATTGCCTGCGCTGTCTTTCTCATGTAATTGTTATCAGGGAGACAAAATTGTGCAAATTCTAGTTCTGTCAAGGGTTAGTAAAATTGACTCTCATGTTCTCTGTACAGAAGGTTGCCGTGAAACTGACGCTGCCTCTCCTTAGTTTATCTTTTACTCTTTCCTGGGTGGGTCGCTGCAAAGAAAGACGCGCGTTGAAAAGCCACAGCTAGCCTCCGGGTTTGGTTCCATAATTGTGGAGCCAACCATGTTCTGTTCTTTGACATTCAGGAAGGTACTCTGTAATTTCCAGGTGGTAATGAAGTATCATTCTGCTTATTAATAGGGTGGGTAGACAGCTGACTAAATAGGGAAACTGCTGCATTAGCCAAATCAGTCTCACAGGGCTCACAGATTTTCTTGATGGGGGACGTCATCCCCAATAACTTAGGACTATACTTAATTATTACCAATTTAAGATGTTTGGATGCTTAAGTAATTTGTCTTAGACAGCAGTGAAGGAAATTGGGGCATTGCTGTAGGAACTATGACTCAAGTGACTGAGAAAGAATAGATGGAAAATTAACCAGCTATAGCCTCGAACCATATTTCAGCCATTATGAGATAATTTGTTTGCAGAATAACTTAGTAAGGCTGGGAGGTGCATAAGTTGTTTTGGAAAACTCTTTGAAAATTGGTCAAAATTCTATGATAAGTATATTTCAATTATGTCATTGATTTTTGTGGAACACCCGGTTTACGGATGGAAAGGACAATTAAAAAATATTTTAAGTGTAATCTGTGGGCCCAACCCTGTATCTGTATTATCTTTACACAGTAGAGGCGGCAGCATATTGTGTATACAGAATGAGGTTTGTATTTGCTTATATGAGATCCCAGTCGACCGGAGGCTTTCCCAGTCCATGCCTGGTGTCCTGGCATAATTATTAAGAGTACCCCTTTCAGTCACAAGTATCCTGGTTTGGACGATCAAGTATTTGCCGTAGCATTTCTGAAACTCATAAGCTCCCCGTTTGCATATCAAGTTATTTGATTTCTAGAAGTTCTATTTATACATACCTTTCAAGGAAAATGAATAGAGTGGGGCCCACGTGTTATTTATACTGTGTGGCCCCCTGATGGTTTTCTAGATTCTATTCAGAAGCTGGATGATCCTGGAGACTGGGAACTCTGGAAAGAGGCCCCCGCAGAGGGGTTAGGGTTTTGTAGGAATGAAAACACTGAACGACAATTTTATGATGATTCAGTTTTGTTCATTTTCAGTCTTAATTGTACTCTATTGTTACTTATAAGCTGATTGAAATTTATCTTAATGAAGAAAGAATTGTGTGGAAAGTCCCTCTGCTCAGGGTGTTCACCGGGTGGTTCTTAGGAACTTTCTGAAACCCGTGTTGTTACAAACAATGGAGATGCTGGTAATTCTCTCACTATATAAGGAAAAACATCTGGACCCCTCCAGCTCATTCTCCACATTGATGTACTCTGCACTGTTACTACTGATTATCATCCAGGCTTCAGGCTGACCCATGGGGTTCCCATATTCCTTTCTTCTTAGCACATCTTGAGTACTGATAACATGAGTTAGTCCCCTTTTTAAACATTTCTTATTTTTTTCCCTTTCGTCTCATTGAATACCCTCACATGACTCCTAGATCGTGGTCATTTTGCCTCCCTCTAAACCTCTATGTTCTTCTTCTTTTTTTGCGGTACGCGGGCCTCTCACTGCTGCCGCCTCTCCCGCTGCGGAGCACAGGCTCCGGACGCGCAGGCTCAGCGGCCATGGCTCACGGGCCCAGCCACTCCACGGCACGTGGGATCCTCCCGGACCGGGGCACGAACCCGCGTCCCCTGCATCGGCAGGCGGACCCTCAACCACTGCGCCACCAGGGAAGCCCTGTATTCTTCTTTTAATTCATAGACTCTTTCCCATGCTTCTCCCTTAGTCTTGGAGGCATAGAGTACATATTTGACTTTGAAGTCAAGCACACTTGGGGACAAATGAGGCAAGTTATTGTATCACCAGAGGGAAATTATTTCACCTTTCTGAACTAAATAGGTCTTCTTGCTTGTTAAATAGATTAAAAAAAAAAACCAAAAACATATGATTAATTCGGAAACTGGTACAACATGGAAGTATATTTGGACACTTATCAAAAAAGTGATAAAGGCTCACACAAAAGTAGAAGTTGTGTCAATTAGATAAGATCAAAACAAATTACAGATTGGACAGTGGGTGGGAAAGTCCTGAACAAGGTATAATTCCACTTTTTCCCACCCTATTAGATACCATCAGGCTGGCTTATTCTTGGCCCAGTTTCTTTGGAGTGTTACCTGCTGTAGAAAAAAAGTAACTATTACAATAAAATATTCCCAGAGCTTTAAGAGTTCAAATTGTGGTATCGGTCAGACCTGGCTTTGAGTTCTGTCTTGCCATTTCTGGGCTGTGTCACTTAAGGAGAGTCACTGTTTTTGAGACTTCAGTTTATCGATAAAATGGTGATAATGATAGCGCCTGTCGTATAGGGGTGTATTGAGGATGAAATGAGAGTGAGAAGTGTGTAATGGTCCAGGCTTAGTGCCTGACACATGGAAAGTGTTTACTAAGTGTTAACTCTTCCTTATTAGTATGACTCGGATAAATTCTACTTTTGTTTGCAAAGAATAAAGTCAGCAGCCATTTGGGCCACTAGGGATTGTTGTTATGAGCGGCAATATTTTAGATTTTTATAAAATGTTTTCAGTGTCTGTGACCAGCCATTCAAACTACTGATTGTTGATATGCTGTAGATCCTGAGAAGCTTTTCCTGGTTGAGCTTCCCTTGTACGGGAAGGAAGGCAACGACACGCTGGTCCGCTGTCCTCTGACAGACCCAGAGGTGACCAATTACTCCCTCACGGGGTGCGAGGGGAAACCTCTTCCCAAGGACTTGACGTTTGTCGCTGACCCCAAGGCCGGCATCACGATCAGAAACGTGAAGCGCGAGTATCATCGGCTCTGTCTACACTGCTCGGCGAAGCAGAAGGGCAAGTCCGTGCTGTCGAAGAAATTCACCCTGAAAGTGAGGGCAGGTACGGGCCCTTGTTTGCTTTCTTCTGGGAGTCGGAGCATCCTTTGGTCTAAATGAAGACTTCTCTCTTCTCACTGGTCCAACTCAGTATGTCACTCAGGTAGCTTCTTGTATCGTTTCGCCCAGCCTCAAAATAATGCTGGCTGCTTGTGAATACTTTATTTCACAGCCTCCATCCCATGTGTTGGGTCCATGACCACCTCCAGCTGGGTGTGTCTACCAGGGATGGGCATTCAGATGGTCCTGGGAACGGTCTTTAAACCTACTGACATCAGGACATCCCAAAGTTTCATAATTGCACAAACTGTTCCTTCCAAGAGAAACTCATTGGGAAGCCTTAGTTACACTGAAAAGATTAGCATACAGATTATTCACTCCTTGATTTACTATTGGTCTATGAATTGATTCCTCCTCAGCTATTTAATTTTAATACCTTCTCAAACTATTCACAATCTGAGGAGGAAAGTACCAGCTGACTTTGGACCTTGTTCTTAACGTGGCATTACGTAGACTATTTTGATAGCTGGAAGATACCCAGATTTTTGTATTTCAGAGATCATCTAACTCAACACCAGTTGGCATTTAGCTATTGAGTAGTTTTTATTAAGGCTTTTGGAAAAGGATGCTCTTTGGAATTAAGGCAAGTTTGATTATTTAAAACCTGTGATTTTAAGAAATAAGACGTTATTTTTATAGCACGTGGGAAAGATGCCTGTTTGGTTAAAAGAATATAATTAGTTGTTGGTCACATTCTCATGAAACCAGCAAGTCAAATAAAGATGAATGCAGCTTCACTATGCCAGGGCTTCTACCTATTTCAAAATAGCATTGCTCAGGATTATCATAATCTCAAAGTAGACAGTCTATCTTTTTCACTCGGTGTTAATGAAGTTACTTGAGGGATGTACAATTTCATTGCTGATGTCTTCAAATATACAAGTAATACAGATCGGTTAGTACCCTACTTTATATCTTATTTAAAAGACCACAAAGTGAGCTGAGGAAAAACGGTAAGTTAAAACGTTATGCTATACTACAGCCAGTTATTTGAGGGCCACGTTTTGTTTTATTCTAGCCATCAGAGCTGTGCCTGTTGTGTCTGTGTCCAAAGCCAGCTATCTTCTCAGGGAAGGGGAAGAATTTGCAGTGATGTGCTTGATAAAAGACGTGTCTAGCTCTGTGGAATCAATGTGGATAAGGGAAAACAGCCAGGTGAGTGGATTGTTTTCTCCATTTGCCTCAATGTATCATTCTCTCTGTGTGGGAGAGTTGAAGGTTTTTCTTTAAAAGAGTCCATTTTTAAAAAAAAATTATTTTCTTGAAGTAGAGTTGATTTACAATGTTGTGTTAATTTCTGCTGTACAGCAAAGTGATTCAGTTATACATACGTATACATTCTTTTACATATTCTAGAAAAGTCTGTTAATTGTCCTGGGGATGGCTCAGCTGGTGTGTCTGTCAGAGGTGGAACTCTCTGGAGTGTGTACAGATGATGTGTATTTACCCCTTTCATTGCACCATAGGTAGATGTGTACATTCATTATGAGTAACAAAGAAATGTCATTTTGTAAATTTATTTTGAGAAAGTCGTAGAGAAAACTTCAGACTTGTTATTACTCCATGCTGTTTCTTTGAATGACTTTTGTGGGGGGAAAAAAAAATTAATGGTTCAGTGAGTAACTACCTTGATTTTTAAAGCTACTATGGCAACTGTTCAGGCCAGATTATTTAAAATATTGGGGAAAGTTGCCAGTTTTTTTCCTTCCATATTAAAAACATAAATCAATGGTCTCAGATGTCAGCCAAGAAGCCCTTCCCTCTGCCACAGAGAGGCCTGTCCCTTTGAGAGATTTCTTTTTGTATGCATCTGATTTCCTCCTTTGAGCCTGCTTACCCGAGATCAGGTTGCTAATGGTTTTCTATTTGTTTTAGTCGCTATTAATAAAATGGTTGTCATCAATCTGAAACATTTGGACACGTTTAGGTTATCATTCGTTTAACAAATGCATATTGAATGTCTACTGTATGTCAGATACCGTGTTAGGCATATCTTAAAATTAAATAAATTTTAGCCAGTTATATTTGAAGGTTTTTCTCCCTCTCTAATACTCATATTAATAACAAGGTCTTTAAAATGTCCGGTTTCCCTAATATCTTGCCTTAAGATTCCCATTGACTGAGTTTTTTTTTAAAGACGCCAACTATACTTGAACATTTGTTACTTTTTAAAAATAATTTATTTATTTATTTATTTATTTATTTATTTTTGGCTGCAATTGGGTCTTCATTTCTGCGTGAGGGCTTTCTCCAGTTGTGGCAAGCGGGGGCCACTCTTCATCGCGGTGCGCGGGCTTCTCACTATCGTGGCCTCTCTTGTTGTGGAGCACAGGCTCCAGACGCGCAGGCTCAGTAGTTGTGGCTCACAGGCCTAGTTGCTCCGCGGCATGTGGGATCTTCCCAGACCAGGGCTCGAACCTGTGTCCCCTGCATCGGCAGGCGGATTCTCAACCACTGCGCCACCAGGGAAGCCCGTGACTGAGTTTTTAATAATTTTTGTTTGAATGATCTTGGCCAGCTAGTTAATTTGCTATCATGGTAGTTTTTCTTGAGTACACAAATGCGTATTACGTTGGAAGAAAGGAAATACTGTCTTTTCATCCTCCTCTTCCTCTTCTTCCGCCTCATGCTCTGTATTCAACATTGGCAGTTTCATGCCTGTTTAGAGAATCCTTTGCTAAACAAGTAACTATGGTGATTAGCATAATGCAGACCGTTATGATGGCGTTCATGTAGACCTGTGATGGATACCTTGCTAAGTGAAGCCTGCCATTAACAGGAGAATGGAACCAGTGGGTCAGAGAAACAAGTCCTGTCATAAAACCAATAGCTTACACACGAATTTTTGACTAACCTTATAGAGCACAGTCCCATATTAATTGCCTTTCTATGATCCTTGATTTCAGATGAGAGAACAATTTACGGGGTGCGTAACTGAGCCTCTCCATAACTTGAAAATTAGCCTTTTTGAGATGAGAATTAAATTGCCCCAGGCAGTTTGATTCTGAACCACTTTTTCCCAGGAGTCCTGCATGCCATTCCCAATTAATCCGCTGGTGCTGGTAGATAAGCCTGCAGTGTTGGGAACTCTTTGGGGAAATCCCAGTGAGCACCTCAAAGGGTTAAGGAAGAGCAAATCACATGCAAACAATATGTAATGTGTGACTTGCAGATGGGGCTCATGGCTGTATGCCAGGGTTCCTCCATGAATCTTTTATTGATATCCTTTGGCTTAATTTGGAATACCTAGCACTGTTATAGCACTATCAGATTCTTTCAAAAATCCATAGTATTTGATCTGGATCATTTAGAATAAGTTTAATTCACAATGAAATTTAGGGTAAAACAACTCTTGTAGTATTTTTGCAACTGTTTGTTTTAAAACGTAAGAGAGTCTTGGAGTTTATTCAACACTGTGAATCTTGGTTAGCTTTTCTAAGGCTTCTAAACCCTCATATTTTTGCTTGCTTTTATTATGATCTTTGACAGTATCCTAAATTATGGCCTTCGGGTTTGGGTGCTGATGATGTATCAATTATTAACAAACTATTCCTTCTAGCACCAATGTATTCATTGTCCTGTTTAGCTCCCTAAACAGGGACTCTTGGGCTCTTGCAGGAACTAGAAGGAAGATACCGGGAATCTAGAATATAGTCTGTGACCTGTCCATT
The DNA here is from genome assembly GCF_003676395.1 of Aethalodelphis obliquidens. NCBI lineage: Eukaryota > Metazoa > Chordata > Mammalia > Artiodactyla > Delphinidae > Aethalodelphis > Aethalodelphis obliquidens. The sequence continues at coordinate 1,973,659 of NW_020837950.1, read as the reverse complement.
GCCACTCTGCCTTTGCCGAGGAGAAGTCTGTATGATGGACTGGAAGAGGCCAGAGAAAAATGTCACTTCCCCTTTGTCTCTTCTTAACAATTACTCTTAGGCAGGAAAATGTCAGCTTTCTGCCAATTATTAGAAGAATCTCTTAGAAGGGATTATCTTCAAGTCGACATAGTGCTCCAAACCGGAAAGACCTTTAAAGACCTTTATTCTCTCATTGCTTTTTAGAAACAAAAGCTTAGACCATAGTGGCATCCTTGACTTGGCCAAGATCTCACAGTTAGTTAACCAAGCAGGTTTCTCTTCTTTTTGATTCCAAAACATTCAACTTTGGCAGTCAGCTTTTATGTATGCTTATTTTAGTGAAAAAAATTTCCAAAAATATAATAACATGAGAAAAAAAGAGAAATAGCTATAATTCTACCACTGTACATTAGCAGCGCTGTGCAGTAGAAATAGAATGTGAGCTTCCTATGTAATTTAAAATTTTCTAGTAGGCACATGACAGAGTAAAAAAAAAAAAAAAAAAGTAAAATTGATTTTAATGTATTTTATTTCACCCAATATATCCAAAATATTTTATCATATAATTAACATTTAAAACAATTTTTTTAACATCTTTATTGGAGTATAATTGCTTTACAATGGTGTGTTAGTTTCTGCTTTATAACAAGAGTGAATCAGTTATACATATGTTCTCATATCTCTTCCCTCTTGTGTCTCCCTCCCTCACACCCTCCCTATCCCACCCCTCTAGGTGGTCACAAAGCACGGAGCTGATCTCCCTGTGCTATGCGGCTGCTTCCCACTAGCTATCTATTTTACGTTTGGTAGTGTCTATATGTCCATGCCACTCTCTCACTTCGTCCCACCTTACCCTTCCCCCTCCCTGTATCCTAAAGTCCATTCTCTAGTAGGTCTGCATCTTTATTCCCGTCTTACCCCTAGGTTCTTCATGACCTTTTTTTTTTTTAGATTCCATATATATGTGTTAGCATACAGTATTTGTTCTTCTCTTTCTGACTTACTTCACTCTGTATGACAGACTCTAGGTCCATCCACCTCACTGCAAATAATTCAATTTAGTTTCTTTTTATGGCTAATATTCCATTGTATATATGTGTCACATCTTCTTTATGCATTCATCTGTCAGTGGACATTTAGGTTGCTTCCATGTCCTGGCTATTGTAAATAGAGCTGCAATGAACCTTGTGGTACATGACTCTTTTTGCATTATGGTTTTCTCAGGGTATATGCCCAGTAGTGAGATTGCTGGGTCATATGGTAGTTCTATTTTTAGTTTTTTAAGGAACCTCCATACTGTTCTCCATAGTGGCTGCATCAATTTACATTCCCACCAACAGTGCAAGAGGGTTCCCTTTTCTCCACACCCTCTCCAGCATGTATGGTTTGTAGATTTTTTGATGATGGCCATTCTGACTGGTGTGAGATGATATCTCATTGTAGTTTTGATTTGCATTTCTCTAATGATGTATGATGTTCAGCATTCTTTCATGTGTTTGTTGGCAATCTGTATATCTTCTTTGGAGAAATGTCTTTTTAGGTCTTCTGCCCATTTTTGGATTGGGTTGTTTGTTTTTTTGATATTGAGCTGCATGAGCTGTTTGTAAATTTTGGAGATTAATCCTTTGTCAGTTGCTTCATTTGCAAATATTTTCTCCCATTCTGATGGTTGTGTTTTCATCTTGTTTATAGTTTCCTTTGCTGTGCAAAAGCTTTTAAGTTTCATTAGGTCCCATTTGTTTATTTTTGTTCTTATTTCCATTTCTCTAGGACGTGGGTCAAAAAGGATCTTGCTGTGATTTATGTCATAGAGTGTTCTGCCTATGTTTTCCTCTAAGAGTTTCATAGTGTCTGGCCTTACATTTAGGTCTTTAGTCCATTTTGAGTTTATTTTTGTGTATGGTGTTAGGGAGTGTTCTAATTTCATTCTTTTACATGTGGCTGTCCAGTTTTCCCAGCACCACTTATTGAAGAGGCTGTCTTTTCTCCACGGTATATTCTTACCTCTTTTATCAAAGGTAAGGTGACCATATGTGTGTGGGTTGATCTCTGGGCTTTCTATCCTGTTCCATTGATCTATATTTCTGTTTTTGTGCCAGTACCATACTGTCTTGATTACTGTAGCTTTGTAGTACAGTCTGAAGTCAGGGAGCCTGATTCCTCCAGCTCCATTTTTCTTTCTCAAGATTGCTTTGGCTATTCGGGGTCTTTTGTGTTTCCATACAAATTGTGAAATTTTTTGTTCTAGTTCTGTGAAAAATGCCAGTGGTAGTTTGATAGGGATTGCATTGAATCTGTAGATTGCTTTGGGTAGTAGAGTCATTTTCACAATGTTGAGTCTTGCAATCCAAGAACATGGTATATCTCTCCATCTATTTGTATCATCTTTAATTTCTTTCGTCAGTGTCTTATAATTTTCTGCATACAGGTCTTTTGTCTCCTTAGGTAGATTTATTCCTAGATATTTTATTCTTTTTGTTGCAATGGTAAATGGGAGTGTTTTCTTGATTTCACTTTCAGATTTTTCATCATTAATGTATAGGAATGCTAGAGATTTCTGTGCATTAATTTTGTATCCTGCTACTTTACCAAATTCATAACATAAAAATTTTTGATGGGATATTTTACACTACTTTTTTCATATTAACTCTTTAAAATCTAGGACATATTTTATATTTGCAACACAACTCAATTTGGACCTACTACATTTCAAGTGCTCAGTAGTCTCAAGTGGTTAGTCCTTACAAATGCTATATTGCCCACATTTTTTTTCATGTTTATTTTCTCTCTCCCCTCATGCATATGTATTAACACATGGTTGCTGTCTTAAGGTACACTCATTTTATGCTTTTTACATAAAAGAAGCATTTTTCTTATTTTCACATATTCATAATTTTGATACCTGGTATACATTTAGGTCATCTGCAATTTTTCACCACAGTAAATATCTTGGACCTTTTGTTTTCTATTGAGTTGTTTCCTTGAGATAAATTTGCTGGAGTTGCTCAGTGGTCTGAACATGCTTCCAAGTTGCTTTCCAGAAGGACTGTTCGGATTTACAGTACTGTCAGAATGGTCTAATGCTAATAGGTTCACCATAGCCTGGCCAGGGAATCACCCTTGATCTTGTTCCATGTCAATATCAGCTCCTGTTTAGTTTCTTTTTTAGTTGCTTCCCTCCCCCCATCGTAATAGGAATGTGTTCATGTTACAGAAAATTTGGAAGATGCAGAAAGCTCTATGCTATTCCTTTTAATCTTTTCAGAGAGTGGTTATAGTTTATATTACGGTTGTTTCCACATGACGTTTTCCATACGAGAAATCTCTCCATGTCTTATCTGCAGATAAATATTAACAGTGGCATGGTGATATCACAAGAGTAAATGCACAACCTTTTCTCTTCAGCTCATGTGTAAATAATTGGGGATTTTGTCTTATATGTCTTATATACTTTAGAACTCCCTTTAATACTTGCCAAAATTCTGCTGGGTAAGAACTATAGGATGAATTTTCGAGTTAGTCTTAGACACTGTAAGTCTATTTTTATTCATGAAAATAATATAAATGTTAATAAAATAGAACGATTGTTACTAGTGATGTGTTTTCTTTCAACCAGTGGGATGTAGAATAGAAAAAATATATACATAACAGGAAGTATTGATAGGATATAAATATGGTGACTTTTAAAATATCAGTGTCCTGTATTATTTCTTATATAAGAACTTCTAAAATTTGGCACTGTTAAAAAATATTTAGCACTGCAGAGAATTTGGAATTACGTATGCTGTGGTTATTAAGAAATGAATTTTCATTTTTTACAATCATCAGTAATAACTATCTTTCAATATAATCCTGTAATATGAAGTGTTCCAATGACAGACTTGTCATGATGTTTTATTATACTTACTTAAGTAGTGTATAATGAATGCTAATACGGAGAAGTTAATTGCTGCTATTTTTAATTTATCTAGGAAAGATCCTGAATATAAATTTTATGGTAATCTTTGATTTTTTTTTCCCTCTCCTTCTGAAACCAGCAGACTAAAGAACAGGTGAAGAGGAATAGCTGGCATCAGGGTGACTTCAATTTTCTTCGTCAGGAGAGATTGACTATCAGCTCAGCAAGAGTTAATGATTCTGGCGTGTTCATGTGTTATGCCAATAATACTTTTGGATCAGCAAATGTCACAACAACCTTAGAAGTAGTAGGTAAATATCTCTGGGAATGGATAAATTACTGGCATAGTGAATGAAGGAATTACTAGATAGTTTCCTTTTTACGTTAATGGAATGTTGAACAGATTCTTAGGGTTTTTATTATTACTGAATGAATGGATGAATATATGAAAGAAAATGATCTTCGTAGCCTCTTCCAACTAGAGCACAAAAGCAAATTCTACCAATTTAATAGAGGCAAGTGGAAAGTTGTAACCGTGAAGCTGTTTGAACATGTCATTCTCTGCTTACCTCCCCTACCTCAACAAATACAATGTAGGTTGAGCCTATCCAGAAACTCTAGTCCTTGCTGAATGACTTGACTTTGGAAATGGATGGAGACTTTTCTCTGTGGAGGAAGGCATATGCTTAGAGCTTAATGTATTTCTCTGAATCTTCTGGTGAGGTTCCTCAGCCTTTTGGTTTATTGTTTTATGATTCATGGGCTCTAGTCACCCTTTGTAGCAGGAAGGACTGAATTGGCTTCTCCTCCTCAGTACACCCCTGACCTCACCCTGTCCTCCAGCCTTATAGGCTGTAGCATAAACCTTCAGGAAGGCAGCCCACCAGGCATGGGTCATTGATTCTACAGAGCATAAACTGAAACATAGTAACCTGTGCCCTAACCCCATCATATCTGGCATACACAACTGGTTTAGTCTTCCATGCTTTAGAACTTACTGAATATTTATTTCCCAAGCATCTACTTAATGAGATCAGAGTGTGATATTTTGAATTACTGAAAATAATAATAATTTTAAAATTACTTTGTTTATACTTTTCTTGTCTTTTTAGTACTGTTTGCATTTAATCTATTTTCTTGTCTTTTTAATGCAACCATATTCTCAGCGCTTGACTTTAAGTACTTGTAGGGTGGTGAAATTCATCATGAGCAATAATAAAATGATGTGATATTTGTTTTCATTTCTCTCCTTTCCCCCATATTTCTTTAATAATTTATGTACCAATGTTAGAGGTCTGCGATTTATCCCACAATAATCTCATATGATTTTGGCGTTTCTGCCCATGTTGTAATGGAAAGTATCTCACCAGACTGAACGTGAAAAAGACACTTTACTTGCAATTACAGAGCCAGCCCAGAGAAAGGGTACTACTCTGTCCCTAAATGTGATTGTGAACCATTTATTAATTTGAATAAAAGGCTATGCTTTTAAAATATTAAACTCCATAAGTGCTAATTTGCTAAGTTGATTAGGGAGCATGTTGATATATCAGCTTCAGCTCCAGAAAGCAATTAGTAAGGATGTTTGGAGCTTATTGTTGTATGTAATCAGATTTTTAAAATCCATTCATCAATTTCCAAGAATATAACTGTATAACTGGAAAGACTGGAGGCCGTGAAACCTGAATCTGGCTTTGTACTATTTCAGGAGTGGGTTGGGATGGGACAAACAGTAAGAGACAAAGAGAAAAATAATTTCTTTAGGGGCTGGGAGTAGGATTTGGACACAGTGTGGAGTGGCGCAAAAAAGGCTTCCGGGTGGCCCCAACCTGGTTTTGAGTTGGAGCTCTGCCACTTAACTTTCAAATACACCCCACTTTAACTCTGCCTGCATTTTCTCTTCCAAGAAACATAGCCTCTAACTCCCAAGGCTGTGGAGGGAGAAAGGCCATATATTTTGCAGATGTGCCTGGCACAGTGTTTGCCCTTGATTAAATGTTAATGTCTCGTCAATTTCTTAAATCATCCTCTGTAACAAACCCAGGTGGGGTTCTTTGAGTCTAAAAGTCTTATACTTCATGAATTTGAAGCTGTGTCCTATTATAGGACATAGAACTATATTGAGCAAACTGGACTATAGAAAACTCAGGAGAACTTTAGTATTTTGTACATGATGATAGGGAGAGAAATCAGTGGAAATATCGTTGTCTGTGGTGTTTGAATATTTTGCATTGTGCGATATCTTTGAATTTATGATCTTGAGTACCTGAAAATTTAACGTAACATTCAGACAAAACATTTATTTCCTCAAAATTAATCTAAATTAGCTTAAAGAATGGCAGGGGTGTACCATTTGTGATTCAGGTATTAGAACAAAGTGGTGTTTTAATTTCATTTGGATGGTTTTTGATTTTCACCTGAAAAATATTTTTTCCATTGATACAAAGGACAGTTTGACTCCATTTTTTTATTCTGAATCTGTAGGAAACTAAAGGAGAGTCAAAGACTCTCATGTCAACCTCATGGGGGCTATCAATATATTTAACCAAACAGTGCCAAAGACAATGGCACTGTTTGGTTAAATGACAATATAAAATGTTATAATTAATTTTCAAATTTTGAAAAATAAATAGAAGATTAAAACTCTTCCATAATTCCACTAACTTGATATAAGCTTTTTTAGGATTTGGTATATGGTTATATTTTTATATGCAACAGGATTTTAATTATACATACAATTTTATGTTCTCTCTCTTTCTCATTTAAAGTATGTGGAGACTCTAGGCTGTGCAACAGTAAAGAGACCAGCCTTGGCTTCTTACAGACCTGTATTCACATGTAGGCTCTGCTTTGGGTCGCCAGCTATATGGCTTTCCAGGACTTGATTTCTTTTTCATCTGTGATTAGGGGTTACAAGCGTTCTCTTTCAGTATCGTTATAAGTTAAATGTTTGTCATAATTATTAAACAAAGTGTATGCTAAAGAATTTAAGGCAGTTCTTGGCACATAGTGAGCCTTCCATAAATGGAGGCTATAAATATGATATTGGCAATTATTTTATGATGGTCTTTTTCAAGCTCTTCCTTGTATTGATATTATTATTATTATATAATAATTTCTAAGGGCTGATTTATTTACTTAGCCAGTTCTCTATTTTCTCATTTTTTAAATTATTATGACTAGTGTAAATAGCACTTCTTTTTGCATGTGGCCATCTACCTCACTAAGAAGAGTTCTCTGGATTAAATTGAAAAGTAGATAATTTTTAAAAATCTATATCGCTAAATGCTTTCCACAAGAGTTGTACCCATTTACAAAGTGTAATTCAGTGTGCTACTTTAATTACACTTGCAAAATTATGGAGTTTATTTCAGATTAGTTTTACTATTTTTCCATAGAGTGGATATACATTATTTTTTAACAGCTTTATTGAAGTTTTGCTACTTTCAATATGTGAAAAGGAATGCCTTATTTAAATTAGCAGTTTATTTTTCCTTCTATATTTTTATGTCCTCTTTTTCCTATTACCTTAATTAATTTTCCTATATATAGATACTTTCTGAAAATGTTTATGTATTTAGATTTGTCTTTTAGGATTTTTATTTCTTTGGTTGCTTCTAAAAAGCCTAGAAAACTCCCCTCGCCCTCCCCTCCACAAAGTTTTGATAGAAGTAAATTCCGTTGTTTAGTTAAAAATGTGGTTTAATTATTAAAATGCTGTCCTTGATTCATTTGTGATATATGATATGATAAGAAGATCTAAGTTTATTTTTCTCTAAATACTAAATGACATTCTTGCAACATTTTTATTAAATATCGGGGCTCTCTTCCCCTTCTTGATTTATGACATCTTCTTATCACATATACAATTATATTGGATCTGGGTATGGGCTAACTATTTAGTCCAAATACTTGTTAGCCTAATAAACATCAGGACTGGTAGTTCTAGAAGACTTCTAAGATGGTGTTAGATCTTTAACAGACTTGCTTAAGAGACAGAGATAAGAGAATAAACATTTCCAACGTGTGTCCTTTCTCACTTTATGACCGTGATTCTCCAAGAGCAAAATAAAATGTAAAATGGTTAGTCAAAATTCTTACTTGTCATTGCCAATTAATAATGGAAATCAGTCAATATCTTTATAATCCAAAGGTGAAGTTTTGTTATTTGTCAAGATTTTGGGGATAACAGTTTCTTTCTGTCTCATTCTGCTGTGATTAGATAAAGGATTCATTAATATCTTCCCTATGATGAATACAACAGTATTTGTAAACGATGGCGAGAATGTGGATTTGATTGTTGAGTATGAGGCATATCCCAAACCTGAACACCGACAGTGGATATACATGAACAGAACTTCCACTGACAAGTGGGAAGATTACCCCAAGTCTGACAATGAAAGTAACATCAGGTAAGAAAAGGGCCTTGTTTGGGGAATTACACGTTCCCCCCACCCCGTCCCCTTGGCTTACCGGATCCTGTTTCTGTGACCCGTCAGTGTATGAGAGGACAGCTGATACGGAAGGAAGTTTGGGGCTGCTTCCTGAGTCGTCATCATTTCATTTTGCTGTGTGTTTAGAGCACACAGAAAAGTCCATGCGTGAGTTTTCTTGTTTGTAAATTGGAGGATAGTTCTCTCCTAGAGTTCTGAGGGTAGTTCAAAGCAGTGACTAGCATATACTAGGGACACATTAAATAATTCTCTTCAGAGAAAGAGAAATGTTAGTGCCTTTAATCATTTTTTTTAAGACTGTAGGAAAACTAAGAATCATTAAGCATCTTTGGGCCAGGCAGTGAACCCAAGTTTCTTTTACATCAGACCTCTCTCTCTCTTTTTTTTTTTTAAATTTTTACTTACTTACTTATTTATTTATGCCTGTGTTGGGTCTTCGTTGCTGCGTGCGGGCTTTCTCTAGTTGCGGTGAGCAGGGGCTACTTTTTGTTGCGGTGCATGGGCTTCTCATTGTCGTGGCTTCTCTTGTTGCGGAGCACGGGCTCTAGGCGCCTGGGCTTCAGTAGTTGTGTCACATGGGCTCCGTAGTTGTGTCTCGCGGGCTGTAGAGCACAGGCTCAGTAGTTGTGGTGCACGGGCTTAGTTGCTCTGTGGCATGTGGGATCTTCCTGGACCAGGGCTCGAACCCGTGTCCCCTGCATTGGCAGGCGGATTCTTAACCACTGCGCCACCAGGGAAGCCCCAAACCTCTCATTTGATCCTCAAAACACTTATAATAAAAACAGTAGCAATAGTGACATTTCATGTAAGCTGTGTGTGCTTTTTTCCTGCCATGTGCTGTTCAAAGTCCCTCATGTACATTAACTCAATAATTTTGGTCCTCACAAATCCGATGAGGAGGCACTCTTACTTCCCTTCTTTCTATAGAAGAGGAATCTGAGACCTAGGTGTGTTAATCTGAACAAGAGCCCAAGGCTGATAAGAGGTAGGTGCCTAGATAGAGTTAGTATTTTTTCCTAGTCAGGAGCTCTTGGCTGTTGTAAGAGTGTGGATAAGAAAGGATGCTGTCCTGGGCCTCGGTCTAAGGGTTGGAGAGAAGAGCGTGGATTGGGAGGTGTCCAGGATTCCTCCTTAAAGGTGATCGAAGGGCTAGGAAAGAGGCAGGAGCTGAAGATGCTCTCAGGAGTCTGGTTGTGGCAGCCAGGTTGGATGGTAAGAGGCAATACTATTCGAGGGGGAGGGGAGAGGGAGGGGGCAAAGGCAATGAGCTCAGCTTGGGGTTTGTTGAATTTGAGGTTGACTGTGGGATCTTGAGCGGGGATGTTCAGGTAGAATGTATCGTAGGTCGGGTTCCCTGGATGCAGCGCCTGCGGGAGGGATTCACAGGCAAGGTCTTCATTAAAGGAGAGAGAGACCTGGCGGGGAGTTGGGGGGAACAGGGTAGAGAGGGGAAAGGAGAGAAGAAAGGGTGTGGGTGAGCCACAGTCCAGTCACAGGGACACTCTGGACTGGGAGGGTGGGACGTGAGCATAGGTCTGTAGAGGAAGGAAGACATAGGACAGGGAGGTCTGGACTAGAGGTCAGGATTTGTGAGCAGACAGTAAGTAGTTCAGGGGAGCGTGGATTGCCCAGGGAGCACATGCAGTGTGAGAGGAGAGACTGAACCACCCACCGCGTGTCGAATCGGTTGTGGGGGTCAAGGGGCGCCCAGGGTGCTCCGTCCATGCTGGAGTCCGTGTCAGTAACGCCCCCGATGGTGGTACCGCGTGCTCAGTTATCACAGCCATCTACGATGTCCTTGCTGTGAAACAGAAGGTCGAATAGCACATGCTGCAGAGGACACTGGGAAGAAGCAGCGGGGGGGGGGGGGGGGGGGGAAGGAGGAAAGCCGGGAGACAGTGGTGTCACAAGAAGGAAGGTGAGGGCAGCGGTATTGACCTTGCCGTGTGACCCTGAAGCATCTGCATGGAGACACCTACGTGGAGATGCCTGCCAGCCTGGCGTTTTGCCAGGCAGGTGCCGTTAAAGCAGGGCGGGCGAGTTCAGGACACCGATGAGAGGGAGGTTGAACAGAGGACCAGGGCAGAGAAGGATGCGGCCGTGGGGACAGCTCAGGAAGCGGAAGAGGCTGCCATCTCTGTGAGGTTGCCTTTATGCCGAGAGAGCCTTTCCCCACTCTGTATTCTCACACGCCAAGCATCTGTCCCCAATGAAATATATGTGTGTGTTCTTGTTTGTTAATGTGGATCTTGTTAATACTGAATTAAGTGGGGCATATTTTTCCAAAATAAGCGTGTATTTTCAGGTAGAAACTGATAAAGCCACACGCCCCGAGGCAGGCCATCCACAGGTGACTGATGGGTTGTCCTTTCTTTGTAGATATGTAAGTGAACTTCATCTAACCAGATTAAAAGGGACCGAAGGAGGCACTTACACGTTTCTCGTGTCCAATTCTGATGCGAATTCTTCCGTGACATTTAATGTTTACGTGAACAGTGAGTAGAACGAATGGCTGCTTATCTTTTTATTTTTTTATTCTTTTAAGTTGTGGCTAGTGTTTGTAACAGCTGCTGCACTGAGTTCATTGTGTACTGGGTCAATAACGTTTCATGATAATTTGACCTTAACAAAGACCTCGTGGTTTGGTGGTTGGAAGACTGTGTACAAAAACCAATTCCTTGTCCTACATTTCACTAACCACATGACCTTGTAGCTGGTGCTCAGATGCTGGGTGTTGCCTTTGAAGTCAACAGAGGAGCCATAGAAGTTAAAAATAGCAAACAGTTTGAGGGAGAATGTATTCTTACTGATTGTTGAAATGGGGAGCCGGAGGTTGAATAGGAGCTAGATTATGGTATTAGGTGGGAAAGAAGTGCTATCAAGCCCTGACAAACAATTTCTTGTTACAACGCTTTCTCTTTCGGGTTGGGGTATTTTTTTTTTTTTTTTTTTTCGGTATGCGGGCCTCTCACTGTTGTGGCCTCTCCCGTTGCGGAGCACAGGCTCAGCGGCCATGGCTCACGGGCCCAGCCACTCCGTGGCATGTGGGATGTGGGATCTTCCCGGACCGGGGCACGAACCTGCATCCCCTGCATCGGCAGGCGGACTGTCAACCACTGCGCCACCAGGGAAGCCCACGTTGGGGTATTCTTTGTGTGAGATGAATGCAGTATCGCTCAGCTCAGTGGGTCCCTACTGCGTGTCACGTGGAGGCTGTGGGAGAAGGGCACAGGTGGTTTAGGGTGGGGGAGGATGGCAGTGGACGTGGGAACCTGAACACCTGAGCCCTGTGTGGCCCACATCCCACAATGTCTTGGGGCAGCTTCTCTGCACAGAGGCTGATGCCTGGGGCTGTGCTCACCAGCTGGGACTTTTGCCAAGTGTAGGGCCCGCTCTTGGCTCTGCTCTGGGGCCCCCTGCATTTCCCAGGAAGGGTGGCAGGTGCCTGCCACACCACACCAGCCAGGGGACCAGAGGCAGGAGGTCTCAAGGGACCAGCCCAGAAAATGACCATCGGAATTAGCCATCCGGGGCATGGCAGGGAGGGGCGGGGGGGCGTGAGGAGACAACCTGGAACATTCCCTAGAGAGCAGCTTAGTAACAGTTTGTGTGTGTTGGGGTGCAGGATGGGAGCCAATTCCCTGTCCTCCAGGAGCTTATTACTTGCTGCATAGAGTGATTTTCCATCGTTCCTTCACTGATGCAGCCGCTCACTGGCGTGGTGGGGTGGTGAGCGTGATCCCTTTACAAATGAAGACAGGAAGCAGCTAACAAGTGACACTCAAGACAGGTTTCTGATTGCTAATCTGGAGTCCTTTGTCAATTCCAGCATTTCCAAAATCGTGTTTCCTGAACAAGGTGTTAACGTGTATTTAGACAAAGATCATCACATCTGCATAAACATTTTTCTTAACTGCAGACCTTCTCGGCATCCTTCATACGCTAACGTGTATTTTGCCTGCCCAGGAGGAGGCATGGAAATGAGCATATCTCTCACATTTGTATGACCACAGAACTCTCCTTTTCCAAGGGAAACACGTTAATTAACATCTCAGTTCCCGGGAACAGTTTTGATTGGCCTGCAATTCAAATATCTCATTGGCCTGCAATTCAAATATCTCTAGATTAATTCAGATGTTAATCAGAAGAGTTTAGTGTATTACACATGGGCAAAACTACCTGCTTACTGTTCAAGTAATTGAAGAGATGATTGCAGGTAAATCAGTATCCTTGCAAGCGTCATATCCGTACTGTCCGTACGAAACTTTATTTAGGGTGTTGTAGTGCAGTACTTCTCAAACTGTCTGTGGTAAAGGACCTTTTGTATTTTTAATTTCCAATTCCTTCTGGATCAACACTTCTTATAAAATACAGAAAGAACCAGCCACTAGAAAAGTGAGATGGAAAAGAGCAAAGATATATGAAATCCAAGAATGGATTTTTTTTATTATTAGATTCAACAGATACGATTAAGTCAAATTGCTTAGTCTCGGTTTCTGTGCTTAGGTCCCCAGTACCAGTAGATCATGGACATGGCCTACTCGACAGGCCTCACTTTGAGAAGCTTAGTAGTTGGGAATTTTATATAGTCGTGTCGTTTGCATTTCTCTTTCCCTGGCTTCAAGGTCCAGGGTGCATTAAGATCTGTCTCTTTCCCCCTTTTTCCTGCTTCCATTTGCCAGTGTGTGTGGTCTGCCAGTCAGTCATGAGTCACTGACCTTAGAAAGACATCTCTGAAGTCACCCTTACTTTTCTCAGGGTGACAAAATTGCTACCTTTTTACTTACCAGCCTAATTTGCCATCCGATAGGATCGGTGTTAATGACCTCTGCTGGTGAATTCACGCCTGTTTGAAACTAGAGAGGAAATGGCCTGAACTGTCCCAAATGATCCCTTCTTGGATTCCGTGTTAGCGCAGGAGGCCTTTTCTATTGTATATTCTGGGGCCTGGGTCGCAGATACCTCCCAGCACGTACTGAGCTCCTGCTTCATGGCACTGGGCACACGGATGAGGGTGTGTAGTGTCTGCCCTCGTAGGTTAAGCTCTTCAGGGAGTCTCTTCATTGATGTCAGTTTATTACAAACACTAAGCTGACTATAAAGGCATTTATTTCACTTACCTAACATGTTGGATTTCTTGACCTCCAAATGCTTTGACAGAGGTAGCATTTTTGTGTGAATCTTTTATCTGTTTCTTATGAAGTATGTCCCGATTGCTCTTCACAGATATAGTTAGCTAATTTCTTTGTTAACTTTATTTTTTGGATTGAAAAAGAAAATTCTAGTTGATGTATCATGGGGCAAGATTTTTTTTTAATGTTACATTTAAAATCAAAAGCTAAAAATAGTTTTAAAATTTAAACTTGGACCAGTTGTGTCTATTTTGACATACCATTTTAGCTGAGCCAAATTACATATGTAGATCTGCTGCATGTTTTATTCTGTAAATAAGCTTAGCCCCAAGGGTGAAAGGAACTGTGCTCTGCAAAAACTAGAATGAATAAAAATCAGAATAATAAATGCATGCCATTAGTGTAGGAATTCAGGCTACTTTCACTCAGTGACAGGGATGCATAATTGCTTAATAGATTCAGCTATGAGAAATGCTCAGGAAGATCCTTGATTTTGAAGAGTTAAATGTTTGGTGGTTGAAGAACCCATTTGTTTTGAAAATTCCACATGTAGATTTGAGGATATTGTGCGTGCGTGTGTGTGTGTGTGTGTGTGTGTTTGTGTTCTAATCACTTACGTGTAGCCTTTAAGAGAGAAATATGTACGTGTTAAACTTGAAAATGTTTTTTGTTTTGGCGGTACGCGGGCCTCTCACTGCTGCGGCCTCTCCCGTTGCGGAGCACAGGCTCCGGACGCATAGGCCCAGCGGCCATGGTTCACGGGCCCAGCCGCTCCGCGGCATGTGGGATCTTCCCAGACTGGGGCACGAACCCGTGTCCCCTGCATCGGCAGGCGGACTCTCAACCACTGTGCCACCAGGGACCTCCTTGAAAATGTTTTAATACTGTTTTTAACTTCTCTAACAAGCCATGATTTACGTGGGTCTGGTAAGTAGGCTCACTGACATTAAAGGTGGTTTATAATGGCCAGAAAATGAAACCAAAAAATCAGTGATTCTTTGCATTAAACTTGCATTACTATAATTAGTCTTGAATTGCTTATTGAAGGTGTATACAGAAATCAGATTCTTAGTTCTGAAAAGAAGTTTGATATCTTCGGTGAAAATGGCCATTTGTTTCCCTTTCAGATCAAAATCGGGAGGAAAATAGAGTTCTAAGAACTATAAAACTACCCAAAAGTGCTTTCTTAATAGGCGCTACTCTTTCCAAAATTCCTGCAAATGTTTAGAAAAAGTGACATCACCAAGATTCTGTAGGTAGCCTGTGATAATGGATTAGAAACCTAATGGTCTCTTTGGTTACAATCAATGTCATACAGTAAAGGTTTTTATCAGATCCAGGACAAATAAGAGGCCAAACACGTATTTTAACCCTGATTATCCACTTGGCCCCCCTGTCTCTCTCTCTCTCTCTCACACACACACACACACACACCACATTTTCTTTATTCATTCATCCACTGAAAGAAATTTAGGTTGTTTCCATACCTCGGCTGTTGTGAATATTACTGCAGTGAACGTGGGAGTACTGATAATCCTTCGAGATAACAGTTTTGTTTCCTTTGAATTTATACCCAGAAGTAGGACTGATGGATCACATGGTGGTTCTATTTTTAATTTCTTGAGAAACGTCCATACTGTTTTCCATAATGGTTATACCAATTTACGTTCCCACCAGCAGGATACAAGAGTTCTCTTTCTCCACATTGTTGCCAACACTTGTTTTCTTGTCTTTT
Source organism: Aethalodelphis obliquidens (assembly GCF_003676395.1). Lineage (NCBI taxonomy): Eukaryota > Metazoa > Chordata > Mammalia > Artiodactyla > Delphinidae > Aethalodelphis > Aethalodelphis obliquidens. Next base: position 1,958,419 of record NW_020837950.1, on the reverse strand, counting down.
CGATAATAGCCATGCCGACAGGTGTGAGGAGATATCTCATTATGGTTTTGATTGGCCAGTAACTTAAAATGACACTAGTAGCATTATAAAATGTTATCTGGTAGCATTTCCAGATCAGTATTATGAATTTAAAATTTGTAGCAAATGTTATCTGGGAGCCATAAATAGATCCCTCTCCAATCTCAAAGGTCTATCCATTAATGACAGACCTATCAGTTGAGTGAGAGTATGGTGGTACTCAGGTGGTGGTACAGCAAGGCCATCAGGACAAGTAAGGTCTAGAGAATGAAAGCGCTTGCCTTTCATCTTTGGGATTACACGGAACACAGGGAATGTTAAGCTCGATTGGATATCCAAACAACTGCTGAACTCTACACCAAATTAATTCTCTAAATCACCGATTTCCCTCCATTTATGGCAGAGTGTTAACAGGGGATTGAAACAATTTAAGGAAATGCTAAATACTGTATTATTTCTAAACCACGGCATCATATACTTAACATCCTGTCTGCTGTAAGCGATTATTTATAGATCATACAATATACCCAAATCGGTCAAAGTAATCAATCATCCAGAATGAGGCTTCTTCATGGGAATGTTTCCCTTTGACCACATCTACAGAATCTGAGCTGCTTTTTATGTATTTTTTTATTTTGGGTCATAGTTAAATCCAGTTATGGATAGCTAAACTATCCTTCTTCCAGGGAGAAGCCACCCTAAGTGCAACACTGTGCAAATAAAGCACACGTGCAGCCCACCATTTGCCGTAGGTGAGGGTAGACCTAACAGGACAGCCGTGTAGCTAGATGGCTTTGGACAGTCTGCCAGCCAGCCAGCCAGCCATCTGGGTCATCCACCTGGCTGGAAGTTTCAGTGACTTTATCCAGGGTGAAATAATACCCGGGGTGGCCGTGCCAGTTTGGGGGTTTGGGGCACCTTTCCAGATCCTCATGCGTCAAGAGAACAAAGTTACTAGGACTTTGCCTTTTGGGAAGGTGGAAATGTCTTCCTACCTCTTAACATGTTAGCCTTTCTATTTCCATTTTTTAAAGATGATAGGGCCTTCCAAACCTTTGGGTGTCCAAACCATACTTGCGGTAGAGGCTAAATTACTGCTAACACACTTATCATGTTTTACTTGAGAAGCTTTGCTGTTTAGTGTTTTTCTGTTTTTTCTTTTCTTTTTTCCTTCTAGGTGGATTCTATTAGACCTACTCCTATACTAAATTACTGGAATTCTTCAACATTAAATAAAGCTAGTGCTAAATAGACCTCCTTTCTCTGATTTATTTACTTGCTTTTGAGAGTTTGCTGTAAGGCTACCACAGTAACCAGAATGTAGCCTGGTTTGTGCAAACATTTGTATACATGTGTTTTTAGATTTAAACAATTTTTTCTTATTATAAAAATGTTATGTGAAGGATGGGGTAACTTGAAAATACAAATAGGCAAAAATAAGAATCAAACAAGTTTTAATTGTACCTTTTGAAGTTTATTTACATGTTATGGATTACCAGTGCTAATATATCTCATATATATCTTTACAGACCATTTTTAAAACTTCCTTTTTTTTTTTTGCGGGGGTGGAACAAGAATGAGGTTCTTTTGCTAACCTTGTGTGCTTTGGTGCTGAGCAGTGAATGCATTGTAAGCAATCTTCCATACCATAATGTTTCTTCTACAGTATTGCTTTGGTAATCTCACTGCATGGCTATTTCATAATTTCTTTAACCCGTATCTGATACCATTTTGAGACATTGTGGTGTGTGAGGGTGGGACTCTGAAATGATGTGACTGAGTTTTTAAAGAAACCAACCAAATGATTATTTAAAGTTTATAATTATCTTGTTTAATCTCAAATGAGCGACCTCAGCTAAGTGCCTGGAAGTTGATAAGGTTATCTTCTGTCATCTTTCATGCTCTTATGTCTCGAACATATGTCACGGAAGATACACTGTGCTGGCTTGCAGGACAGTTCCAAATTAAGGAATAATTTTCAGATCTTCTTAGTATGGGTAGTTAATCTATGTAAAAATAGTTTCTTATCTTTCTACATTAATTTTTTTATAGGTGATTTGAGATACTTGACAGTATCTAAAGTCTGTTTTTATTTTCTTTTCCTGAACTTGAAATGAGTTTTTGTTCTTAAATTGCTTGGGAGTTATGAGTGTTGTTTTTGATGTGGCACTTTAATATCTCCTTCTTATGAAGAGGATCTCTGTGGATGCAAGAATTGCTGTAGACATTTAAATTGGAAGAAAAAAGGAATATCATGGCAACCTACTTTAGAGTTTGATTCTCTTATATTTTGAAAAAATTTAGGAAACGTGTTGGTATCATTTTTCTTTCATGTCTCATTAGAAAGTTGGTCTGGTGGGGTCTCTTGGTAATTTGGAGATCTGTTAAAACGCTGAACCAATTGGAGGACAGGTAACCCATCTAGATCGTTAGGCCCTTTTTTGGTGTGGTCTAGCCATTATTTCATGTTTATGGTGGAAAAGCAGAAGAGGTTTAGGTTTGGAACCATGTAAGCTTCAGCTAGAATTGACCCTGGACTTGGGATATACTTTTGTAAAAATAACATGAGTAGTCCCTTTCATATTAGTGGAACTTCTGCTCTATGGAAATTTCCTTCCCAATTGAGCCACATGTGTTCTTACATCAGATTAGCCCCCTTCAGTTACAAATGTATACAGCGTCATCTATAATGTAGTGGAGATTTAAATTAATCCAAGAATAGGTACATAATCTTTCCATGGGCATTGTGTCAGTAACCCTTCTCTTTCACTTCTGAATTATGTGGCACATTGAATTCACTAGTCATACAGAGTAGAAAAATAGCACTTTATCACATGCCTGCACTCCTTGGCAGCAGGGAGGGTTGCATTGTGATATGTGTACACATCCCCCCTCCGTCTAGGTCACCTAGCGGTGAGGAAGGCATTCTGGCTGAGGAAGGCTTTCTCCAAGTAGTTTCATCATTTTTTTTAAAGCTAACTTTCAGGATAGGGAGATCTTTTTTGATGGCTGTTTAGAATAAGGATTGGCAAACTATAGCCCTCTGGCCAGATTTGACAAGTATCCTGTTTTTGAATGGCCCATAAGCTGAACATTTCTTCCTTTCTTTCTTTGGGGTGGCGGGTGGGTGGTAGGAATGGTTGGAAAAAAAAACCACCAAGATTTGTGAGATGTGAAAATAAAAGTCAAATTTCAGTGTGCATGAATAAAATCTTATTGGAACACAGCCTTGCACATTTGCTTACATGTCTCTGGCTATGTTTGTGTCAGAATCGAGTATTTGTGAGAGACCTATGGCCTCTAAAATGTAAAATATTACTGTTTCACCTTCTACATTAAAAATTTGCATACCTTTCATTTAGGACATCAGTTCAGTAGGAGAATGATTTTTTTTTTTTAATGATAGACACTCTGCTAAACAGAACTGGATGTAGGACACTATAGTTGAAGTTTTGTTTCATTTGTTAAACAAATTTCTATTAAAGTACCCATACACCAGTTGCTGGATATCTTTAAGAATGTATAAAACAAAATGTATTTTCTTTAATTTTTTTTTATTGAAGTATAGTTGATTTACAATGTTGTTTCTGGTGTACAGCAAAGTGATTGAGTTGTACATACATATATAGTACATATATTCTTCTTCATATTCTTTTCCATTATGGTTTATTATAGGATATTGAATATAGTTCCCTTATAGGACCTTGTTGTTTATCCATTTTATATATAATTGTTCGTATCCAAAATGTATTTTCAAAATATCTGTTCTGGGGATTTTTTTTTTCAAGTATTAAAAAAGTATGATACTCCTTTCGTAAGTAAAAGTTAACCTGAGTTTTTTAATACTTCTATTTTAGTTGATTTAAATTCCTTTATTATAACGATATTATGGCAGGAACGTAGATTTGACTCAGACCCAAACCATGATAGTGACAAATTGCTACAAATCATTGCTGTATTGCCATTAAATATCATGGGACCTACAACTGTAAAAACATACTCATCCGTAAGATCCCTCTTCATTTTGTCTTTTGTTGTATGGACACTTAAGTCTGTGTTCTTTGCTGATTAGAGAGTGTGGGCAGATACGCATTTGTAGCAGGAGTTGGTGGAGGTAGTTAAGTTGAGCCAAGAACTATACTCAGTGCTTCCCCACCAGTTACCTGTGCACCTCCTCCCACCCACCCCCCAGCTCTTGTTGTCTGTGCTGTGTTCTTTAAAATTCGATTTGTTCTTGCCTTCCGTATGGACACGATGTTGGTGAAAAGGAATATTTTGTAAGATCACATATCTGTGGGGTAAGTCAGGAAATGGTTGGGATTTTTAATTGCATGAGCAATAAATTCTCAGAAGAGTTATAAGCACTCTGAAATCTGCCTACGAGCTGATCAGTGTTGTCGGAGACGCCAGATGACTGAGGTCCACAATGCTTTGAAAGGAGACAAGGCTAATTTTTATCTCCACGGGAAATACATAGCTTATACACCTCTTAGGCTTATCTAAACCTCCAACTTGGGAGGAATTAAGGAATGTGTCATTTGGTATACTGCTGATTGCAGAATATCTAAGGAAACACAGCTCAGATTTAACCTGGAGAATTGCAGGGAGTTATGTGTCTTTAAAAGCAAAATGTATATTTAATGCCTTAGACGGTGCGTTGAGGCACTTACAAAATGCAGATGAGCCCAGATTTTCATTTTTAGGAATCAGAATTATACCTAGCTCATTCTTTATGCATTAAACATTTTTTTTGTAGTGCAACTTGCCATGTACAGCCCAAACTGGACTCATGTAATTTAGCCTTTTCACAATGAGGTCTCTTGTCACCAACATTAGGGACAGGGCTGGAATTAGGATGAGGCAGGAGAGATGCCTAGGTTGCCAAATTTAAGGAGGTGCTCGCTCAGGGTGCCAACCTGTATTTGCAAGACCTAGAGGGTGAGAAGCTTCTTAAATTCCTCGCCTTAGGTGCTCTTCTTGCCTCACTCTAGTCCCAGCCCTGATAGGGTCGCTTGAAGATTCTCTAAAAAAGCCCTTTGCTTGGTCAGATGCTCAACTTATTAAATCTCTGGAAATGGGGCCCAGGAACGTGCATTTTAACCTCATCTCCTCATGCTTCAAATGCACACTGAAGTTTGAGGAGCCCTCAGAGCTTGGTTTGCCAGCCTCAGGTCCAACAGGACAAAAGCTGCTCTATTAGCCTTAGATTAGGTTGGGATAGTAGCTTAAACATCTGCCTAATTAACCAGCACACAGGAACAAGTAGGTCAGCCTGACTGTGCCTTTTGCCAGCCCTGGCCGTTGTATAACTGCTACCAGGTGTCATGCTAGAAGGCTTGGATCTTGTAACCAAAGCTAAATGCAATTGATTATGTAATTTTCAGCTGTTCCAATTTTTTTTAATTAAAAAATGTCTTATAGGTTTGTTATTAGCTATGTGTTCACTGTCAAAAAAGAAAAAAAATTTAGAAACAAAGTCAAAAGAATGAAATAGAAACTATCCATAACCCTGCTACTCAGAGATAACCACTGTGAACGTCATCAGGCATCCTTTCAGCCCTTTCCCCCGTACTGAGTAATATTTAATTCCACTAAAAATCCATCATGTAGTGTTAGGAAGAATGAGTGACAAAAGGAAGGTTGGTATGAGGAGATCTGTCTTATGAACTTGATTCCCATTTGAGTCCTATCCAGTTATCTTTACTGTCTATGTGTAGACCTTCCCCTCTCATCATTAATCTCAGTATGCAAAAAAAAAAATCACACAGCCAGGTATATGTGTGGATTTCTTATGTCATTGGCCCACTGTTGAAAACATAGTGTAAATCCTGCCGCTACACAGGAAAATCACCATTAGGCTGTTCTTCCAGGTCCCTTTTTGTGACTCTAATTGAATTCCTTTGGAGTATGAGGGACTTGTGCCTCTGGGGGGACTTAATCATTCAACAGCTCTTACTGTATGTCTGCCATAGGTCAGACTCTGCTAGGAGTCAGAGGTACAGTCAGTGAGACATGGTCCTTGCCCTTGAGAACATACAGTCTGACGGAGGAGGAGACACACCAGGGTATTGTATAAGCGCGTCAGGTGCTCTAAAGGGCTTCAGGAGTAGGGAGGCGAGACTAACCAACTTGGCTTTGGAGAGTTGAGGACGGCTTGGAAAAGAAGATGACACTTGAATTGAGTCCAGAGAGACCTGCCGTATGGTGCCTGCAGTCTTCAGCAAATAGCATTCTCCTAAAGTTCCCCTGCTTTCTGTGTTACGTCCTACTTTTCAGCCCGATCACACAGTTGCCCATGATAATTAAATGAAACTTGCCAGATGGATGCTTTCGCAAGACGATGGCTTGTCTTCTTGCTCTATTTGTGAAAGCTGGCATTGGCTCCAAACTCTCAAGGATGCCCCTACCTTGAGACTGCTTGTGGATTGTTGCTCTTTTGTGTGTATTAGCCAAATGGCCTGCGCATCAGCAGGGCCAGGTTGAATGACAGGTGGGTGTGCCATGCATGCAGACACTCTGATCCCTGCCAAGCCATTTGCCTGCAAGGAGGTGAGGTGCTGAGAGGTCGTTCTACAAAGATGTCATTTATCAGCTTATTTCCTTCCTTCGAGGAAATAAGCTTCTGATCTGTCAGTCTTTTCCTCTGACCATGTATATTTTTCCTGTCAGTTGCAACATAATCAATGTCAAATTCCCAATGCATCGGGTTAAAACACACACGTTATCATGCTTATCTTGAAGCAGTTTTTAGATACTGAAGAGAATATTTAGAGTGGCAAATACAGTTAACCTAACTGGTAGCAAACTTGACTAACCGAGGAGGGTGGGTACTCTGAATAGAAAAGAGTAACTGAATAAATGAATAACTAATAAATTAGTAATTAATACATTTATTGTTTCGCCTCTGTGAATCATTCTTGGTTCTTTGTGTGCGCCATCTCATTTAGTTATCACAGCATCCCTATGAAATGGGTACTCTTGTTATTCCCCACTGGACACCCGAGGAGACTTGGTGGAAGGCAGAGAACCTCTAAGGGTCAGAGCTGGGGTGCAGGTCTGTCTGCCGCACGCGGCCGCCTGTAGCTCTGTGCTCATGCTTGGCGTCGGCGCATGCGATGCTGTACCGGGGATGCAGGATGAGCACGTCACCATCCCTGCCATCAGGTGCTTACAGTGGAGCTTACTCATTCTCAAAGGGTTAGAATCCTTCAGATATATTACCAGTAGAACAACTGTATGTAAATTCATCTTCCGTTCACTTTAGAAATAATCTCAAGAATTTGCAGTGCTTTAGGGCACCCTTGATTGAACATCAGTTGATTATTATAGTTACACAGAAATGTCAAATTAGAGCATTCCTGCTGATGATACAGTTTACTTTTTCAGTGATTATACTCAGGTTTAGACGTATGTATAAATAAAACTCTTGAGCTGGTTTCCTCTTCTCATTTTCTGTTCCTGTTTTGTATTTGAAATAAAAGTTTGGAGTTAAAAGGCCATATTGGGTTTTACTCTTATGTTTTGACTTCTCTGTAAAAGGGTGATTCAGCTCCTTATCTGCACCACACCCACGCCCCCCAAAAAGGGGAAGTATTCTAGTTCCTGCAATAACTTGAAATTCCTATGAAAGTTTCAATAATTTGAAATCCTGATGGCAGGAAACCTTTAAACCGGATTTCCACCTTTAAGATAGTTGGGAATCCTAGAATCCTGATTAGATGCCGTCTTTCAGGTTCCCCCTCACTGGAAACAGAAACCCTGTCCGGTGGTCCTGCGACCTCAGCCATCCCCGGGACAGGGAGATCTCAGAGACCCCGGCATCCGTAGGATGGACAGTCCACATGGGGACTGGGCAGCTCTAACCGGGAAAGCCTTTCTTGGTCAGACCCTCACATCTGCCTTCCCTGTGCCTTCCACTCACTGGTTCAGATTCTCCCCTTTGAACAACATGCTCCTCGGGGTCCCCTTCGGCCTCGAGAAAGTTTTTGAGGATTCAGAAATAGTGGAGTGAGCCTTGGTGAGGTTTTCCAGCAGTCTGACATAAGGCCACTTCTCTCTCCCTGCAGCAAAGCCAGAAATCCTGACTCGTGACAGGCTCATGAATGGCATGCTGCAGTGTGTAGCAGCAGGATTCCCAGAGCCCACCATTGATTGGTATTTTTGTCCAGGAACCGAGCAGAGGTGAGATGATTATTTTGGGTACTACTTAACATGCATAAGGAAAGGACTGCAATTCACTTGAATTTCAAATATGTTTTCAGATTTTAAAAAAACCAAACTTTGTTTTGATTAATTTTTTTTCTATCCATGTGGCTTTTTAAAGGACATAATTGCTATATTTTTCTTGGTAGACATGAATTTTGTTTGCTGAAACATGATTACTGAATGACTTCTCTATTTTGGTGGTTATCTTCTTAGATTTATCATGCAATTTCCACCCTGCAGGTAGATAAAGCAATTTTCCAGGACAGAGTAATTAGATTTCCAATCTATACACAGGAGGTAATATGTGTGGGAAATGTGGCTGTAGTTATCATGAAAAAAATTACCTCGGAAGTTAATTGCCAAGTTACCAAAAAGTAATGATCGCACAATTACCACATACATGCGGCGTTTGGGAGCTATGTGTTTTAAAAAGGTTTTCTCCTTGATTGAGGTGCCCAGGCCCTGAGCAGAGCACATCTGGCATTGTACTTCCTCTCCCTCACAATCCACACTTAAACCTTAAACTGTCCTTTCACATTACCTGGAGATGAAAATGGGGTCAGCATTGCTGTTTTTATCCATCAAATGCTATTTTACACTCAGGCCAGTGTAACGTCACGATCATTTAAATAGTCAGGATAATAATAGAAATTTCATTTTTCACGGAATAGACCTTTTTTATCAACACCAAGTTGGAAGAGGTTACATAGGATTGTTGTTCTCAGCTGAGTTTTAGTGGAGTGTTTTCTTTGGGGAGTAATAGGGGGTTCAAGACCCCTGGAAAGTATGCCCACAGGGAAAGCAACCACAGTAGTTTTAGACATCTGTTGAGCAAATATTTATGGAGTTCCACCTCTAGGCCAGACATGGGTCTGGTGAACAAAACACCTGAGTCCCATTTGTGAGTTTATATTCTAATGGGCAGAGATGGGCAGAAGATGAAATAAATAACTACCATATGCAGGTGTTAAGTGCTAAGGGGGAAAGTAAAGAGCAAGGTAAGGGAATAGAAAATTGCCAGGCATATGGGCGGGATAATTTAAAATAGGGTCATCTGAGCCTTTGCCACCTGGACTCCAGCCCAGCGGCATGATCGTACCTCGAGCCGTAGGGTCCTCACGTCTGGTGTTTGGCGGCTGGCCCTGTCTTCATCCTCATAGACTTTACTGCTTTCCTCCTCCACGCTCTTCCTTTTCAATCCTTCATACGTTCTTTCACCATTTATTTATAAAAGGCTACTGTGTGCCAGGATATGAACCAACCGTCTTATTGAATTCATCTCTGATCCTTTCGATAACCCTCCAAGATGGGTATTACCACCCCAAGTTTGCAGCTGTAGGAACTGAGTCTTGGAGGGTTTAAGTACTAGTCGGAAGTCAACGGAATAGGTGTTTGAGTCCAGATTTCGAACCCACATCTCACTCTGAAACCTCTTTCTTCTTTTCCAAGCGCTTTTCTTGTTCACGGTGCCACAGACGTGCTCATCCGTCATCACACTCTTCAGTTGTAAAAGGAGATGTCTGATTACAAACCTCTGACTTAGTTTTAAAAGTATGCCACATCCAATGTGTTTGATCGATTGATTCTTTTTCCTAGAGTAAGTCCGCACTGCTGTTTTTTTCCCGCTAGATGTTCTGTCCCTGTTGGGCCAGTGGATGTGCAGATCCAAAACTCATCTGTGTCACCGTTTGGAAAACTAGTGGTTTACAGCTCCATTGATGACAGCGCCTTTAAGCACAATGGCACGGTGGAGTGCAGGGCTTACAACGATGTGGGCAAGAGTTCTGCCTATTTTAACTTTGCATTTAAAGGTAACAGCAAAGGTATATTTCTTTTTAATCCAATTTAAGGGGATGTTTAGGCTCGGCCTGCCATGTCCATCATGATTTTAAGTCCATTCCATCCCTGGCCATGTCATTTCTGGTAATAGTCACATTGCACATTTGATTGTCATCAAACTTACTCAGTTTCATCCTGTGCTAGTTTGTTAATAAAATGTGTGCAGTAACCATGTACTATATGTATTTTATGCGTGCGTGCACGTATGTATGTGTGTGCATATGTATCTGTATAAAATTAATTGTGTATTTCCAACGGTTTCTATTAGGAAGGGGTAGAGAAAGAAAATAGGAGAACTAGACTTACTTTATATCCAAACAGAAACAGAATTGGGACAATTTAAAGATTTAAATTCAATGAAACATTATTTAAGTTGTGACTTAAAATCAGTTATTTTAACAGATTGCCAGACACCGTATCACAAAGTTAACATTACCTTTTATGGAATCATGTTAGTGAGCTATTTCTTTACCATCTTGAAAATTTGATTCATGAGTGACCAGCTCTCCTAACATAAGTTGAACCATGCATGTGGACGAATTGATGAATTGGTATGAAGTCAGAAGACAAAGGAACTAGACACCTACATTCTTAGGGCTCGGTTTTTGTTTCTTGAGTTGGCAAAGATGAGTGCCAGAAAGTGGTGTTTGTTCAGTTTTTGAGTAACGAGGGGAAGAATCTTACATTGTTCTTCATCATAGGTTTTTTTTCAGGGAGTGCAGTGAAAAGAACACTTGAAAAGTGTTTTTCTCGGTTGTGAAAGAAGCTCGATGTTCAGTGTAGAAAATTTGGAAAGTCAGGAAAACATAAAGAAGAAACTATAAGATATCCGTAAAGGAAACACTTTAAAGTTCAAGGCAGGAATTTGAAGTGCAAAGTTCACCGAGATGTCGCTTTTCACTGACAAACAGCGTAACGTTATTCTTGTGCTATGGAAATCGCAACTTCTTTTCCACAGTCGTCTGGTTTAAAGCTGTTATTTTAAAAGATTCCTTTGAATAACAAGAGTATGATAATAATCAAGGCCAGGAGCTCAGATGCAACTGGTTTGCCTTCTGCCGTGATGGGCAGTAAGGTGGGAGGTGGGCGAGTTGGGGGCAAGGTGGTCGTGGTGAAGGTCCGACCCCACTAACAGGTTGTGATTCCACGTTCCTCCTTCATTTTAGAACAAATCCATGCCCATACCCTGTTCACGCCTTTGCTGATTGGTTTTGTGATCGCAGCTGGTATGATGTGTATCATCGTGATGATTCTTACATACAAATATTTGCAGGTAACCATTTATTTGTTCTCTGCCTTGAACGCTGTAACGGCTGAACCATTAACCATTAAAAGATGATGCCTCTTTCCCTTTCTCCCTCCACCAGAAACCCATGTATGAAGTACAGTGGAAGGTTGTTGAGGAGATAAATGGAAACAATTATGTTTACATAGACCCAACGCAACTTCCTTATGATCACAAATGGGAGTTTCCCAGAAACAGGCTGAGTTTTGGTCAGTATGCAACAGGGGCTTTCCACATAACCTTTCTGTGTACACATAACAGTGACTTTAGGGAACCCCAGTAGCTTCCTTTATTTTATTCCACCTGAAACAATAAGTGTTTTTTGTGAGATTTCACCACCTTTGATAGATTTGGCATCAAGCGCACTTTAAGGAAGTGTATCTGGACAAATTTGTCCCAAATCCTTTATTGGTTTTGAAATGACACAAATAGTCCTTCAGTCCCACCACACCATTGCCACTTACTTCCTTGTCGTCTTTTCTATAGGGAAAACCTTGGGTGCCGGCGCCTTCGGGAAAGTTGTTGAGGCCACTGCATACGGCCTAATTAAGTCAGATGCGGCCATGACTGTTGCTGTGAAGATGCTCAAACGTAAGTTCCCGCAGGCTACTGTGCGTGCTCACCACCAGTGTCACAGATTTGTCTTTTTTTGGGCTTTGTTTTTTGGGTTTTTTGGGGGGGATATAGTTGTTTTACAACGTTGCGTTAGTTTCTACCATATAGCAAAGAGAAGTAGAGTTCCCTGTGCTATAAGCAGGTTCTCATTAGTTATCTTTTTTTTTTTTTTTTTTTGCGGTACGCGGGCCTCTCACTGTTGTAGCCTCTCCCGTTGTGGAGCACAGGCTCCGGACACGCAGGCTCAGCAGCCATGGCTCACGGGCCCAGCCGCTCCGCGGCATGTGGGATCTTCCCGGACCGGGGCACAAACCCGTGTCCCCTGCATCAGCAGGCGGACTCTCAACCACTGCGCCACCAGGGAAGCCCTAGTTATCTATTTTATACATATTAGTGTATACGTGTTAATCCCAATCTCCCAGTTCATCCCAAGCCCCCCCCCTCCAGATTTGTTTTTTGCTAAAATAAGATGTTTCTAATTTTAGCAAGTGCCCATTTAACGGAACGCGAAGCCCTAATGTCTGAACTCAAAGTCTTAAGCTACCTCGGTAATCATGTGAATATTGTGAATCTTCTTGGAGCGTGTACCATTGGAGGTAAGGCCATGGCCAACCTGACTCTTGTTATGGGTCAAATTATCAAAAGATGGGAGATTTTGATATGGTTTTTGACAATGCTTGATTATAAGCTCCTTGCAAGATTTTGACCCAGGCGGCTAACCTCTTGCTGGATTCCTGCACCCCACCACCCAAGCTATTGTACTTTAAGAATGTATATTTCAGGTTTTATCATCATGGGGCAGGGCAGCCCAGGACATACCCTAGTTACAGTCGTGTATGTCTCACCGACATTGACCTCTTGAATACCTCGAGAATGTCTCATCTCCTCCAGAAAGCTTTTCTTTTACCTTGTGAGCTTTTATATTTTGCTGGATGACATTTAGCCACTAAAGGGTTAATGTTCATGTACATACCGTCATTAAAAATAGTCCTCTAAGCCTTCCAGCCCTCAAATATACACCAAATGAGCAAACATTTCACTTCTATAAAAAAGAAATTTCCAATTCGGAAGCAGTCATTAGTCCTCTCATCAAGGCTTTCTGGGATGTTGCCAGAAGGCATTTTGGTCAGAAGGAACAAAGATGTGTAAAATGAGCCATTCCTCAAGGTCTGGAGAGACCCACTGTCAAGTTGACAGGGTTATATAATTTCTCAAAACAGCCCCCATAAATGTTGCTTCACCACATCACCAATTGTTCCTGAGAGATTTCTGCCCGAGTTAATTAGTTGCCTGTTAACTTCAGGGCTACAGTTCTTTAGGCGTGCACAACACCAAAAAAAAAAAAAAAAAGTTCGACAGATAGGCCCTGGAACACAGGCGATGCCCTTGTCATTTCAGGGTTTCCCCCACCTCCTCGTCTCAGCTGGTGGTTCTGGTGGTTGGTTTTCCTATTATGCCACAGTTTTGTGTGTGTGTGTGTGTGTGTGTGTGTGTGTGTGTGCTCATCATCATTTCCATAATAACGTTACCAAGAGGCATGGAGCCCCCACTGTAAACAGAAGTGAATCAAAGGTTTCAAATAGCAGGCTTGATAATAATATAACAGTGAAAGCTATAACTCTTGTCTAAAACCAGCAGTCATGCCTGGCCCCTGATCACTTAAAAATTCAGGTAAAAAGGTTACTCTGCTGCTTTTTGCTAAGCAATGTTAATAGATAGGATGGTACTTGTACTAAGTAGGCTTAGCCTTGAACCTGAGTGTGAATGGCCGTGATCACCCTTGGGTATTTTTATGGGAGGCTGGATGGTCTGTATATCTCACCTTTTTCTAACCTTTTCTTAAATGCTCGTAGGGCCTACCCTGGTCATTACAGAATATTGTTGCTACGGTGATCTTCTGAATTTTTTGAGAAGAAAGCGTGATTCATTTATTTGCTCAAAGCAGGAAGATCACGCAGAAGCGGCGCTTTATAAAAACCTTCTCCATTCAAAGGAGTCTTCCTGGTAAGACTGATTTACATAAATAGCTGTTGACAGGCAGTTCATGGAGTCCTGAGGGTTTACAATCAAGGTTGATTCTTTAAAAAAGTGAACCTGAGGTACTTGGAGGTACAAAATCAGAATTATTAAATCATTTAAATGTGATGAACGGTTTAGAAAGTTCAAATGGTGTTTTTAAGGCTTGAAATAGTGTTGAACTTAAATTTCTGTTGATTCTTAAAAATGCATCTTTAGTGTTTTTCTAAGCTTTAGTTCTATTCAATTGAGTGAATTCTGTGCCTATTTCTCTTCTCATCGTTCTGTTCTTGGTGTCATTCTCTTTATGCTGTTGAGCCGGGTACCGTATGCCTCTTTACAGTGAGACACTGTTTATAGGGAAAGTGGAAAAGGCTGCCAAATTGTCACGGTAAATTCCTTTAAAACCTTTAACGGAATGGCAAAGAGCTCCAGACAGCTCTCTGCACATAGGTTTCTCTCCATCTACCTCTGAATTATTTCTGTATACCTTACCCTTTCTTTTCTTAACTCATGCTCTCAAAGGCACAACTGCTCCAGCACATTTTAAAAACTTGTGCCTTATTTTCATCTCTTTCATCCTTGATACCATTCTGAACTTGAATGATGTGTCAAGGGCTTCAAGTTCCTTTAAGGAGAATCGGTGTAGTTTACAACCAGAATAGAATTCTGTGCCACGTCTTGCCTTTTCTTTCCAAGTGTTGTTAAGATCTGCCATTTAAGATTTCCTAGATCACCCTGCCCAACAGAAATCCTAGTAATTGTGCCTAATCCCTTATACTTTATATTTCTGCAGTTGTGTGGTGGGTTTCCTCTTTCCTTTTTATTTACTATATCCCCTACATTTTGAAAAGGCAAGACTTGTCTCCTAAACTTAACTCCAGGCCCTCAAGGAGACCTTGGTAAATATTGTTGATAGGCGGTTACCTCCTAAAGTGTTTTTCTATACCTCTGGCTAAAGTTTTAAATCCTAGGTGAAGCTTTTTAATTTTTTTTTCAATCCTGTAAACTTTGAGTAGTGACAAGTGGAAGTAAAATACAGTATAAACCAAACCATCTTTTGTTAGTTTCTCTAGTGCACATCCTCTTTATATGAATAAATGAGCCACTTTGCCTTATTTCTAAAACCTTGGCCCCTTGTATATTTTTTAACTTTCGGAAGTAATGGCCTAAATTGTTCAGTCCTGTGTAGTGTTTTCTGTGCTTTGGGATCCCATATGGGATTGGAACCACCAGCACACTCTGAAGGAGATTGTTGTCATGGTGTTTCTATGCTAATCAGAAGCAGGAAGTACTAGAAATCTTGAAGACTCTCCAGCCAAATGTTGCAGATTCAAGAGGTCCAGATGGTTCAGAAAATCATCCAAATTATTGGTGTTTATCTGAACCAAACTTGGTTTTTTTAACCCTTCTTCCATCAGTTGCTATATGTTAGTGATCTCTGTCTTCCCCCACTAATAACACATCTCAGAAGCTCTGGTTCTTTGTCTTTTTCATCTTGTCTCTCTTGAGGCTAATTTAGAGAGTTTGAAGTAATGTGGGATAATGGTTTTGGTTCTCTGCTTCTCATTAAATCCCTGGCGTCAAGAGATGGGAAATTTCTGACCTGAGTTCCATCTACAATTGAACACAAAAAAGGCCATCTAATTCCTGGGGATTGGACCCGAATGTTGAATATTAAAAACTCGTATCTTACGGAACAAGATTTTCCTTATTGAGACTTGGCAATGCTTTCTTTAAATAAAAGCAGCCTCTTATGTTCAAAAAGGGATGGGGAGGTAGAGCCTGGCCCTTGTGTGCTCCCCCATTTCCCACTTTATTTAATCATGATTTGATGCATGTTTCATCTCTCCCAGTGGTGATAGTACTAATGAGTACATGGACATGAAACCCGGAGTTTCTTATGTTGTACCAACCAAGGCAGACAAAAGGAGATCTTCGAGAATAGGTGGGTACCTAGCAAGCAATAAAAACAACTTCATTGACAGAGGGTTTCTCATACCACTGTGGAATCGAACACCATTCCTGTAGTGACCGGTTCTCCTTTAGGATAGGATCCAATGGCCTAGGATCCATTGCCACAGGATCCAGTGGCAATGCCAGTGGTCAATGGCAGTTAAGGGTTGCAAGTGGATATTTGGGGTCAGAGCGTGTGTTATTGTATCTGAGCATTTTACTGCATATATGATAACATGCATATCAAAATATATGAAATACATATTTTGCATATAAAAATATGAGACTTTTGTATTCATCCACCGTTCTTGTTCCCTGAAGATTTTGTAACTTAGCCCAGGATTGGGAATATTAGCTTTGTGATTCAGTACCTACCTGTCCTTAACATTGGGGAGGTGATTTGCCTGCAAGTTCAACATCAGTTCCTTGATTACCAGCCCTTGGAGGTATTGTTGTCACTGTCTTTTACTGTCCTTACTTGAAGGTTTTAATTGCTAGGAAAATCCCTTCTCCTCCTACCAGGTTCATACATAGAAAGAGACGTGACTCCTGCCATCATGGAAGATGATGAGTTGGCCCTAGACCTGGAGGACTTGCTGAGCTTTTCTTACCAGGTGGCAAAGGGCATGGCATTCCTCGCCTCAAAGAATGTAAGTGAGGGTGATTCTCAGAAGAGTCCTCTCCTTGCCCCCGTGGCCCCCAAGGGGCATTTTAGAGCCATAGTTAGAAGGCAGAGTGTCATTTGAAGTGTGGTAACCAAAAGCAGAGGAAATACAGTTTCTTTATGTTCTAACTGCTGTCTCTTCGGAATTCATGTTCTCATTTGTAAGCTTTAAAGTGCAAGCTTGTCTAAATAAGCTTTCTATGAATATATTTTTTATATGCAATGAATTCATTTAAAACTTGGCTTTTAGGATATAGGAGCTGCTCTTAGAAAATAAAGAGAGAATTATTTGATCAGCCAAAGGAGGGGGTACCTCATGTAGTTGCAGTGCTCAGTGAAGCATATACTTGGGTCTTTTTGAAGTTAGACCTCAAATATTGCATGTATGGTTTACAAAGTGCAGAGGAGTAAGGAATCAAGAGAGAGCGATAAACATTTGATCAGAAGGTTGGGGGTGGGAAGAGAATGATGGAACCAAAACAAGGAACATGGTCTCCGGAAGGGTGAGAGGAATTCCTTAGGAAATGGGACAAGCAGAATAGAATGAGGTTACAGAACCTACCCTTAAGTTATCATTGGTGACATTTCCAAACAATTACCAAACTCAAAGAGGATATAGGATGGCTGAAATAAAGAGCCTCTTCCCTTTGTCCTTAGGAGGTATCAGATTGAAGTTGTAGACATTTTAGAAACTCTTTAAAAGGACATTCAAAGAGAAGCATGTAAAATGAGTTTTCCGTTTAAAAAAATGATGGGACTATTTATAATGTATTTTCCTATGAATGAAAGTAGTCCTAAGGAAAAAAAGAAGCATTTATTCAAGTTGGTTTTGAAAGTGATTATAGTAATTAAGGTCCTAACAATGTGAAACACAAATTTGAACATCATTCAAAGTGTAATCTAGATATTTATTTTTGGTGCACTGAATAGTTTAAACGTAAAGCAAAAGTATTGGCACTGTGTGACATGAGCAGCATTCTAGTATTAAACATAGCTTTCACTCTTTAAAAGTTTAAAATAAATGTAAATGGTTTTCTTTTGTCTCCCACTCTCCTAATAGTGTATTCATAGAGACCTGGCAGCCAGAAATATCCTCCTTACTCATGGTCGAATCACAAAGATTTGTGATTTTGGTCTAGCCAGAGACATCAAGAATGATTCTAATTATGTGGTCAAAGGAAATGTGAGTACCCACTCTCTCTTGACAGTCCAGTGAAGGATTTTTGTTTCAAGTTTTCTTAAGTATTGCTTTTTAGGATTTTCATAATGCAAATCCTACCTTTGCGGTACCATGCATTTTAGCAGTCAAATTAAGTGTACTTTAGCAAAATTCCGATAATAGAATTCCTAATTCTAATTGTGTAATTATGGAGCATGTGAAGGAAACAGAAATAGCCTTAATTTTCATTATAGCCTGAGAATAGCAATGAACTTGATTTTGTTCAAGTGAAACAAATGTGGACCTGAAGGTCACAGCAGGAGAATTTTATTCTGAGATTGACATGCTATGTGAAAAAGATAATGTTAAGTCTAAGATAATGTTCAGAGTTAGGTATATAGAATGTTGAATCTTATAATCAAGAGCTTATTAAAGACATTCATAAGGAATAATTGGCTTACGGAACATAGTGATTTTATTTCAAAGTGCTTTCATTGCCAGTTTTCATTGTATCATCAGGACAAACCCTTGGCATTAGAATGCAAGTCTTCACATTTTAAAAGTTGGAGAAACTAAAAACAGTGTATTTTAGTGATATTTGTCTGAGATGACACGGGTCAGTAGAGGCTGAAACCGGAGCCTATGATTTCTAGAGGAATATCCCATTAGTATGGGAAGCCAATAGTCTTGAACATATATTCTTCTGTATCTATTTTCCCAGGCCCATACCTATGGTCCAGAGCTGTTCCTGGAGGTAGCTCTTGTGTGCCTTATAATGATGTAATATTTCCTTCTCCATCACTATGGCATCTCTGTGGGTGGGCTGTACTAGACTTGTTTCTTTGCAGAAATGTTCCTGGATTTACTTCCTGATGATAGCATGCGTTTCTAGTAACTCCCTAAGGCTAGGAGTGTTAATAACACCAAGTCCTCTCCGTCCTGGTACACCATTGGAAGGAAGAATGAAAGGTGGTTCTCTATCCAGGCCTTTGAGTATTGACAGAAGGCTACTGGGTTCTGGACCCAGTCTTGCTGAGTTCGAACCTGGTTCTATCATTTAGTGGTTGTGTGATATTTGGCAAGGATTACCCCGGCACCTCTGAACCTTGGTTTTTCTCCTTTTGGTAATAATACTGTCACCTGCCTCGTGAAGTTGTTGTGAGGATTAAATGAGTTAATATACATAGTAGGGTATTTAGAATAGTGCCAGGCACACTGTGGCTAATACTTATATGAGGCACTTATTATTATGGCTAGATGTCTTATTTAGAATCTAAGTAATCATGACAGTGGTTATGCTGCAGCTTCTTAATAGCCCATTCTTGGCTCGTGACCTTAGTTGGAATTAACAAGGATGGGTCAGGTGGTTAGGTCCCACCAGGCTTCAGATTGTGGACTCCAGCTAAGCCAGTTCTACTAACCAGTCACAGATATCACCCTTCACCAGGCTACTGGGTAAGGAGACCTAATGGGACAAAATTAAAAGCAGGGAAACTCACACAACATGTTATTGGCCCCAAATTTACATCATAGTCATCTGAGACCTCCTCGTTGTGTCAGTTTCTCTGAAAGTTCTTCACACACGTTCTTGGTCGTTTTTGTGCTGTGGCCCCTATCATAGGCTGGTGACAGCTGTGGATCCCTTGTCAGAACACTGTTTTAAATGCATAAAATACATAGGATACTGAGAAAAGCCATTAAATGGAAATGAAGTTATTAAAATATTAAAAAGTACCTCTGTGATATTCATTACACGTGCTTCTTTGTTACACAGAATAACATGTTCTAACTGTCTGTGGGTCTAACAACTACTGTAATGTCTAAGTGATGAATATAAAACTGTAATGTGAAGGTATCTATGTTACTGTTGGTGAC
Organism: Aethalodelphis obliquidens; assembly: GCF_003676395.1. Taxonomy (NCBI): domain Eukaryota; kingdom Metazoa; phylum Chordata; class Mammalia; order Artiodactyla; family Delphinidae; genus Aethalodelphis; species Aethalodelphis obliquidens. The sequence goes on along the minus strand of NW_020837950.1, from coordinate 1,938,787 downwards.
AAAGTCACAGGCACTGCTAAGACCTGGTGCTTTATTGCCTGAATTTATAATTTAAGGAAATGCTCAACTTTAGTTAGTCAACACAAGAATGTAATTTTTTCCCTTCCAAGTTCACAAGCTCCTGAATTCAAGACACATTGTAAATCTCAGGTTAAGGGCCTCTATAAGAGTTTTAGCATAAAATCTGGGAGGGGATACTGGAAAGCATTTTTTTTTTTCCTACTGACTAAAATAACTTTAAGACCAGAAAAAATTGTCTTCCCAGTTTTCAATCCTAAATGGATTAAGCGAAGGATTGATTTAGCTTTTTACGGTAAATTAAGATCCAGGAATTCAGAAATGTCTCTAAGAGGACTAGTCACGGAAAGTTTGGCTCGAGGTTAGCAGGAGGAGTTCAGGATGTGAAGTTCAGCCATTGAATTTCAACCCCAAATCTGCCACTCACCACATTGGAATAGTCATAGTCAGCATATCCGCTACTCTCTATCACGTGCTTGCTTGTACAGGGCAAGTTTTCAGACGCTAGTGAGTCAGCAGTACCCAGCTAAGCACTGGTATCCATATTATCTCATTTGACCCCCAAGACAACTCATGGAATTTGAAGTATTATTTTTGCTTTACAGAAGAATATCCTGAGGCTTAATTATAGATGCATAAGTGACTTTCCCACTGTATTAGTAAGGGATAGTTTTGGTTGCATATGACAGAACACCCCCAAAAAAGTAAAACAAATATAGGAGTAGCAGGCCGGGCCTGGTGTGGAGGTTCCATGATGTACTAGGGGGAGCGAATTCCTCCACCTTTGTTTCTTTTTTTTTTTTTTTTTTTTTTTTTTACCATCCTTGGTGTAGCCCTTATCTTCATGGTCCATGATATGGCCATGAGAGAGCCAGCCAACACATCCAGAAGAGACAAGAAGGAAAAGGCCACAGGGCACATGCCAGCTTCATTTTAAGGAAGTTCTCCTAAAGCTGTCACACAACACTTATATACCTTAGTGGCCAAAACTGAGCCACATGGCTGCACGCAGCTGGGAAGGAGCTGGGCCATGCAGTCCTTACCGTGGGAGGCCATGTTTCTATCAAGGGAAAAGGGTAAATAACATTCAGTGGTAACTAACCTCTGTGTTACACAAGGCCAGTGGTGGAGCCAGGGTTAGAACCCATGTATCTGTGTCTGACTGTCTGTGCTCCTATCCACCACACTGTACAGACTCAATGTCCCCATCTTGAAAATGGGGATAGTATACAGTTGAGCAATTCAGGGACGAATCTCAGTATAAATTAGAGCCAGCCCTCCGTATCCACGGTTCCTCTGCATTCTTGGATTCGACTCACCGCAGACCGTGTAGAATTTATTATTGAGACATATTCATGTGTAAGTGGACCCATGCAGTTCAAACCCTCGTTGTTCAAGGGTCAGCTGTACTTGTGATCCACCTATTTCAGAGGCAGTCGGGGTCATCTGAGGTTATGTGGGTGGAAGGCCTTCGTGAGATGCCCGTCAAGTTCTCACCTCCACCTCTCAGCAGAAGCAACAATTATAGGAATATATTCTGTTCCGTTTTTTTTTTGTTTTTTTTTTTGAGCTTCATAATTAACATTGTTGACTCTGTTATGCTTCCATTGCAGGCTCGGCTACCTGTGAAGTGGATGGCACCAGAGAGCATTTTCAACTGTGTGTACACGTTTGAAAGTGATGTCTGGTCCTATGGGATTTTTCTGTGGGAGCTGTTCTCTTTAGGTAAAACGAGCCTTGCCAAAGCCTCCTCGATCAGACTTAGAGCATCTTCTTTAAGGTGTTGTCAGCGTCCTGCTTGCGTATTGTTACACTGATTGCAAACTGTTTGTGCCTCAGGAAGCAGCCCCTACCCTGGAATGCCAGTCGATTCTAAATTCTACAAGATGATCAAGGAAGGTTTCCGAATGCTCAGCCCTGAGCACGCACCTGCGGAAATGTAAGGGCCCGGACATTCTTCCTTCAGATAATGTTTCCCCTTTTATTTTCCTTTTTAAAGACAAGCTCAGATGTTGAGGGTTTTCACTAGCACAGTTTAAAATGTCGCTTGGTTCCTTTTTTATGACATCTTGGTCAAAGGTCGTTTCTGTAGCTGATTTTCATAATTCTTGTCACCAAATATACAGAAAGTTTTGGCAGCATCTCATAGACACAGTTTTATTTTATGCCCATGTCATTCACTATGTCCAGTTGCGTAGCCCTGGAATTATTTTTGAAATTGCTGCATGGCATACACCTGAGGACCAGTTAAGGGCATTGAGGAGTGATAAATGGCCCTCATTTTGCAGGTATGACATCATGAAGACTTGCTGGGATGCTGATCCCCTGAAAAGGCCGACATTTAAGCAGATTGTGCAGCTGATTGAGAAGCAGATTTCAGAGAGCACCAATCACGTGAGTACACTCTAGCCGGGCAAAGGACCTCTGCTCTCTTGGTTCCAAGCGTGTCCTTCTCAGGCTCTGGGGGTGAGGACTAAGCTACCCACCCCTTCTCTCCTTGGCTTGGGCTGTAAATTGGGCTTTGGGTAGGAAAGTAAAGCAATGGAAACAGTTTCTTTTTACCCAAGCCCTCCATTCTGGGCCAAGGGCTATGAAATAAGGAGGTGAAAGAGTAGAGGGCTTGGCACTCAGAAGTGTGGACATAGATGTTTCCATAAGGACTTGCCACATTTCCTCTTCCACCCCAAGTGCTGGTCATGGGGTCGGCATGCGCTCTGCCTCACGTGTCAGGCTATTCAGCCTTTGGAGGGTTGGGGTGATGTGCACTAGAATAAAATCAGAGAAAAGACAGCTTGTTGCTGCAGTAAAATAAACCTTCTGCTCAAGAAAGCATAGCCAGAATGTGGCAGATAGCTGTCATGGCCACAAGCCATAGAGAATGAAGACGTTGTTTGAAGTTGGGAGATCCCTCCCAGTGATTTGAGGAGGGGGGAAATCAAAACTCAAATCCATCATTTCTTTGGCTTTTAAGGAAGAATGAGTGATCCTTACTTTGACTCAGATTTTTTTTAACCTGCTTTTTTTCTGGTTTGTGTGTTTAGAACTGTCTTTTCTTCAGCATATACCACTGATACTTTTGGGTTGAAGCTTGCTCTTCCGGGTGTCAAAGCACATTTTGAATTAAACAGCATTTCACACCCAAGAGCCCGGTTCTCAATGGAAGACCCCCGGAAGGACCACCGATTTCTTAGTGACTGACATCAGCCTTTGGATTGGAGTTGGCTGTAGAGATTTATACACCTTTTATAAAAGTTAGATCATTCTCTTTCCCAGATGTGTCCCAGCAGAAAAGCACATTTTGCACCATCACTTCTTAGGTAGTCAGACCTTGGGGAAAATGAGGGATAGAACAAAGCTTGTCTTTGGTCAATATGATTTGGTTCTTGGCTGTAAGGTCTTGTAAACCTTCTGGCTTTAGGAGTCTTCATAAGTTGTGGTTCTGAGGCTGCAGACGTGCCCCTTTGTTGCTGTGCTCGTTATGGGGGCTGGTGTATTAACTGCGGACTTGTTTTCCTCAGATTTATTCCAACTTAGCGAACTGCAGCCCCCATCGGGAGACCCCCTCGGTGGACCGTTCCGTACGGATCAACTCGGTGGGCAGCAGCACATCCTCCACGCAGCCTCTGCTTGTCCACGAAGACGTCTGAAACAGAATGCACATCTGGGGGTCGGTGTTGGGGGGCTCCCCGACAAGAACGGCCCCCATTCTTTTGGTTTTCATAATGGTTATTTTGTTTTCCTTCGACTCGAATCCTCCTCCAGGGTAATGGACACCCCACTGTACTCCTGTCTTTATGAGCATACTTTAGTGGCCGATGTTTTCTGTCATCCGCTACCATTGAGCTGCATATGTTCCCAATAGCAAGCTAGCCCCCGTTAACGGAATAACTTCAGACTTGGAGAAAGGGTGGGTGGGATGGGCTATAGACACCCTGAGTCCTTCCCAGGGCTTCTCCAATTTCTGCCTGAAAAGTATAGTTGATAGTTTATTTGAATACATGGCAGTAGTCACCTTCATTCCTCATAACCATCCGTAATGATACGATGATGCGGCAGGATTAGAAACCGAAAGCTCATCCCTTGATGTGGAAAATAGAATGTTATTCAAAGGCAGAAGCCTATGAGTATCTGGGCTCAAGAAATCTAGTATTTCATGCTGGGAGTGAGACGTAGGCCTTGGAAAAATGCTTTCCAGGCACGAATAAAGACTGCTGGGTGTGAGCCTTTGTGGTCCTGACCTGTTTTCTAAATAGAGTTCACAATTAGGGAGCTGAATTGGAGAGAAGGCCTCCCCAGCCTGCATTTTGTATATACTCATCTGTAAATTGTACAGATTCACATATTTGAGGGGGGAAACCCACACGATGTAGTTTCTGGATACGATTCTGGCTTGAGTCTGCTGTGTGTAGGGATAGCTGAAGAGCCAGACAAGTTTGAAGGAAACCGTTAGTGCTTTTTTTTTTTCTTTTTTAAAGAAAACACATAATTGCCAAGCACAGTCTTAACAGAGATCTCCTTTGTAGCCGATGAACTTGCTGTAGAGATTGTCCAGAACAAGCTGACCAGCTTCAGAATGGCATTGTGTTCAGTGGATTTGATGCCGTTTGAAAAAGTGACCGATTTACTGCATGACTCCGGCAGAAGTGACAAAACAGTACTGTCTCAGTTGGATTCTTCTGTAGCCGGAAGTAAACTTTAAATTCAGCCTCCATCACAGACATGTCCTAGACACTGGGCCAGTATCTATATAAGTGTGTATGTGTGCGTGCGCGCGTGTGTATGCTTGTAGACAAATATTTTGGGAGTAGTCTTGCCTTGAGCCCAAGAGGGTCCTTCAGTACCCAAGAAGTCGCTTGGCTTTCTTCAGCAGAGCTCTTGTTTCACTCCACCTAGCTGTGTAGAGAAGCTTACCAAAGCTTACATAGAGGCATATAGGAAGTGCAGTGCTTAAGGACCTGCTGATTTGCAATCCACCTGCACTTAAGGCACTCTGTTATTTATACTCAACATACTCTACCTGTTCCTTAGACCTTATTAATGCTACTTTCCCACTGAAACAGATTTAAATTTTACACTTTAGGCTGTAGCCTGGATATTACTGTTAGAGTTTACCTTTTTTTTTCCTACCCAACTGGAAGAGATCCATGGGTACATGGCAAGGTTTGTGTGTTGTCTCGTGAGATTCAGGTATGCTGCCCTCACGGTTTTCTCCTCCTAGGTCTCTTAGCTTTCATTTAGAGAACTGTGGCCATTTATCTGGAAGTAACCATTTGCACTGGAGTTCTATGCTCTCGCACCTTTCCAAAGGTAACAGGTTGGGGCGTTTTGTTGTCACGTAAGAAGTTGTCGCTGTTTGCCATACTTTGAAAATTTCCTTTGTGTTTCTATTGACTTTGATTATAGTAAGAAAAATGGTTGTTAATTGTAGATGTCTAGGTACTTCAGGGGCACTTCACTGAGAGTTTTGTCTTGGATATTCTTGAAAGTTTATATTTTTATAATTTTTTTCTTTTTTTTTTTACATCCCATGTTTCTTTGGCAGTGGCTTAATGTTTGAAATTATTTTGTGGCTTTTTTTGGTAAATATTGAAATGTAGCAATAATGTCTTTTGAATATTCCCAAGCCCATGAGTCCTTGAAAATATTTTTTATATATACAGTAAGTAACTTTATGTGTAAATATGTAAGCGGTGCAAGTTTAAAGGATGTCGATGTTCTATGTTTTTTCTCTGATATGTTGTCCAATTGTTCACAGTTCTGAAGAATTCTAATAAAAGTGTAAATACATAAATCAAGTGGAATTTTTAATTATTTCAGACTCAGGGAAATTAAACTTGAAAGTGTTAAAGTGCATTCACCCTGACATTAGAACGGTTTGTACCTAGGATGCGTAAGATACACGCGAGGCTACCAGATTGCTAGGATTTATATACTTAAAGATTCAACAGACATCTGTTAAGAATTTGTATGTGCTGTATTTTCTCATTTTCTCTCTACAGCCCAAGGTCTCCATTTAAATTGAGAAATAAATGTAGAACACACTGAGATGACTGCACAGAGCTGTGATGATTATTAGGTTGACTCATGTGAAATGACCATCCTGGTTAGCAGCAATTTTATGTGGTTCAATCTAATATAACTGGCATGTTTCTTCCTAAAAGAGATTGTCTAAAAATTAACATGAACAGTAAAGTAATTCACAAGGTTGACATGAGGAATCCCAAGAACGTGGTTTGTATTCTTGTTGGCGTGGATTTTTAACATCCCTTCTGACATGTCCATGTTCCACCCTTTCATCTTCATTCTCACTTGCTTCTGGAACAAAATGAAGTTCTATCACTTGCTTGGAGGGAGGTGACTTGTGCCTTTTAATTTGGTACTGTCCTTTGGCTGGAGCAACCTTTGTGATCAGCAGGGACTGTCCAGACCATTGGAACCTGCATAGAGCCTGAGTGTTACTCCAGCTTAAAACAAAGAATCACCCCGAACCACAAAATCCTATTAAAAATGAGTTAAGCACACAAAACACCATCAGTTTTATTTTCTTTTTTGACATGGCATCTGCATCTGCAGAAGTAACTCCTGGAAGGAGAGGGAAAAGGGGTGAACGGTGAACTGTAATGAAGAAGAATCCTTTTAAAATCAGGAGGGAATGGTGTGGCCAGAAACATCAATAATCAATGAAAAACAGACCCACAACTCAGTCAAGCGTTTTTCCATTATATTATTACTGACAGGAATGAATGCTAATTGACCACAAAACAAAGAAATCCTTTATGAATGGTTTCATTGTCATTTAGACTTTCTCATGTGTGTGTAATCAAGAGTTAGAAGCAATCCCTGGCCCTTATATTATTAATGTAGCTGTCACCTTCATTGGCCCAGCTTTTAATCACAAAGTAGATGCTTGGTGTCCAGTCTCTCACTGGGTTCAAAGGTGCCAGCCTTGTCTCGACCCCTTATTGCTCTGTGACATTGGGCAGATGAACTCCTGAAATCTCATTTTCCAAAACCGTGGTAACTGCCTCAATGTACTAAAATGAAGCTGTCAGACCACCTTGTTCACATGCCTATTACATAAATAGCATTCAAAAATGGTGACTTTTGGGCTTCCCTGGTGGCGCAGTGGTTGAGAGTCCACCTGCCGATGCAGGGGACACGGGTTCGTGCCCCGGTCCGGGAAGATCCCACATGCCGCGGAGCGGCTGGGCCCTTGAGCCATGGCCGCTGAGCCTGTGCGTCCGGAGTCTGTGCTCTGCAGCGGGAGAGGCCACGACAGTGAGAGGCCCGCGTACCGCAAAAAAAATAAAAAAAAAAAAAATGGTGACCTTTGTCCTGGCTGATGAGGCTCGTTAGGAAGGAAGAAGATACTCCCGGTTACCCCGCATAGAACTCTACGGTCAAAAATGTGCTTCTACCTGTTGTCTTTCTCTAAAATGCGAACAGTACCATACTAGTTTGCTGGTGAAAATTGACTTTGCTATAGAGATTTCTGTGTTTTATTAAAATCCCAACTTTTTAGCCAGGAATTCAAGGCTCTCTATTCTTGCTCCAGCCTTCTCTCCACGCTTCTCTCATGTTACCCTCGACTCATAAATATGCCCCACTCTTCTGCTTCCATCCATTCTGACTTTATGTTGTTGTCTCTTCTCTCCCAACAAGCCCCCTACCCTTCAAGACCAGGGAAATAAACTCAATTGGAAGTTGCCTTTGAATCCCCATGACATTTGGTACCCATCATTTTTATTGCTCTTATCAATCTATTCTGCCTGGTATTGTAATTATTTTGATTTTTTGTGTTATCTGCTCCCCACCGATACTATAGTCAGTGTTAAAATTAATTAACATAAAATACCTATATGTGGTGGGTCACTAGTTTCTCTGGTTATCATTCACTTGTTAAAATTAGACACTCCAGAGGTTAAATTGCTCACGAGTTTGCAGGAGGTAAAGACTTGCCCAAGTTTGCTTAGTGGTATGTGAAGTCTCTGCACCTCCGTGGTGGCAAGTACCTGGTCTTCCCATGCTGGCATCGAAGTCTCAGCTTTCTCCAGGAAGCCTGTACTTCGCAATTGGAGTTAGCCTGAGGAGAGACTTACCCGTAACCCTTAAATGATCACTTCGTTTCATTGTGCCGATTTCAGAGCACTCTTTTCAATTATTTGATTATTTAGAACAGTGCCTAGAACAGTACCTGGTCTGTAGCAGACACTCAATACTTGCTGAATGAATGAAGTTTTATGCTTCTCCTTGGAACTTGCCCCCTGGCCTGCCCTCACTGGTTCTCCTCCTCTCTGTTTTCCTCCATCACCCCTTCAAAGGTCAGAGTTGCACAGAGTCTGGCCCTTCATGTCTTTTCATCTGACATCTCCCATCAAGCCCTAGTCTGTTTCATCTCATCCCTGGGATGTGGCCATCACCTACAAACAGACGATTCCAATTCTGTCTCTAACATTTCTCCCCTTGTATATACTAGTGTTGCCAGATAAAACAGAGGACACCCAGTTAAATGTCCCATACAATATTGGCGACACATAGATGCTAAAGATGTATTTGTTGTTTATCTGAAACTCAAATTTAACTGGGTGTCCTGTATTTCGTTTGCTAAATCTAATAACCCTTGTCTAGATTTTGGGAATATTCAAGGTCCAGCATGTGGAAGAAATGAAGAGTTAAAGTGATTGTAAAACACAGAGGAGGAACTTTATTTTAGTGAAGGTCTGTAGGTGGGAAATCTTGTTTTTGCTGTCTAAATTACTTCACCATCATTCTTGAAAGATATATTCACTGGATATAAAACTCAAGGTTGGCAACTTCAGCATGCTTATTTCCATGCTTTCTTCTGGTTTCCATTGTTGTTGAGAAGCCAGGTCAGTCTATTGTTCTTTTGAAGATAGTTATCTTTTTTTCTTTACTGCTTCTAACATTCTGTCTTTGGTTTCACTATTATGTATCTAAGCTCGAATTTCTTTCTATTTATCTTATTCGAGATTCTTTGGACTCTGAATCTATGCATTGGTGTTTTTCACTGATGCTGGCAAATCCTTAGCCCTTTTAAAATTGCCTCTGCCCATCCTGTTTCAGTTCTCCATGTAGGATTCCAATTCATTGCATCTTAGAGCCCCTCACTCTGCCCTCCATGTCTCTTAATCTTTCATATTTTCCTTCTTTTTGTCTTTCTATGCTGCATGCAAGGTAATTTCTGTTCTTCCTGTCATCTGAATCCCCCTTCAGCGCCTGCCTAGGGAGACTTTTTTTTTAGCACCTTTATTGAGGTATAATTAACATACCATGAAATCCACTCATTGTAAGTGTACAATTCAGTGATTTTATTAAATTTATAGAGCTGTGCAACCATCCCCATGATACAGTTTTAGAACATTATCCCAAAATTTTATCTCATGCTTGTTTGCAGTTAATGAGTATTCAGATAATTTAAATGAATTAATTTTCAATAATTCTTGCCTTGTAAGATGACGGCACATTTTTGGCGCTCACAGCACACGCACGCAGTCATTTATGTCTCTGGGATCTTTCTAGATTAGCTGTTTCGGTCATATAAATAACAGTGACAATTGATAGGTTGCCTTGTTTGGGTATTATCAGTGATGATGATGCCAATGGTGATGAAGATAATGATGGCTACCAGTTGTTGAACGCCTACTCTTTACCTGGACCTACATCGGATGTTGTATGACTGTTAGCATCACTGATGCCATCTTGGGCCCACACAGTTCCTCCTGTTCTTCCACTGTCCCTACCCAGGATTATGCTGTGCGGTAAATCACTTCTTTATTGTTAAGGGCTTTGTAGTTAATAGATATCGTTTACTAATCATTACAACCAGGTGGCCTCTATGCTCTGGTAGTCTCCAAACCATGATGAAATCCTTTGTTGATGTACTCCCGGCGCCCATGAGACTAGTAACCCATTCATAAATCTTGACTTAGGAATGCACTCCCTGTTTCCAAGCACGTACCCCCATACCCTAGGTTATCTATAAAAGTATCCCTGGCCCCTCGGCAGTGTGGAGTGCAGCTGCAAATATTCTAGATCATTGTCTGCCCAGTCCACCCCGTGAGTAAGCTACCCTATGATAAACTGATCCGTTGATTAAATCGAGCTGCCTGCCTCATTTTTCGGTCTCAAGATAATTTCTCATTTCGATGGGCATTTTTTGTTCTCCCTGTCCTCCAACAGATGTTTTACACATTTTACCTCATTTAAGCTTCAGAATAACACTAGGAGGTAGGTGTGATTTATCTCCGTCTCAAGGTGAGAAAACTGCCTCACCCTAAACCTCACAGCCATGAGCAGCGGAGTTGAGAGGCAAGCTCTAGTTTGTTTGATCTCTGAATCCGAATCACTATAAACTAGTTGGTGTATAGGCAAGCTCCTTACGGTCTTTCTCTGGGTTCTGGATGATGTTTTAGCCATTTCAGTTCCCCTTCAAAAATACAAGAAAATGTAGAGAAAGCAAATCATCCATTTTGCTCCCTATTACCAGCTCCTCTAAATGTTGGTGAGAATGGTGGTTGAAGTCGAAGTTAACGTGAGGCTCCAGGATCATCTGTTGATTTCCCAGGTTCATGATCTGCCCCCTCCCTTATGTACCATGGGACCTTCCTCATATCCTTCAAGAACATTTTTGCCTTTATATTTCAAAGAACAGTCTTGTTCATTCGAGCCTTGTGAGAAAAACAAGATGTTGGGTTTGCAGAAGGGGCTGGGGTCTGAAGTGCAGAGAGAGGCGTTGGAGAAAGGGCAAATCAAGAATTGCAGATCAGTGAGCGTGTAGGTGAACATACCACCTTGCCTTTGCTTCAACAGTTGTTATTGTTGCTTATAAATTAAGCTGTCGCCCATATGTCTCCTTCAATGTTGATTCCACTTTTGTTGGTTAAATGCAGCTTTTATGATGTGGGTTCGACGGAGGGGTTTAACCTCACAAGGGCTGGGTCCTCAGGGTAAAGGTTCCTAATTGAAATAAATGTTCTCAAGTGGCTCGTCTAGATGTCTCCGTCCATGGTTGGCTTTGAAGTGTGCATGCTTTTTCAGGCACATCAGCAGGACCCTGGTGTATTTTGTGAGACTGACTTTTTCTTTGTGGTCTGTGGCTTAGCAGCTGCCCTTGTTCTATAGGTAATGAAGAATGAGGACAGGCAAGCACTCTTGTCGTGGTTGCTTGTCTCAGAATGTATTCTAGGGCAGCTGAAAACACTGGTGTTGACACAACAGGCTCCTGGGCCTAAAGGCCAAACCGCCCTTAAATGGCATCATTTGCCGCTAATCAGGGTACGCTTTATCCTTGGGGAGTGTGTGGTCTAGAAAACTGGTATGGGTAAACTGACTTTCTCCACTGCTTATATACAAATATTCCAGTTGACTAGGATGTGAAAACAGTTTTCATTGGGTGAGCTAATCAATCAACAACTACTTGGAGCGACTGTTGGGAAGGATACAGGGACCTCAAACAGGTTGAGTGAAAAAGAATGCTGCTGTTGATTAGTTATGTCTGCCTAGACATTGGTATGGGGAATGCAGTATATGTGCTAACCCATACAGCATCCTTATATAGCTCTAATTATGTTCTAAGCGCTTTACGTACATTAACTAATCTGATCCTCACAACGACCCTATGTAATATTTTATAGATGGGGAAACAAAGGCATAGAGAGAACAAGTAGCTTGACCAAGCTCATTAGCTAGTAAATTGCCAAAGCAGGATTTGAATCCAGGGAGTCTAGCATCAGAGTTTAGGTTCTGAACCACTGTGTCACACTGCCTCTATTGTCCTATTATAATCAAGTCAGACTACCTGGGTTAGCCTCACTCAGTAAAAGCTTCATATTTTTTCCTGGCATCACATACAAGAAGGAGTCTTCTCCACCATGATACTTACTTACTGGACTTTGGGGGTCTCTATGGCCCTTCCTTCCTCCCAGGATGACCAGGACTTAGATATCTGACCTTGCAAAACGAGATGGCTTTTTTAAACAGACAGTGAAGGCGGAAGTCCCCAGGTGCACACAGCATGTGTGGGTGACAACCACAGGTCCAGGTAAACCCAGGTCTCTGAAATGAATAATGTCTAAAGGCGACAGGAAAAGTTGAAGATAATTGTACCATGGAAGGTATTCCAAGCCCGTCACTTGCCCTACCCATGCCTCTATTTACCACTCAGGTGAGCCTTTTTCCTTTCACATAACCATTTATCAAGCACTAGGCACTTAACTTGCATTATTTCATCTTATCCTCGCAACAGCCCTAGGAGGTAGGACTTCATCTGCATTACACAAGTGAGGAAACTAAGACTCAGGGAGTGTAAGCAAATTTTGTTTGACTCCAAAGTCCTTCTCAATGGAATCAGAAATTTACAATTTCTTTTGCTGGGGTCGCTGCTGAATCCCCAGTTAAATGGAAATCCCAGTAAGCAAAACATTCAGTGGCAATGGGGTCCCAGGGACCCGCCTGGCAGGCTCTTACCCTCCCTTTCCCACAGCAAGCCCCCAGACTCTCTAGTCCATCACAGACCACATTTGGGAAACGCCTGAAAGTTCCCTGCAGTCTAGCAGCTTAAAAATCCTGTCCCAACTCTGGACTGGCCGACGATGTCTCCTCCTGCTGGAAGATTTCCTGTCCAAGGGCACTTGGGGAGCACTTCCCAGCCATTAAACAGAGACTCCTCTTTTGACTCAACAGAAAGATACTGGAGGAAGTACACCTTCCTTGTCTGCAAGTTTTCCAGTCTTCTGCAGCACAAAGGCTGTTGTTTTCAAATTAACTGTTAATCTCTTAGGTAATCGATGTTAACTTTGATATGGTTCCTTCATAACTTTCTATTTCATACAAATATATCTCTACCTCTATCATCTATCTGTCTCTCATCTCTCTCTCTGTATATATATTTCTTGTTCTTTAAAGGAATGGGATTATATATTCTGCAACTTACATTTTTAATTTCCACTGTATCATGATTATCACTCCAGATCACTACATGTAAATGAAACTTATAATTTCACATTGCATGGACATACCAAAAGCCTGGCATTTTCAGGTAAGAAACATCACGTTAGCTACTGGAAGTTTAAGACCTTATATTTGGGGCCCACTTCTAACAAATGTAGAGGTTGGAATGCATTTGTTTGTTTGGGTTAAAAGCAGAGTCAGGGGGAAGTATGTGATAATAGATTTTAGTCCGTTTATTAGATAAAGGTAATCCACATGTGAAGGCCTAGAGCAGTGCCAGGTAAGGTGCATGTGCTCATTAAAGGTTAATTAAATCTGAAAGTATAATATCCTCCAGTAAGTAAAAAAGGGCTGAGAAAGTAGAAGGTATATTAGTGTGCCTGGATTGATTTTTATTCAGTGAATTTTAAAAGGAAGATTATTAGCTTTTCTCAGATGTCTAAAGGAAATTGGAAGAGAAGGAGTTATTTTCCAATTACACATATGCATCTACAGTTCATTTGCCTATGATTAAAATAAAGCCAGACTGGAGCTTCCCTGGTGGCACACTGGTTGTGAGTCCGCCTGCCGATGTAGGGGACACGGGTTCGTGCCCCGGTCCGGGAAGATCCCACATGCCGCGGAGCGGCCGGGCCCGTGAGCCATGGCCGCTGAGGCTGCGCGTCCGGAGCCTGTGCTCCGCAACGGGAGAGGCTACGACAGTGAGAGGCCCGTGTACCGCAAAAAAAAAAAATAAAGCCAGACCACACCAGGGTTACATTAGATATTCACTGCTCAGACAACAATGGGCTATCACTTTCTCTTTGAACTGTTCTCCAATGATTCTAAGTCCCCTACCCCCAAGAATGTCAATCCTTACCCCTGTCTGGGCTGATTAGTAAAGCTTTAGCCCTCTCTTAACCGACGATGAAAACAACTGCATGCCAGGTACTTTCAGGCCGTATAACCTCCAACTCCCTGACATTCTGAATCCATCAAAATCCTAGCTGATGGAAACAGTGCTTATGCACAATTGTCTAAAGAATAATCAGTTAATCTCTCCTCCCCTAGGAAATGCAAGTTCTGTCCATGAACATAAGAATGTTATGTGCATGGACGAGACTATATTGTACCATTGCCGAATTACACTTTGGGATATTCCATCAGCTTCCACCTTAGATTAAGGAAATTGTACAAAGAACATTATGGTGATTAATGTTTGGCGTTTGGAGTTGAGAAGACCTGAATGTTAATCCCAGCTCTGCCATTTATTAGCTCTAAGACTTCAGGTGAGTCATGTAATTTCTCTGAGCCTCGGTTGCCTCATTTATTATATAGAAATAAGAACAGCTCCTAGCTCACTGGCTGTTTGTAGAATTAAATGAGATAATCCAGGTTAAGTGTTGGCAGGACAGTACTCAATTCATGGTCTTCCTGGAGCACCTGGAGGGCCTGGCTTTCCATTTCCTCCACCCTGTGGGTCTCAGACAGTCTCCCCACATACGTCCCCAGCCTCCCTGGCAGGTCCCCGCTTGCCTCCCCACCCTTTCAGGAAAAACCTAGCATAATGCCTTCTATGAATCTAGGCTTTAAAAAAGGAAGGCTCCAAAAGGGAGGGGATGTTTTCTTCCAGCAGCTTCTGCCTGTCACACAAATTAACCTTCTAACGAATTATACTGCCACATCTGAAAATAGAGTTTTTTGACCTGTCAAGTGTTTTGCGAGTGCACAGAATATAACTCAGGGCTTCACTATCTGTCTAACCCGTCTGTCGGCTGGTCCCAACCAGCAGCAGCACATCAGCTGTGGGCCCTGCCAACCACATGCTCGATAGTACACGGCACCGTCCCCATCATTGTTTTTAGTGGACTTGTATTGATTACAAAAGAAGCGGGACATAATGGAGGAAACTTCTCCAGATCTGTCGAATCCCAATCCCACCAAAGGCTGCTCAGCGCCCAGGTGCCTTCTGCTGGGTCGTTTAAACTCTGTGTTTTAACAGAGTTAAAACAGCTGTGGGGGGGCGGGGGGGGGGGGGGGACTCACCATCTTCGAAATGAGATGGTCACAATGTATCAGCGATTTCCAAAATACTCAGTAAACAGGAGGATGGGAGTGGGGGGGACTTTGAGTTCCCACCCTTGGTTTAACCAGAACTACCGGACGTTTATCTGGTCCGTATATCTGGTTAGAAGAAAGATGTCTGCTACCCAAAGCAAGAAAAAGGTTGTAAAAACCACTGGCTTGGTTGATCTCTGGGGTCTGTGATTCTGTGAATGCAGCAGAATCTGCTAAGAATGGGCAATGACTTTGCTTTTGTGTGTTGTCCCACCCAGGCCCTCTCTGAGATGTGAGCAAATAACAGGTGCAGCCCCAGCCATGGCTTCAGAACCCAGACACACAGTGTCAGGACTGAACCCTCTGGGATGTGCACGGCTTCCTGGGAAACATAAGTTTTGGAAAAGTGCCTCCTAGCCTGGCTTTGGCGGTCCGATCGCTCTCCCTTGCTTGCCTCACCCTCATCCCCAATCTTACCTTGGGCTGCGCAGGTTTGAAGTAGATGCATCCGGTCTCAGACAGGCAACTGTCAGCTTTCTCTCTTGGCTACCTTAGCTGCTGCTTTGGCGTTTCCCTACTAGCCAAGTGAAGCCTGCCATTCTAGAACCGGAGGCACTAGCTTCAAAGTCACAGCAGGTGATATTAATTAATCAATCATTGACCCCCCCCCCAATTATCCAACAAACATTTTCCGAGGACCTCCCCCGTAGGAGGCTCAGGACTGGGTGCCAGGCATACAGGGATAAACAAAGCGTGGGCATCCCTGGTGGTGCAGTGGTTGAGAGTCCGCCTGCCGATGCAGGGGACGCGGGTTCGTGCCCCGGTCCGGGAAGATCCCACATGCCGCGGAGCGGCTGGGCCCGTGAGCCATGGCCGCTGAGCCTGCGCGTCCGGAGCCTGTGCTCCGCAACGGGAGAGGCCACAACAGTGAGAGGCCCGCGTACCGCAAAAACAAACAAACAAACAAAACAAACAAAAAACAAAGCGTGGATGGTGCCTTCAAGAAACGTCTGGGCTCCTGGAGGAGATGGATCACACGTGTACAACCCAGTACCAGGGGATCAGGGTACACACAGTGCCTTGGGAGCACAAAGGGCTCAGTTAGCTTTGCCTGGGGAATTGGAAGGGGAATCATGGTGCGTGGAATATAGTAGCTCCTCAGTAAATATGCACTGAATGAGGGGGTGTTTGAGAAGGTGGACTTGCTTAGAATTGAATCTCAGCTCCTTCAGTTCATCAGACATGAGACTTTTGGCAAGTTACGTAACCCCTCTGTGCCTCAGTTTTCTCATCTGAAAAACAATGGGGCTAATAGTACTGACTTCACCTCACAGAGTTCCTATGAGGATTAAATGTCAACACAGGTGAGGTCCTCAAATCAATGTTTGGCACGCAGTCAGTGGGTCAGTGCCGATGACCGTGGGTACTGAACAGGATTGGTAGGGTAGAGAAAGGAGGGGAAGATGGGATCCAGATTAAAAACGCAGGAGTTCCTTTCAGTAACTCCCAGAGGGAACTTGCTCTTATCAGCATTCAAAAACAAACAAACATGGGCTTCCCTGGTGGCGCAGTGGTTGAGAGTCCGCCTGCCGATGCAGGAGACGCGGGTTCGTGCCCCGGTCCGGGAAGATCCCACATGCCGCGGAGCGGCTGGGCCCGTGAGCCATGGCCGCTGAGCCTGCGCATCCGGAGCCTGTACTCCGCAACGGGTGAGGCCCGCGTACCAAAAAAACAAACAAAAAATACAAAAATACCTGGCCCAGGATCTACAGTTCCCTAAATTTGTCTTCCCTTCCCCAGCCTCATCCTCTTCCCCAGCTCTCCCTTACCTTTTCTTTCCTCCTTCACCTCCCTTCCTTCTCTTTTTCCCTTGCTCCATCCTCTTTTCTTTCCCTCTGTCTGATTTTTCTCTCTGCTCCCTCCTCTCCTTCCCTTCAACTCCCTTCAGCCCTCTGATATCTGCTCTTTTCATCCTCCCTTTCTCCCCACCATCCCTCTCCCTGTATCCCTGGTCTTCCTGCCCCTACCCATCCCAGCCCAGCTGGCCCTACAAACATTCTCCAAAGCATGGAAAACCAGACCCTCCTCTGCTCTTCGTCCATCCCTCTTCCTCTAGCAAGCGGCATCAGAATAGAATGAAGGCAGACCAGAGCAAAGAAATAAATCTTTTTTGTTGTTGTTATTGTTGCTTCTCAGGGAAAAGTAGCCCTGGGTGCCCTTTCTTGCCAACACAGCCAGGGCTCTCTTGATGACATTTGTAGCTTGGGGTGATCACGGCTTTTGGCCTGCTAACGTTTTACTGTCAAACACTCTAGCAGTTTTCAGGGTTTAAATGGCAGCAGTCGACATGGACAGAACCACCCCTGCTGACACCCTGAGGGGGACAAAGCTTGGCTCCACAGAAAGACAAAATTCACGAGTTTACTGCACTCAGAAATTAATGCTCAAGCTTGAAGAGTGATCCCTTCTCACCGAGAAGTCTGGCCTGGGCATCTCCCTTGAGGGAGATGCCCTCAAGGGCATCTCCCTCCCTTTTCTCTATTCTGCAAATGATTCCTGCACATTGGTCATGTGCCTAACACCATTCCAAGCTCTAAGGAGGCAGCACTGACAGGACAGAAGGGAGAGGGGGTCCCTGCTCTGCTGGGATAAATTCGAATGGGTGAGGTAGACCATGAACGAGTAAAAGCATGACCAATAAACTTGTAGGTAGTTACAAGTGCAATATAGAAAATAAAATAGAGTAATTAGTAAACGCATCTTGGTGGGGAAGTGTTCGCTTTAAATCGTACAATCAGGAAAGTTCTCCCTGAAAGGGATCCGTTGAGCTGAATCTTTAATAACATGAAGGAGCCTCCACGTACACCCGGGGAAAGGCGAGCAGCAAAAACTCAAGGTGGGAAGAGTTTGGAGAAAAAGACCCAGAGGGATGACGTGTAGGGACCTAGTGGAGAGGTGATATGTGATGAAACTGGATAAGCAGGAAACGACCGGGTTTTATCAGACACATTTACAAGTCCCTTTGTAACTAATAGTAAGTAACAGAGACGGATTGGACGATTTTATCAGAAAAGGAATTTATTGAAAGGAACTTAGGTAGCCCACAGGATTGTCAAGGACATATGTGGAAAAGTGACAAGAGCAAGGGACAGCAGCTGGACACTGACATTTCTAGTGCTACCATCCCTGTCACTGGACACTTCCACTGGACAGCAGCCAATGCCACTTTGGCTGCCTTCCAGAGAGAGTCCCTGCAGTCACTGAAGCAAGCTTCAGAGAAACAGAACCAATAGGTTGTAGGATGTCTATCTATTCTATTGTATTCTAGAATTAAGTCACATGATTATGGAGGCTGAGAAATGCCAAGATCTACACTTAGCTGGCTGGAGAACCGAGAGGTCCTGTGGCATGAGTTTCAGTCCAAGTCTGAAGGCAGGAAAAGTCTAATCTCCAAGACACTGTCCCAGAGCATGGCATGGAAGAGATGCCTATCTTCATGCAAATGACAATATAAAGTAGACATTACAGGCATGATTATATTACAGGTATGATTCAGGAGAGTAGGCAAGATTGGAGATAGCAATTGGCAGGATGGGCTTGGGAGCCAGACAGCTTTGCTTGGACTTTTGTTTCTGCTAATTACTAGTTGTACGATCCTGAGCAACTTGCATAAGATCTTTGAGCTCCAGTGTCCTCAATTATAAAGCAGGGTTGTATTCGTTTCCTGGGGCTGCATTAGCAAAGTACCACCAAACAGGTGGCTTAAAATAACAGAAATTATTCTCTCACAGTTCTAGAGGTTTGAAGTTAAAAATTAAGGTGTAGGCAAGGCCAGCCTCCCTCCGAAGGCTCAAGGAAGAATTCTCCCTTGCCTCTTCCTAGCTTCTAGTGGTTGCCAGCAAACCTTGGCATTCTTTGGCCTGCAGCTGCGTCACTCTGATCTCTGCCTCTGACATCAAATGGCATTCTCTTCTCCCCTTTCTGTATGTCTCTGTGTCTCTGTGTTCAATCTCCCTCTCCTTTCTCCTATAAAAACACCAGTCACACAGACCTACTAGAGAATGGACTTGAGGATACGGGGAGGGGGAAGGGTAAGCTGGGACAAAGTGAGAGAGTGGCATGGACATATATACGCTACCAAACATAAAATAGATAGCTAGTGGGAAGCAGCCGCATAGCACAGGGAGATCAGCTCGGTGCTTTGTGACCACCTAGAGGGGTGGGATAGGGAGAGTGGGAGGGAGGGAGATGCAAGAGGGAAGAGATATGGGAACATATGTATATGTATAACTGATTCACTTTGTTATAAAGCAGAAACGAACACACCATTGTAAAGCAATTATACTCCAATAAAGATGTTTAATAAAAAATAATAATAATAAAATAGAAAAATAAATAAATAAAAATAAAAATTGAACTACCATATAACACAGCAATTCCACTCCTGGGTATAGATCCAGGAAAGGAAAAAAAAAAAAACCAGTCACTGGGTTGGGGCCACCCGAATCCAGTATGACTTTACCTTGGCTTGATTATGTTTGCAAAGATCCTATTTTCCAAATAAAATCACAATCACAGTTCAGGGGTTAGTAATTCAACCTATCTTTTGGTGGGAACACAATTTATCTCACAACACGGGATACTGTTTTAACTACCTGGTCCATAATAGTTGCTCAATAAATGATTGCTCCTATTCTTTCCGTTCTCTTTGGTATGGACTCCATGGGAAGCTATGGTGATGGGGTAGTTCTGAACATACTGGTGGAAAGCAACAATGACAACACACATGCTTCCTTAGCACGGTAATTCTGGATCCGTAAGAGTTAGGGAAACAAAACTTTTAGAACACTACTGTCTTTGTAATTAATTGTCACTTGGAACCTTTTGCATTGTGCTGGCATTCAGTTGATAAGCATTTGTAAATTAAATACTGGTTGCATTTTATTGTTCTTACATTGTTACATTCTTAGGTTCCCTTTTGGACTTCAGGTAGCATATATTCTCTCTACTTTTCAGCACTACACTTGGTGCCTAAAACTGGGCTTGGCACATACATAGGAGCTGCTCAATAATTGAATTAATAAATGGTGTGAAAAGCTACTCAAGTGTCCCAGACATTACATTTTCTCAGACTTAAGCGATATTAAAAATGACTCGCGAATCGTTGCTAATTCTCCTGGCAGGAGTCTGACAGGGTTACTGGGGACAATTTTTTCATTAACTTTCACTGTATGGCTGGGATTGGCATATTTCTCAGTAACATAAATGGAATAGAATGGGCTGTGCAGGATGTTCAGTCGTTGATTTATTCATAATACTTGTAAACTCAGAAACCATGTCAACTAGCATCAGTGCAGTGAAGTTGTCCAATAAGCCAATGCATTTTGAAAACTTTTTATTTGGAAACGACTTTGAATTTGGAGAAAATATGCAAGAATAAGAATAGCATATAGGGAATTCCCTGGCAGTCCAGTGGTTAGCACTCGGCACCTCCACTGTAGGGGTCACAGTTTTGATCCCTGGTCAGGGAACTAAGATCCTGCACGCCAGGCGGCACAGCCCAAAAAAAAAAGAGAATAGTATATAGTAAAAAAGAATGGTATATAAAACACAATTAATATACTTGACCTGGATTTACCTGTTGTTAATACTTGCCCCATTTACCATCTATTGGCTCTTCTCTCTCTCTCTCCCTCCCTCCCTCCCTCCCTTTCTCTCTCTCTCTCAGTTGACCTCATACCTTTCATAATTGGACTCCTTTTGTGTAGGATCAGGGATTGCATTTAGCCATTGTGTCTCCTTGGTCTCCTTTGATCTGGAACATTTCCTCAGCCTTCTTTGTCTTGCATGACACTGATATTTTTTAATAATATAATCCTTCCTCCCCCTTTTTAGTAGATTGTTCCTCATTTGGGGTCTGAGTGACATTTCCCCAAGGTTAGATTCATGGTCGCATTCCAGGCTGGATTGCTACTGAGTGATGTCATGCTTGTCTCAAGATGCACATCTGAAGGCAGAGGAGAGCCATCTGTCCCGTGTTGGCAAAGCAACTTTTTAAGCAACATTTTTGTTGAAGCATAATATACATACACAAAAGTGCACAAATAATCGATGGACTGCTCAATTGGAGATCACAAAGTGATTGCACCCATATAGTCACCACCTAGATCATAGAACATTAGCAGCACCCCAAACCCCATCCTGGGTCTCCTTTCAGTCACTCCTTCCTCTCTCCCCCTTCCCAAAAGGTAATTGCTAACCTGACTTCACATATCATAGATTAGTTTTGCCTATTTTTGTATGTTTACAAAGGGAGTCATATATATGTTTTGACCCATTTGTCTTGTTTGGCTCAACATTATGTTTGTAAGATTCATCCACATTATTGATATAGTTGTAGTTCATTCATTTTCACTGCTGTGTAATATTCCATTTTACTTTTTGTTTAATTTTTATTGGAGTAGAATTGATTTATGATGTTGTGTTAGTTTCTCCTGTACAGCAAAGTGAGTCAATTATACATATACATATATCCATTCTTTTTTAGATTCTTTTCCCATATAGAACATTACAGAGAAGAGTTCCCTGTGCTATACAGTAGGTCCTTATTAGTTACCTATTTTATATATAGTAGTATACATTGACATATACAATCCCAATCTCCCAATTTATCCCTCTTCCCTCCTTTTCCCCCCGGTAACCATAAATTTGTTTTCTACATCTATGACTCTATTTCTGCTTTGTAAATAAGTTAATTTGTATCATTATTTTAGATTTCACATATAAGGGATATCATATGATATTTGTCTTTCTCTGTCAGACCACTTAGTATAGTATGATATTCTCTAAGTCCATCCATGTTGCTGTATAATATTCCATTTTAAAATACAACACAGTACATCCATTTTACAATTGATTGACAAATTGAGTTGATAGTTTGGGGCTATTAGTAATAGTTGTAATAGTTGTTGAAACTAAGCATGTACCTCTGTTGGGCACATTCCCAGGAGTGCAATTCCTGCTTCATAGTCTTTGAATACGTTCAGCTTTAGTAGATATTGCCAAACATTTTTGCAAAGGGGTTATATTAATTTTCGCTCACACCAGCAGTGTGTGAGAGTTCCCATTGCTCCACATCTCACCGAACACTTAGAATTTACTGACTATAGTTTAAAGACTTGGCCAATCTGGTGCATTAATAACACAACCTCGTTGTGGATTCAATATGCATCTTCCCTACTGAGGACCTTTCCTTAGGCCATTTGGTCATCGACTTTTGTAAGCTTCCTGTCTAAGTCTTTTGTGTATTGTTCTACTGTTTTTTCTGAGATTTTCTTATCGATTGGTAGGAGGTCTATGCATAGTCTGGACTAAGTCGTTTGTTGGTTTTCTATATTGCAAATTTCTTCTATTCGGTGGCTGGCCTCTTCACTCACTCCCTTAATGATATCTTTTGATGAATCAGAGATTCAATGCAGTCTAATATAGTAATTTTTTCCTTTATGGTTATTACTCTTGGTGTTCTGTTTAAGAAATAGTTTCTTCTTTCAAGGCCATGACAATATTTTCATATTTTATCTTCTAGAAGCTTTACCTTTTACATTAAAACTAGAATCCACCTGGAACTGATTTTTGTGTGTGGTGTAAGAGTCAAGCAGGATTTTCTTCTGTATGGATATCTCATTGTCTTGGCTCCTTTTACTGAAAAGAGAATGTCTTCCCCTCTGCTCTATTTTGCCACTTTTATTGTCAATAAATGATCCATATATGTATAGATTACTTCTGTGCTCTCAATTATGTTCCTTCAGTTTATTTGTATATCCTTGTGCAAACATTACATAGTCTTTATTACCAGAGTAAGTCTGGATGTCTGATAATCTAAGTTTTCTAAATTTGATCTTCTTCCCAATTTTTCAAGGGGCTATTCTTGACCTTTTGTATTATCATATAAAATTTAGAATTGGCTTATCAATTTTTAAGGAAATGACCTATGGGAATTTAGATTGGCATTGCATTAAACTTGTAGATCAGTTTGAGGAGATTTACATCTTTATAAAATTGATCTTCTGGTTCATGAAAATTGGCATATGCTTCAATTTATTTAGGATTTCTTAAATTTCTCTCAGGAAAATTTTATAATTTTCAGAATGTAGATCTTGAACAGATTTTATTATATTTAGTCCTAGGTATTTGATTGTTTTGATGCTTTTGTAAATGATATTTGAAAAAAATTTTATTTGCTAACTATGACTGGTATATAAAAATATTAATAATTATATTTAACAATCTTACTAAACTAACTTATTTATAATTTATATGAAGATTTCTTGGGTATGGATACAAATCACATCATCTGTAAAAACTGACAGTTCTATTTCTTGTCTTTCAATTCTTTTACGTTTTATTCCTTTTTATTACATTATTGCATTTATTACATGATATTGGCTAGGATCTTCAGTATAATGTTGAATTGAAGTAATAAAGCGGGCATTCTTATCTTGCTCTTGATTTCAAGGTACAGTTTCTGTAGGATTTTTGTAGCTACCCTTCACCGAATCAAGGAAGTGTACTTCTATTTGTAGTTTGCAAGAGGTTTTTATTTTGCATTAGTGTTCAATTTTGTGAAATGCTTTTTCTGCTTCTATTCAGATAATTTATATTATTTCTTCCTTTGTTCTATTAATGTAGTAAATTGCATCTATTGATTTTCAAATATTAAATCAACTTTGCATTCTTGGAATGAACCCAGCTTGGTCCTGATGTATTTTCTTTCTTATATTCAATTTGCTAATAATCGTCTTGGGATTTTGTATCTATGTTTATGAAACACTCTGACCTACATTACAATGTGCTTATTAGGATTTACTATCAAAGTTTTGTTGGTCTAATAAAACAAGTTGGGAAATGCTCCCTTTTTTTCTATCCTCAGGAAGATTTTGTATAAGATTGATGTTGTTTCTTACTTAAATATCTTAAATATTTGGAAGTATTCACTGGTGAAGCCATCTGGAAGGTTTTAACTACAGAGTCAATGACTTTAACAGATACAGAATTGTTTAGATTTTTCTATTTATTCCAGAATCAGTTTGGGTAGGTTTTGTTTTTCTAGTTGTCATTTATCTAAATTTTTTAATTTATTGGCAAAAAATTGATCATAATATCCTTTTATTATATTTTCAGTGTCTGTAAGATAAGTGACAATCACTTTTTCATTCTTGATATTGGTTGTTTGAGCATCATCTCTTGTTTTCTTAATCAGTTATCAAGAAGTTTATAAAGTTTTTAGTCTTTTCAAAGATTCAACTTTTAATCTTTCGTATTATATATTGTTTTTCTTTCATTCATTTCTGCTCTTGTCTTTATTATTACCTTTCTTCTACTTTCTTGAGTTTTAATTTGCTCTTTTTTTCTAATCAAGTCACTTAATTTCCAAACATTTGGGGGTATTTTTGTTATTGATCTCCAGCTTAATGCTTCAGTGGTCAGAGAGCATACTCTATATGATTTCAGTCCTTTGAAATTTTTGAACTTTGCTTTGTCGCTCAGTATTTGGATACATTAAATAAATATTCTATGTGCATTTTAAAAATACATGTATTCGGGGCTTCCCTGGTGGCGCAGTGGTTGAGAATCTGCCTGCTAATGCGGGGACGCGGGTTCGAGCCCTGGTCTGGGAGGATCCCGCATGCCGTGGAGCAACTAGGCCTAGGCCCGTGAGCCACAGCTACCGAGCGTGCGCGTCTGGAGCCTGTGCTCCGCAACGGGGGGCCGCGGCTGTGAGAGGCCCGTGCACCGCGATGAAGAAAGGCCCCCGCTCGCCGCCAACTGGAGAAAGCCCTCTCACGGAAACGAGGACCCAACACAGCCAAAAAAATAAAATAAATAAATTTAAATTAAAAAAAAAAAGTGCTCCAATAGCCTAAAGGAGTTATTTAAAAAAAAAAAAAATACATGTATTCTACGATTGGGTATAGTGTACATACGTGTATGCTCATATGAGTATGTATGTATATACAAATGGTCAACTTAGATCCATTATCCACTTATATATTTACATCTGTTATATTTATAAATTAGGTCAATTTTATTAGTGTTGTTCAAATCTTTTATATCTGTATTAATATTTCTGTCTGCTTATTTTATCAATAACTGGGAAGATGCGTTAAAGTCTCCCACTGTCTTTGTGAACCTTTCCATTTCCTCTTTTAGTTGTGTCAGATTCTGCTTTATAAATTTTGAAGGTTTGTTTTTGCTCCTGCAGGCAGTTAGATTAGGGTTGGATCACCTTAATCCAATGAGCTGATTTGAAGCTGGGTCTTTGTGAGCGCTAATCTAGCCCCATTTATCCTTCGCAGTTAATATTGTGTAATATTTTTGAATAATTCATATATTCATCAATTTGATAAATATCTCTTGCATGTCTACTATGTGTTAGGCACTACAATAGGTGCTGAAGCTTCTGTATTCTTTTAGAGTTATAAACAGCATGCAACTGTTTTTGAGAAGGAACCTCCAGCACCAAGGTGGCTATTTCTTATTTGGTCTCCTCATGTCTCAGGATTTTCCATCCTACATTCCACTGCCAGAGGAATTGCTATGAAGCCTCTCTTTCTTCTCACCATTTACACACTCAAAAACCTGCCTTTGTTTCCCAGTGCTTGAAGAATAGAAGTCCTTTTTTCCGCAGCTGGGAGGATCTAGGAGGGACTACCTTATATCTTCCTCAGAGTCTTAACAAAAAAGTCTTACCCCGCGTTTGATCTGAGTCAGTGCCTTGGATTTGATCTTTCCTGGAGAACATTTCTTAATTTCTCAGAACCTTTTTCAGATTGGAAAAACTATTTTGGGATCTCTTGTATTTCCTCTAAATTCTGCTTGAAAACTGCACAGTTCCTTCTTTAAACCCTCTCTTCTTATGTTACCATTGGCAGCTTGATGAAACAAGTTGACGCTTTTTTAACATTCTGCCTGGAAATTTCCTTGACCAACTACTAACTAATTACATACCCTTTCTGTCTTCCCCGTGACAGCGGGTGAGAGTTTTGCCAAACTTTCTGCAACTGCTTAACACAGGTCACCTTTTCTCTAGGCTCCAGTAAAAATTGTTCTTAGTGTCCATCCAGCCTTTTCTAAAAGTATTCTCAAGGCTCTTCTGGTACCTACCTGCCGTTTGGTTTCAAAGCCACCTATTTTAGGCTTTTGTTACGGAGCATCCCATTGCCGGTAGCAATTTCTATTTCTGCTATTTATTTATTATTTATTTATTTATTTATTTATTTATTTTTTTAACATCTTTATTGGGGTATAATTGCTTTGCAATGGTGTGTTAGTTTCTGCTTTATAACAAAGTGAATCAGTCATACATAAACATATGTTCCCATATGTCTTCCCTGTTGCGTCTCCCTCCCTCCCACCCTCCCCATCC
The DNA here is from genome assembly GCF_003676395.1 of Aethalodelphis obliquidens. Lineage (NCBI taxonomy): Eukaryota > Metazoa > Chordata > Mammalia > Artiodactyla > Delphinidae > Aethalodelphis > Aethalodelphis obliquidens. The sequence goes on along the minus strand of NW_020837950.1, from coordinate 1,912,338 downwards.
CACCCCTCCAGGCTGTCACAAAGCACCGAGCCAATATCCCTGTGCCATGCGGCTGCTTCCCACTAGCTATCTACCTTACTGCGTTTGTTAGTGTGTATATGCCCATGACTCTCTCTCGCCCTGTCACAGCTCACCCTTCCCCCTCCCCATAACCTCAAGTCCGTTCTCTAAGAGGTCTGCGTCTTTATTCCTGCTTTACCCCTAGGTTCTTCATGACATTTTTTTCTTAAATTCCATATATATGTGTTAGCATACGGTATTTGTCTTTTTCTTTCTGACTTACTTCACTCTGTATGACAGACTCTAGGTCTATCCACCTCATTACAAATAGCTCAATTTCGTTTCTTTTTATGGCTGAGTAATATTCCATTGTATATATGTGCCACACCTTCTTTATCCATTCATCCGATGACGGGCACTTAGGTTGTTTCCATCTCCGGGCTATTGTAAATAGAGCTGCAATGAACATTTTGGTACATGACTCTTTTTGAATTTTGGTTTTCTCAGGGTATATGCCCAGTAGTGGGATTGCTGGGTCATATGGTAGTTCTATTTGTAGTTTTTTAAGGAACCTCCATTCTGCTATTTATTGATGCTTAACAAATCACTACATAAATTGGAGGGTAAAAGGAACAATAATTTTTAATTTCTCATGATTCTGGGGGCTGACTTGGCAGTCTTTCTGCTTCACATATAGTGTCAGTTGTGCCCGTAGTCCTGGGGGGTTGATGACTGAAATCTCCAGACTTTGTTCTCTCACATTTCTGGTAACTTGGTAGGGACGGCAGGAAGATTGGGTTCTGATGAGATGCTGGGATGGCTGGGCCGTTCTCTCACTCTCCACATACTCTCAGGACCTCTCCCGCTGCACATGGTCTTTCCGGCAGGGTAGCTGGACTGGTTCCAACTGGCTCTTTATTTCTATTCATTTCATTTATTAAATAAATGGCACTTTATTTCTCATGGCCCACAGATGCCCTATGAAAACTTTATTGGGTCCCAGGTCATTTGGTCATTTGGTCCACAATCAGTGAAAAAAGTAACAGGAGAGGAAAATGCAGTCAGCTTTTCTAACCTCTGGCTGGAGATTAATTCGTCAGTTATTAGAGGATTACTTGGGACGTTCCTGGCCGCTCTTAGTTGGTACATTTTCTAAAAGTATTTCTCCTTCCTAAAAGTGAGTGAACAAAGGAGTAGAGGCAAAGGAAATGGGAATCTGTAGAAATGGATTTGTTCGCAACTCTAAGAAAAGGTTTGGTAAAGTAGAGTGGCTATTAAGTAATTGATGTCTTGGTATTTCCTCTGGATTTAAAAATACCCTGTATTTATATAGCTCTTATTTTTAAACTAGCAAAGCACTTTATCTTTAGCCTTTTAATATCCCCAAAAGGTTAAAGAAGATGTTTTTGTCTTAATTTTTTTTTAACCATGTTTTCTAGTTTCAGGTGTACAGCAAAGCAATTCAGTTTTATATATATATGTATATATATATATTATTTTTCAGATTCTTTTCCATTATAGCTTATTACCAGATATTGAGTATAGTTCCCTGTGCTATACCGTAGCTCCTTGTTGTTTTTCATTTTAATTTTATACATCTGGTAGAAGATGAAGATAAGCTAAATAACTCCCCCAACATTATCCAGATAATAAAACCATCCATCTATCTAGTCATCAATTAATTTTTTAAATTATTTATTCTTTCACACATATTTATTGATTACCATTATTTATCAATGGTCAATTTCAACTTATATTTCTTGATTACCCAGGTTTCTGGGTATACAGTAGTAAGAGACCATTCATGAAGCCTGTATTGGAGTACATGAGCAGAAATTAATCAAATAATTACACATATTCATATTTGATTATGCCATGTAACACATAAAAGGAGCCATGCATGCATGTTTTAGGAATACATGATCTATCTCAGGGGGTCAGAAAAAGCTTTCCTGAGAAGCGACCTTGTGGTAGATGTAGATGGAAAACTAGAAGAACATCCAGGCAGAAGATAGATTGTGTATAAGACTCCAAGGCAGGAAAGAGCTGTATACCTCTGAGAAATGGAGTGAAAGTCCGTGTGGCCAGAGGTTAGACAGCACGGGCCAGGGAGTCATGGATGTGGCTGATGGGGCAGAAGGAGACCATATTCTAGGGGCCTTTACAGGTTACACGTATGAGTCACATGGCCTTAGGTAAATCCCTTAACCTTCCTAAGTCTCAGTTTTCTTAAAATGGGGATAATTTTCAATATGCTAAAGCTCCAGCCTTGACCTCTCGTCTGGGCTCTAAGTCCTTTAGCGCAACTTGTCATGTTCATTTAGAAGTCCAACTGGCACTACAACGCATTTCCAAAACAGAACTGTTGATTCCTGAAGCTGCATCCCTGAAACTTCATCCTCCTCTATCTTCCCCTATTTCAGTGACTCCGTCCATCACCCACCCAATTGCTCACGTCAAAATCTCAGGAGTGGCACAGTGGTTGAGAGTCCGCCTGCCGATGCAGGGGACACGGGTTCGTGTCCCGGTCCGGGAAGATCCCACGTGCCGCGGAGCGGCTGGGCCCGTGAGCCATGGCCGCTGAGCCTGCGCGTCCGGAGCCTGTGCTCCGCAACGGGAGAGGCCACAACAGTGAGAGGCCCGCGTACTGCAAAAAAAAAAAAAAAAAAAAAAAAATCTCAAGAGTTAGCCTCCATTTGTCACCTTCCTCACTTTCCGTATAAAATAAGTCTTGTTGGCTCTGATGCCAAAACAAATTCCAAATCCAGCCACTTCTCACCATCTCCCCTGTTCTCACTGTAATCCAAGCCTATGCTTTTCTTCTCATCTGGATGATTGCAATTGTCTCTCAGCCGTCTCCCTGTCTACTCTTGCTCTCCTAGAATCCATTATCCACTCAGCAGCCAGAATGTTCTTTTTTTTTTTTTTTTTTTTTTTTGCGGTACACGGGCCTCCCGATGCCGTAGCCTCTCCCGTTGCGGAGCACAGGCTCCGGACGCGCAGGCTCAGTGGCCATGGCTCACGGGCCCAGCCGCTCCGCAGCATGTGGGATCTTCCCGGACCAGGGCACGAACCCGTGTCCCCTGCACCGGCAGGCGGACTCTCAACCACTGCGCCACCAGGGAAACCCCAGAATGTTCTTTTTAAATGTATATTTCCATGTCATCCCTTTACTTGAACACTCCTACAGTTTCCCACTGCAATAAAAATGAAATACAAACTCCCTACCATGACAAATCCCAGATGAGCTGGTCCCTGCCTGCCCTCCACTACTGTCTGCTGCCACTTTGCTCACTATGCCCCAGCCACATTGGCCTCTGCTTCTCACACATGGCAAGCTCGCAGCTGATCTTTATGTTACTGGATCCTTCTCATCGCTTAGTCTTCAGCTAAAAAAATCACATTCTCAAAGAGGCCTTCTATTCAATCTAAATGAGGCCCTCTCCAGCCTCCTACTGGGTAGTCACCGTCTCATCACCTTTTTAGTTTCTTAATAGCCACCACCATTCTCTGAAATTATCTCATCCATTTACTTATTTCTTTCCGACTCCCAAATATAAGCTCCATGGGAGCAGGACCTCGTCCATCTAATCCTCCTTACCTGGTGTAGGGTCTGGCATGGAGTGGGGCCACAATACACGATACAGTGGGAGCGATTTGTTGGGCTAATGAATGAATATGTGAATGAAACCGCCTCACAGGGGTATTACTAGCCCAAGAGCCAGGATCATTTTGCCTGGACTGCATGTTCTGGGACACACTGAAAGCAGCTAGTTCTTGGGTTACGACCAGCATTTTATTAGTGCAGACTCAATTTCAACTTTCAAGGCCCCAAATCCATCGCTTTCAGTATGATTCAGGGACTGTTCTCAACATCATAATCTATTTCAATAAACTCATCAGAGCTGAGATATTCCATCTTGATGTGCGAGTTCCATAAAAATGGGTAACTTGTCTCTCTCTTTCTGACTTACTTCACTCTGTATGACAGACTCTAGGTCTATCCACCTCATTACAAATAGCTCAATTTCGTTTCTTTTTATGGCTGAGTAATATTCCATTGTATATATGTGCCACATCTTGCCAACGCATATATATGGAATTTAAGGGAAAGAAATGTCATGAAGAACCTAGGGGTAAGACAGGAATAAAGACACAGACCTACTAGAGAATGGACTTGAGGATATGGGGAGGGGGAAGGGTAAGCTGTGACAAAGCGAGAGAGAGGCATGGACATATATACACTACCAAACGTAAGGTAGATAGCTAGTGGGAAGCAGCCGCATAGCACAGGGAGATCAGCTCGGTGCTTTGTGACCGCCTGGAGGGGTGGGATAGGGAGGGTGGGAGGGAGGGAGACGCAAAAGGGAAGAGATATGGGAACATATGTATATGTATAACTGATTCACTTTGTTATAAAGCAGAAACTAACATACCATTGTAAAGCAATTATACTCCAATAAAGATGTAAAAAAAATAAAAATATAAACTAAATACAGCTCAAAAAAATGGGTAACTTATACCCATGATCAATTTTTGTGTATATTTCAGTTTATAAACAAATATAAAAGTCCTCAGGAAAACCCCTGGGTAAAGGGAGGGAGGGAGGGAGGGAGAGAGAGAGTTGGTCCTGCGTTCCTGGAGGCCGCCCAAGCCCCGCACAGCTGGCCTTGGGCCCAGTGTAAACTGCGGACTGCTTGCCCAGCAGGTGTGGGCCCACCTGAGCTGGATCAGCCTCAGCACATGCTTCTCTAGGCAGGACACACCGTTTTGCAGATTTCAGTTCCAAGTATTTGTTCCCAAGCTGGTGCCGTGTCAACACCACCTTTTCTTTTTTCTTTATGGCTCCTAGTTGGAGAAATACTTTCAAATACTCAGCCCAAAGTTCTACTCATTGTTCAGGCTCACAAGAAACATCCTGGATTAGAGCCTGGACTCTAGAGTCTGACGATACTGGGTTTGTACCCTGGCTCCGGTGTTTACTAGCTGTGTGACCTTGGGAAATTACTTAAACTCTCTGTAAACCAAGAAGAAGGATATTAGTAGTAGCCAACTTTTAATGGACCCTCACTTAGTGCCAGGCACCATGCTATTTACATGTATTTTTCTCTCTTAATACACACAAGCAACACTGATTTATTTTAAAATCATCATTTTCATCTTCAAGACGATGGAATCCTTTGGTCATTAAATAACTCGCCAAAGGCCATAAACCTGATACACGAAAGAGACCGTTTGAGCCAAGGTCTGGCTCATGTGCTTAAACAGTGATGCTCCCCTGCCTCCTAATAGCACCCTTCTCATTGGATTGTTTTACAAATTTGATAATGTTCCTAAAGTGCTTAGCACAGAGCTAAAGAAATGTTCAATAAATGCATGTTATTATGATTTGTATTCTTCTTCTTACAGTTTCCTTGTGAAGTTTTCCTTGACTCTTCCTTGACCCCTCAGTGGCCCCTTCCTCTGGGTTCCTGTCATTTTGTACCTATTTCCCTCTATCCCATTTGAACTATTCTTTGTTTACCCAACCTGTCTGCCCTGCTGGCCTGCAATCTCCTCAAGGCAGGAATTTTGCCTTATTCATTAGCAAGCACGGTGTTAGGCGCAGCATAGGGGCTCAGGGAAAACATATGGAATAAACAGCAGTGAGAAGATGGACTTTATAATTCATGGACGGTAGCATCTGAGAAGCCCCAGACTCTTGAAAGAGAGCCAGTTTTGGACCTGCGGGCAGGGAATCATGGCTTGGAATAGAGACAGGCAGAGGTGGGGGGTGACTGGAGGGAAGAATTAACAAGAGACAATGCTGGCGAGGTAGCCAGGCCTCTTAGGCCATGTGATGGCGTGGATTTTGTCTCAAGTGCAATGGGGAACAGTAGAGGTGCTTGAAGCGGGAGAGCCGTGTGATTGGGTAAGTTTCAGAAAGATTGCTCTGTGTGAAGTGTTGAGAATGGATGGGGGTGGCGTGGAGCAGAGGCCAGACCAGAGGCAGGGAGCCCACTTAGGAGTCCACTGCAGTGGCCCAGGCAAGAGACGATGGGAGCCTGGGTCAGGAGAGGTCCTGGAATGAGGTTTCGGGGTGTTAGAAAAGAAAGAGTTGATTCCCAGTGCCCAGCAGACCCTGGGGCTCTTCACAAAATTTCCCCCCTTCAATACCAGAAAAGAACCCCAAATAGCTATTTGGAACACCACTTGTACTGTGGATTATTTTCTCACCTGTTTCAGAAGCCAAACCATGGGGAATGGAGAACTCTGGATCTAGCCTGTTCTGAGGCACTCTGTTCGTCTCAAAATACTGGAAGGTATTAGAGAACTTCTCGAAGGTTCCAAGGATGCTGATGCCCAGGTCACCAGTCTGCTCACTGCTGAGAAGAAGGAAGTCAAAGGAAAACATATATCCTATACTTTGGTCTCCACAGGTGACTTCTACCTACTCTGATCCTTCCCACAGAAGATGACCTCTGGCCATCCTGACATTTCCCCTAACATAGTTACAAATACTACTGCTTTTTCAAATCTAGATCAACAAAAAGGAAGAAGACTTTCATCAAAGCCCCTGAGAAAAGTTTTAGGTTACATCGGACACAGCCCTTCCTTCGCTAAGCATTTAAGAGAGTGATGTCTACCTTAAGGATGGATGAAAACCATATGTGTCATGTACCTGCAGAACTTTTCCATTTTGCGGTCCCTTAAAGAAATCACCAGCCACTCTGATCCTCCAAGGGCATTTGCTCTGTCGATACACATGCCCCTCGGGTTTCCCTTTGGCTTTGTGCTTTGGAGGAGAAGTCAGTTAGGAAAGAGGACAAAAGGTCAGACAGGAGGTGGTTGAGTTTATGAAGACTAAGTCAGCAACATGAGCCTGTAGGCTCAGTCAGGGGACCAGTTTATTCCTTGGGGCATGAGCTGGGTCAATTTCTCTCCTTACTGAACCTCTGAGTGCCCTGGAGCCCAGTTACAAGCCTTGTAAAAATTGCCCACGTGTTGTCCACATTTGCTTCTTCTGCAAGTTTAGCTTGGTAGACTGGAGGGAATGCCCTTTGCTTCAAAGAGATGATGCTGGATCTAATGTTTGAAATTTTATAATATGGTTTAATGATCTATGAAGCATTTTGTATACATTATCATATATCTTCTCCCTACAGATCCTGTAACATGGTTATTATGAAGTCCATTCACAGATGAAAAGATTGAGACTTAGAGAAGAGGTTGAATATATTTCCAAAGGTCACATAACAATGAGGTGGTTGAGAAGGAATCAGACTTAAGAGTCACTCAACTAATCAAGTATTTCATCGGTACCTAACGTGTTCAGACAAGGTCTCAGGCACTAAGAATACAATGGTGATCAAAGACATAAGGAATTTTCCCTTGTGGAGATTACAGTCCAGTTGAGGAGACACTCATGAGACAAAGAAGTACTCAAAAAAATAGAAAATGATCCATATGAATGAGGTCTGAAGGGAAAACACAGGGTATTAGGAGAAAGTGTAGCAAGGAGGTAATTTAGATGTGGTGTGTGTCTGTGTGTATGGTGGTGAGGAGGGATGTGTGTATCACTGAAGACCAACTATAACATTTGAGCCCTGAGAAACAAGGGGAAGGAATTGGAAGAAGAAGAGGGGTAAGGGATTTCAGCAGGAGGTGGCAGCATGTGTAAAGACCCTTAGGCAGGACAAACTTGGTGTGCTTGAAGATCTGAAGAAGGCTGAGTGAGTCGGTTTGGAATGGAGCGAGCCAGGAAAAGAGAGATGTTAAGATGAGATCAGATTATTGGTAGGTTTTGCTGGATCACAGAGAGCAGTTAGCCATGGGTTTTATTCTAAATGTGATGAGAAACCATTGGGGGATTTGAAGCAGGGAAGTTGACTTGGTTTTGCACATTAAGGTGATCATTCTAAATGCTCAGTCAAAATTAGATTGTAGAGGACAAGTGTAGAAGCAGGGAGACCGATTACGGGGAGGACGTTGCAACAATCCAGGGGAAAGTTGATGGCCCTATGTCTTTAAATCCTGGAATTTTGTGTTATGGTGTGTGCTATTATTGTAATTCTAGAGACCTGGCTGACAGTGGAGAAGGGGTGTCATTTACTACATTTTTAAAATCACCCTTGAGTTTTCTCTACTTACTAGGTGTCGAGGGACAACAAAACCATTGACACATTCAAGGCTCGGCAAAGATTGCAACCACACTGTTCCAGGATTAAGAAAACCATCTCTTCGTGATCATAAAATGCCATGCAAATGACATTTGGAAAGGAAACTGACTACCAGAACGTTTACTAACTGATCCTCACTCAAAAAAGGACACTATCATTTTTACTAGCTTTATGACAATGAACAAGTTACTTAACCTCTCTGAACCTAATTTACATGAACTGTGAAAGAAGGATAAAAGTAGTACTTTTCTCAAAGAATCACATTAGAATGACATTAGATTAAGAATTAGATCCATATGAAGATTAAATGAGATACTACATGTAAAACAACACAATGCCTAACTGAATAAGCATTCTGCTTTCAATAAATAATAGCTATCATACTTAATAATAATGATGCCTTTAAAGTGTAAATGGAATAAAATTAGGTACCAGCATTACTTCCATGGAATAATTAATTTCTGTCCCCAGGCAAAGTATTGACATATGTAGCTTAACTTATGAAGCATTACATTTCCCATCACCCCAAACTTTTAAAATGCTTTGAAATTCTTGGATGAAAGACATTATAAAAACATAAAATATTATTATTCCAAAGAGAAAGTTTATCCTACAGAGCGAGACTTTCCCTAATGACTATAAGCCATCTTTAGAATAGCCCATTTTATTATCAAACTGAACAGCTGGCAGTATTGAACACAATTACAGATTCTGCTTTAAAAACCAAACATTAATTGGATTTCTGAATGGCATTTGAACTACAGAAAGAGACAATTCTTCTAACTCTAAAACCTACTTCCTTTCAGCATAGCACAGGAGTTTTACATCTTTGAGAGTCTCCTGATGGCTTCAGGTAAGTCTGGAACTAAAGCATTAGATTCTCAGTGGAGGCAGAATGTATCAAATATCAAATGCACGGGGCTGCCATTTATCTCTTTCCAATTCTGCTGAAATGACTGCCCTTTGAAAAATCTGTCTGATGAGAGAGTACTGTAGGGGAAATTCCTGTAAGTATCATTGTTTCTAAACTTCAGTGGTCTGACCTTAATTCAAAGACAACTCAGAAGTCCCTATACTTATCTGAACTTCGGTGTGTAACCTGTATGCCTCCTTGACCCACGTGGCTCAGTTTATACAGAGACTTTTATTCAAGGATTTATGGATCAAACAGCCAAAGGTAATCAAGAAGGAAACCAGGCTCTAAATTGTATCTCTTTAAAAAGAGGTTATGAGGATCCGACTTATAACTGAGCGACACTACTCATCTCCCCTTTTTGCTCCCCTGAATCTCTTGCACCACGTATTACTTTGCATTCCCAGTCACTAACAGCCCCTCTTCCCACAAAATGCTTCTCCATCTCATTTAGCCTTTTGTCTCTCCCTCAGTATTTATGTATTTATTTATTATTATTATTATTTTTTGCGGTACGCGGGCCTCTCACTGTTGTGGCCTCTCCCGTTGCGGAGCACAGGCTCCGGACGCGCAGGCTCAGCGGCCATGGCTCACGGGCCCAGCCGCTCCGCGGCACGTGGGATCCTCCCGGACCGGGGCACGAACCCACGTCCCCTGTATCGGCAGGTGGACTCTCAACCACTGCGCCACCAGGGAAGCCCTCTCCCTCAAAATCTAGATTAACTTGGTTTCTTTCTCTGCCTTCTTTCCCATAACGTCCAACTTGCCATCTTCTTTTTTTCTTTGCCCGTTATCCAGTTCTGTATTATGGATGTCCAGGGATTCAATTGACAGAGGCTAACTCTCCACAGGGAGCCAACAATCTTCCACCTTAATAAGGGCTTGATCTTTGGTCCTGTGATCTGCCGAATATTGCACTGGAATATAGTGCGCTGTGGACATGGGACTTGGATCATTAGGTTCCTTGTGGATTATATTCAGTCCCAGTTTGGATACAGTCCCCTTGTCCTCCATGGGAAGGAATTGAAATGGGACAGGGAAGGAAGGGTGGAGGGCAGTGTGAGCGAAGCTATGTCGATCCCAGTGGAAACTTAGAACTATGGAAGATAGTATCTGCCATCAGAGCTGCTGAGGAAGGAAAGAAATGGAGCAGAGGGAAAGGAGTAGGGGAGAAAAGGGATGATAAAGATTGTAGAGGGTCCCGGGGGCTGGGGCAAGAAGGGGTGAAGAGAAGAAATCAGGTGCAGAGAGAGGTGAGGGACCCTTCCAGAAAATCTACCATCAGGAACTTGACTGCTTCCGACAGCAGTCACTTGATTCATGATCCAGGGAATTGAAAGGATTACAGTACCTTAGGTGATATGTCAGGAGCAGGTGTCTGATGGGAGACTTGAGACTGTGATCAGAAATGTTTCTTGGCTGTTGAATAGTTGAATTAGCCTCCTGGGAATATGGCCCCAAATAACGAGCAGGGATGACACTCTTCTCTGTTATCTACACCCATTTGATTATGCTTCAGAAATACGCCAAAATCTCTTCCCCAGCTCCTGAGACATCCAAGCCCAGAATATCTGTTTCTGTGGCTGAGTTATAGAGATTAGGCTGAAGTTTACTTAGACATTGCCTCTCATTCCAAAGGAGGTCAAGACTCCATGACTGACATGTTTTGGTGGACTGCTGGCATTTTTTTTTTTTAAGGTTGGAAGAAACCTTGGAGATCTTACTAAAAACTTTCTTCCTTTTATAATACAAATGGAAAATGAGGGGCAGAGTGACAATTAAAAAAAAAAATCGACTTCTGAGCTTGCGTCCATAGTTCTGCATCTCTGGAAGAGGTAGAATGAACTCTGTGTTGCCTCAAGCTTGATTAACAGGACAGGACTAACAATGAATAACAGAGGGCAGAGCTCTTCCATTTCTACCCCCAGAACAATGCAGTGACAAGGACAAGTGGGGCAGACCCACTTCACAGATGAGGAAACTGAGTTCAGATGGTTGAAAATGCACAGATAATAGGGAGAGAGACCTCCCTTCAGACAGTCCAGATGAAATGTGGATGCCACCCTAACAGGCTGCTTCCTTCTTACCTGTGTGAACGGTTTTCTTTACCCGAGTTCCAATCTCTGCAGCGCTGCTGAAATTGAACAGTTCCAGAGTGGAGCCATGTTGACTCATCAATGCTTGGTTTTAATATTGACCACAGAGAGGCCTTCATAGTGTCCGCCAGTTGAGAGAATCACTCAAAGGCAAATTGCACAGTAGAGAGACCATTCAAGAGTCAGGGAGGAGGTGACTGAGAAGGAAAAGAATCTTCCTTCCTGCTTCATACCTTTGGTTGCTTCTTCCCCCAGGGTGGTCCTTTGATGCCCACTTTAGTGAGGGCATCAGGAGGAAGGTGGTACAGTGTGGTGGTACCACGCATTGTCATGCTGCTGGCTGATGGGTAGCCAAATAGGACAAGGCAAATAGCATCCTTCCCCTACTAAAGACCTCTCTTTCATTCGTACTGCCTAAACACCCCAAACGCTATGTATGAGCTCCAGGAAACCTCAAGAGGGGTCTGGTCTGTATCTCCTTTGATAACGGTTTCTGCACATGTGATAGGGTAAAAGCCTTAATAATATATAAATATTCCCAGTATGTTTCTTACCATCATCCTCCACCAATGAAGAGGATGCTGTCTTTGGCGGCTCAGTTTTTTTCCCTCTCCCGTTACCCCCTCAGGGGACCAGCCCTTACTTTACCATAGATTGTTCCAAAGCTCCCCAGACTACCCAATGTGGCATTTAAATATTTTCCTTTCCTGACTCTCCAATCGGTCTGCTTCTCCCAAACTCCTTACTTTCTGCTTCAAGTTATCATCCTTTTTTTCCTTTTTTAAATCATTAGGTCAAAATTCGCTTTCGTTACTGGACACACACAAATGAGGAAAACTTGGCGACTTTTTCATCTGTTCCCAGCCAAGCATAGTTTCATGACAGCTCAGCGCTGGTAGTGGGAAGAGCCTCAGAGAAGGATCCTCATCCAATAAACCTGGGCTATTGTTTTTGGATCACAGGCTGTGAATTGATTTATTGTTTGAAGTGATGAAAAAGGGTGTTTGGAGACTCGGAGGCGAGTTTCGCTCTGTGGTGATGCCTCTGCGGTCAGGAAACAGTTTTCTGAGCAATTCGGAGCTAGGGAATGTGGGGTTATTTTGGTAGCTGTCAGCAGGAATTGGCTAGAATCTGTATGTTAAATGAATACAAACTGCCTATTTAATTATTTAACAACTAGAACAAACATCCCACTGTTGGCAAGTGAAAAACAGCTAACACTCAAACTCTGTAAAATCCCATCTCATTAGTTCCCATGATGTGATGTGACCCTGCTCACACCACAGTCCTGCCTTCAACCCTCCAGGGCATCTTATCTCGATTTTATTGGAGTTTTTGCTGGAATTGGAGTACAAGTGTCCTTAAGCAAGGAAATGCTGGGGAAATAAGAGCAAGTTAACCTCTAAATGGGTTCCAAGGCAACCACTGTGTTGAAACTTCACTTGGGTTCCACTGGCTGTTTTGTTTGGTTTGTTTCCTTCTGCTTCTGCCAGATTGTTGACATCCCTTGTTTTCTGGAAACTGCTGAATTTGAGCAAGCAGGGGCAGGAAGTCTCTCCTTAATTTAGGAAGACTACAACAAGAATTCGAACTTGTTATTTTTGAGAAAATAGCTGTGATAGTATGTTGATTTTACTAGTTGCTTAAAAAGACCCTCAAGGTTAATTAGATAGCCATCTAGAAACAGGCTGAGCTAACTAGAATTTGTGTGGCCCGAAGCGTTGAACACTAAGAAACTATTTGATTCTAGCCTCTACCTCGGCAACCTTTTTTTTTTTTTTTTTTTTTTGCGGTACGCGGGCCTCTCACTATTGTGGCCTCTCCCGTTGCGGAGCACAGGCTCCAGACGCGCAGGCTCAGCGGCCATGGCTCACGGGCCCAGCCGCTCCGCGGCACGTGGGATCCTCCCGGACCGGGGCACGAACCCGTGTCCCCTGCATCGGCAGGCGGACTCTCAACCACTGCGCCACCAGGGAAGCCCTCGGCAACCTTTTTAATTTACTGTGTGCGTGTGTGCGCGCATGCATGTGTAAATATAAATAAAACTTGCTTGTGATAAAATAAAAATTCTGCCATGTTGTATACACATTTGGAAATTTTGGAACCTAGAAACGCCTGATAAGCATTTAATATGGAAAAAATGGCTATTTATAGTCAAGATGAATAGACTGGCTGACGTGAATCTATCAAAGTGAACAAGAAGGTAGAGGGAAGAGGAGACAAGCAGAGAAACGAAGGAAAGGAGAGAAGAGAGAACAGACCACATCAAAACTAGGAGAGCTCTGGGCACCAGAACTAAGCATTGTGCTTCTTGCTAGTATCTTTTTGCAACTTCTAAGGGCAGCAAACAAGCTGGACGCCTCGTCTGCACGCAGATTTCCATTTTTATAGTGCGTCCCATTCTTAGTGTTTAGTAAATTGATTGGGCTTTAACCTCGTTTTCCATGAAGCCCTACCTTTTGATTTGGGCTAAGAATTACGATTTTGCTTTGCGAAACTGGAACTTTGCGGAGAATCTCCTGCCTCATCCATGGTGAAACCCCAGAGCCAGTGGTTTTTATTTCTACATCCTCAGCAGACACAACGTAGAGACTGTAGTTAACACCTGCTCATCCTGACATCTCAGCTCAAAGGCCCCTCCCTCAGGCGGGGCCAGACCCCTCTTCTTATACTGATACATTCTCAGGACCCCTGTGCTTTTGATTTGGAGCATTTACTCCAGTCTCTAATTATATATTTAGGTTGCGATTATTTATGTCATGGTTTCTTCCCGGCTAGATCGCAAGTTCCATGAGAGCTGCGGCCATACCTGTATCTCTTACCCTTGTTGAGACAGCAGTTACACAGGTCCTAGGATGTAGTAATTGTTCGATAAACATTTGTTGAATGAATGCTATACTACTATACATAAGCATGTATGCACATAGTCCTATACTGTAGGAGGCATAAATAGAGTTGACCCTTGAACAATGTGGAGGTTAGGGGCGCCAACCCCCCCCCCCCAAGCAGTTGAAAAGTCTGTGTATAGCTCTTGACTCCCCTCAAACTTAACTACTAATAGCCTTCAGTTGACAGGAAGCCTTACCCGAGAACATAGACAGTCGGTTAACACGTATTTTGTATGTTATACGTATTGTATACCCTCTTCTTAAAGTAAGCCAGAGAAAGCAAAATGTTATAAAGGGAACCATAAGGAAGAGAAAATACATTTTCAGTGCTGTACTGTCTTTTTGATACCGTTTACAAGATGAATCGTCTGTCTGTCAGTACCTACATCAATATAGTCCTATATGCTACAGAACACTGTAGATGCCGTATGTACTATTAACACTACTCATCAAAATAAAAAGATAATATGAGAAAGAAATTCATATATATTTACAGGTATAACATTCATGCACTGATAACGAAGAAGCAGCAATATGATTGCTTTGTGGTAGCCTAACGTAATCGATGTGGTTGCTTCATGGTAGCCTAGCCTATATACTAATGAATGAATCACTATAAAATTTTTATGGCATCACAGTCATATTCATAATATAGCATTGAAAACATTGTTACATTTTTTTAAAAAAACTACTTACCTGTGATGATAGGCTGATATGCAATTTCTTCAGTTACTAGAGAGAGAGGTATATGTAGGTTAATGTAATTCTTTGAAAGGAAAGTTATAAAACAGTAAGGAAACTAAAATGTTATTCATTTTATATTAAATATCACTCACCTTATGCCTACATAAGGATAGATTAATATCTACATATATTTTATGCATTCATGACATAATTTTTCCTTAAAGTTTCTTTTTTTTTTTTTGCAGTACGCGGGCCTCTCACTGCTGTGGCATCTCCCGTTGTGGAGCACAGGCTCCAGACGCGCAGGCTCAGCGGCTATGGCTCACGGGCCCAGCCTCTCCGCGGCATGTGGGATCTTCCCGGACCGGGGCACGAACCCATGTCTCCTGCATCGGCAGGCGGACTCTCGACCACTGCGCCACCAGGGAAGCCCTCTTAAAGTTTTTTGATATTTCTGGGCTATGCAGTTCATCTGTGAGTTTGTTCTAATTCTCACAAATCTCCAAAAAAATATCCAATACATTTATTGAAAGAAAACACATACAAGTGGACTTGCATAGTTCAAACCTGTGTTGTTCAAGGGTCAACTGTGTGTATAATACAGTGTGTATATTCATGGGGTGAATATATAACAGTGTGCATACCACCCCCCTCAACACAACACCCAGTATTTACTTAATCTCCCTGAGCCTCATTTCCTCATTTGTGAAGTGAAAGTTAATGTGAGGCTCTTTGCAGACCCCAAGTGCTGGACCAATAGATGAGCTCAGAATCACCTTTCACTTCAGACCCTGGGAGAGAGACCCCCATAAATGCCTTACATGCTTCGGGAATGCATTTAAGCATCTCTCAGTCAAGCTCTCTCTCCACCCAAACCAGTCCATCATTCAAATTACTCTAAATTTAGGGTCATTTCCAAACATAGTACATTTCCTGGGCAGTTCCTTCCCTGAAAGACAGCCATGTCCAACCCAAAGTGAGGGCCAATGCTTCTCATCAGCCTGGTTGCATTTCTGTCTCCCTCTTGGCTGCAGTGTGTAAGCTGATGGGGGGCCCATGTGGCCATGTTCATGTCCAAGCTCAGTAGGACGAATTTTTCAAGCATGATTTGCGAGTCACGCCATCACATGTATCCCGAGTCCAGCTGTGTTGCAGCTGCCGCCTCCCCTGTATCCGTTCGTCTTGCACTTGGATCAAAAGCATGAGTACACTCGCCTGAACTGATTTGGTCTCAGCCCAGCTGTTTGTCCCCCATTGTCCTCAGGATGTTTACAGACCTGCTGTTGTGGCCATTCTTGTTTCATTATCACACTTGGGTCTGAAGAGCATTTTCCCACATGGCCCTAGCCAAAGAGGCAATTTGGCTGGGTCGTTACTGAAACTTCCCTGAGGCATTTATTTCAAACCTTATGATCTAAGTATACAACTGCGTATTTCTACAGTGAAAACAAGAAGAGGGGCTAGGGCTACAGATTTTGTTTGAGACAGGCCATGAGTGTCATTGTTGGCCCACTAATCTTATGACGTGATCTGTTTATTACTGTTTGACAAGAGAGCAATTTCAACCGGAGACAAAGCCAGATCAGAGGAAGAAATTCATTCTTCCCCCTCTTATTTGGGTTAATTGGGTAAACATATTTTACCTTCCCAGAAAGTTATTTTGACTGTTCTGAAAACCACTGATGCCTGTCACATGCCAGCAGGTATTTTGTTGGCAGGATCTGTGCTGGCAGAAGAGTGGGTGGGGCAGGGGTGGGCTGTTGGCGTGGAAAGGAGCCTGGTGGTTTGCACTGAGGTTCAAGGGCTGGCTGACCCTCAACTGTGAGAATACGCGTGAGTCACTCACTCTCTCTGCGACTCTATTTCCTCCTATTAATAACAGGCACCATGTCTTATCGTGTTAAAATCTGCAGTTAAAAATCTGCTTTAGAAGGACAGACTTCCAGACTCCCCCCAAAGATCCTGTTTCAGTGTCTGAAGTGGGACCTGAGTCTCTATATTTTGCAGTATCACAGCCCATGGCCAGTGTTTCCTGGGGTCTCCCCTACAACCACTCCACTTTCTGATCCAGGATATTTTATACTGTTAATGAGGTGTTCCTTCCTAATAAAGAGCGTGGTTCTGATTTCCCAGTAGCTCAGAACATTAAAAGGTGCAACTCACATGCCCATGATGGGCTGACACGCAGAGCCGCACTCAGGCCAGCATCAAGTGCAGTGGTGAGGACTGGACACGTGGCTGGTTGGAACTGGGATGTGCTGTATGTATAAGGTATGCATCAGGGCTTCCCTGGTGGCGCGGTGGTTGAGAGTCCGCCTGCCGATGCAGGGGACACGGGTTCGTGCCCCGGTCCGGGAAGATCCCACATGCCGCGGAGCGGCTGGGCCCGTGAGCCATGGCCTCTGAGCCTGCGCGTCCGGAGCCTATGCTCCGCAATGGGAGAGGCCACAGCAGCGAGAGGCCTGCGTACAGAAAAAAAAAAAAAAAAAAAAAAGATATACATCAGATTTCGAAGATTTAGTATGAAAAAAAGGAATGTAAAATATCCACTTAATCATTGCATCGACTACATGTTGAAATGATAGTATTTTGGATACGATGGGTTAAGGAAAATATATTAGTCAAGTTAATTTCACCTGTTTCTTTTTTTAATGTGGCTACTAGAAAATTGAAAAGTCCACCCGTGGCTTGCATGTTTCTATTGGACAGTATTGCTATCCAGCACAAGGCAATTTTTTGAGAACAGCATACCCACGAGGATAGACCATTAACAGGACTATATCATAGTAGCCTTATAAAGCGATCCAGGGTAATTCTGCTGGTCCTGCCCGAACCTCAGCTCCCAGTTTCCATTCTGACTGGTGGAATTTACAATGAAGGCTTGAGAAGGCATTGAACAAGCAGGCGACGGGGATACACTGTTTCCTAAGTGAGTAGATGTTCTCCTTAAGGCACGTCTCCTGCCTGGATCCAGCTCTTTTTAAAAATAGAGAAGTTTTACCCATTCCCATTATAGACTCAGATTTTTCCCACTCTCTCAACCCATTCTTCTCATTCTCCACTTCACCCCTCGGTAACCTAACATCAGGCTGTCCCCTTGACGGTATGACAAACATTAAATTAGAATAAAAATTTTCCCAACAATATCCATTATAGGAAAAGGTATAGTGAAACTGGGACACTTCTATGTTGTTTGCAGTAGCAAAAATTATAACCCCTTTGGAAACCAGTGTGACATCATATTTCAAGAGCTGTATAAATGCTTTTAATCTTTGATTTGGTCTTAAGGAAACATTCAACAGAAGCAAGATAAATGTATAAAGATATTCAAAGCAGCGTTATCTCTACTACAAAATTAGAAGCCATTTAAACACCTAATCATTGAGGAACAGTTAAGAAAAGTATGCTGCACAATTCAATATATTATGCATTCATTCAATTTATAATTATGAAAGCTATACAGCAACACAGAAAATTGTTTACAAGATAATGTTAGATTTTATAAAGTAGAACACATAAATTGTATGTAGATTATGATTGCATGCTAACAATTATGCATGCATATGGAAGACTTAGAAGAAATGTGCAAAAATGAAACCTCTGTTAGAGTTATTAAAAAATAAATCAGAGCATTTTAACCAGGGGACTATACTTCTTATGGGATCCAGAGATGGGCTCCCACAGTGTCCATAAATCAAGTGAAAATATGTGATATTTTGTGTGACTGTACATAAAATGCATTTTTTGAGAAGTGAAAGCATAACTTTCATTAGATTCCCAGAGGAGTTGAATGATCGATCACTTCCCTCCCAAATTAAGAACTAACGCTTAATGATTGTGCTGTTATTTTATTCTTTTAATAATTAAAAGAAAGCGAGGCATCTGCTCTCCAGGGACTCCCCCAAGGTGAATTCATAAGTGGGCTTGAGGAAGAATAAGAGCCCTTAGACGGGAACAGGTCTAACCCTGGTAGAACTTGTGGGGAGAAATAGGAAACCTTCAGGAACCCCACATATTCCCATTTATAACTGATCTCACCCTCTTCCAGTCCCTCCCATCTCAAGGGCCCAATGCTTCTCCCTGTAAGGACCCTTCCCTTGCCCCTCCTTTTTCCCTACTCCTCACTAATGCTCCAATCAGGTCAACTCACCCAACTTCAGGCCTTTGTAGCTCTCTAATCTTAGAAACAGTGGCCTGCTAAATGCCCTGCAGGGCTAATGGCTTAGCCTCCTGGGGAATCGTTGCCTTTCAACAGGCGCTTTGAATGAACAACACTTTACCCCAAAGAGGGGTTAGCACAAGAAGGTATCAGACACTAGGGCAGGGCCAGAGACAGATCCGTGTGGGGTACTGGCTGCTCTCTATCCCTCAGACCACATCGGGGCCACCCAGCCACCGTTTGAAGGATCCCTGGCATGTGAGGGACATTGTTCCATGAGTCCTAGCATTGTTTTCTCTCCTCTGAGCCAATGAAAGAATATGCTAGTCCGGGCCTTTTTGAAGAACCCCTTAGAGAAAACAAATACCATATGATATCACTTATATGTGGAATCTAAAATACAATGCAAATGAACGTATCTATGAAACAGAAACAGACTCAGCAAACATAGAGAACAGACTTGTGGTTGCCAAGGGGAAAGGGGGATGGGGCAGGGAAGGATTGGGAGGCTGGGATTAGTAGATGCAAACTATTATATGTAGAATGGATAAACAAAAAGTCCTACTGTATAGCACTGGGAACTATATTCAATATCCTGTGATAAACCATAATGGAAAAGGATATGAAAAGAATACATATATGTGTAACTTTGCTGTACAGCAGAAATTAACACAACATTGTAAATCAACTATACCTCAATAAAATAAAATAAAATAAACCTTAAAACAAAAGTCCAACAAAGATCTTAGCTTTCCGGCAAGATTCTGGTTGTTCTTTCTTGTCCATGTACCTTGACAGTGTCTGGATTCAGTCACCCTCCACCCCACGCATCCTCCCTTAGTCCAATGCGTCACTGTTGGTTTTTTGCCCTCATTGATGGCTTTGGAGTTGGCAAGAATTTTCTTTTTCTGAGACTCTCACTCCCAACACCCCGTAGAGTCTCCTGGGCTGCCTGGAGCTGCAGCTTTGTCCTAATTCATCAGAGTGAGACTTCTTTCATGTTTTCCAGTTAGTCTATTTGCCTGTAAGAGAGTAGATGTTCTGTAATGGACACCTATAAATGAACTGAAGAAAAAGCAAGAGAAATGAGCATTTCAAGAAAAGTAGCCCAGGAGCTCTCCCCTTGAAGAACTGTCGCCAACTTTACCCAGCGCTCATTTGTTAATGGCTTCACTTCCCAGCATTTCTTTTTCCCCTGGCATTTTGGTGAAAGCTTTTTTTTTCCTATTCCAATTTAACATTTACCCCTTCAGCTTTTCTGTCAGACTTATTTTTCCCTGGAAACCTTTACGCTAACCAGATCCAGCAATCATTATTATTATTATTTTCTTCATGTATATATGCCCCTTTCTTTCTAATCACAGATTCACTAGCAGTCTAACTTTCAGGGGAGAGGGCCCCCCAGATCCCAGGCAGTTTTCTCTTGCCCATCTCTGAGCATCTCCCAGGAAGGGCAAGATGATGTTAGACTTTTCTTCAAGACCCATTTCCACGCATCATTGTGGTAAGACGTGGAAAGTTCTTCTTCATGTCTGACAAGTGATGGCCGTCTAACTTGATAATCTCCCACCTGATGGCAGTGGGGCTTTGGGAGCTTGTTGTCATCACCTTGAGGACCCTTGATTGTGTGGGAAGCAGTTGCTCTTATTTGTTAAGAGGACAGATTGTAGCAGAAAAATATTGGGGATCAGATCAAACCCCGGCCACTTCCTAGCTGTTATGGCCCTTGAAGAAGAAACCAAGCCTCAGTTTCCTCATCCGAAAAAGGTAACATAATAATGATGGCTGTTTCATAAGTACACACACATTCCATTGTGACAGAGATCAATTGTTGTTACTGAATATCTCTTCTTCTTTTTATCCTCCATAATAGAATCTTGGATTTTCAGCTGGCTTCTTGGCAGTCTGGAATGAATAAAGATTATATTTCCCAGTCTCCATGGCAGCTAAGTGTGGCCATGGGACTAAGTCCTGGCCAAAGAAACGCAAGTGGAAGAGGTGTGGGTAATTTCCTTGAAGTGCCTTTAACTTGAGGGTTTGCACTTCTTTTTAAATTTATTTTTGGCTGTGTTGGGTCTGTTGCTGCGTGCAGGCTTTCTCTAGTTGTGGTGAGCAGGGGCTACTCTTCATTGCGGTGCGTGGGCTTCTCATTGCAGTGGCTTCTCTTGTTGCAGAGCACAGGTTCTGGTGCATGGGCTTCAGTAGTTGTGGCACGCAGGCTCAGTAGTTGTGGTGCACAGGCTTAGTTGCTCTGCGGCACGTGGGATCTTGCCGGACCAGGGCTCAAACCCATGTCCCCTGCATTGGCAGGTGGAAACTCAACCACTGTGCCACCAGGGAAGTCACAGGTTTGTACTTTATCCTTTCATCCTTCGTCTTGTATAAAATTGGGATGCAATGGTGGGAGCTCCTGAAGCCATCTTAAACAATGAGGAGACTTAGTGCATGAAATCCACACATGACAATTAAACAAAATAGAAAGAGCTCAAGTCCCTAACATAACAGAGCACCATAACTGCCTTGGATTTTTTGCCTCCAGAAGTTGGCAGGGGAGAGAGAAATACATTTCATCTAAGTATTGTATTATTTTTCTGTTGCTTGCAGTCAAATTTCATCCTAAACAGGACCCTAAACATAATAACCACTTAGTACATGATAGGTGTCACTTAAGTCATCACCTATGCATTTTTGGAGAAACTCTCCCCATCCCATCCAACCCCCACAATATAACAGAACTTGCAGATGCACCTTCTGTGATGCTAACGTTTATTGAGTGTTAACGATGTCCCTGGCAAGATAACAAGTGCCTTACATGGAATATCTCATTTAAACCTCACAACAAACCCACAAGGTTGGTACTATTTTAAACTTTCATTTTATAGACAAGTATATTAATTTCCTAGGACTGCCATGACAAAACAACACAGACTGGGTACCTTAAACAACAGAAATGAATTTTCTCACAATTCTGGAGGCTAGAAGTCCAAGATCAAGGTGTTGAAAGAGTTAGTTTCCTCTTAGGCCTCTGTTTGGCTTACAGGTGGCTACCCACTTGCTGCCTTTTCACATGGTCTTCTCTCTGTGCCTGCACATCCCTGGTGTCTGTGACTTAATTTCTTGATATTATAAGGGCACCAGTCAGATTGGATTAGGGCTTATTCTAATGGCCTCATTTTAATTGAATCATCTATGTAAAGGCCCTGCCTCCAAATATAGTCAAATTTGGAGGTACTATGGTTAGAGCTTCAACATATGAATTTGGGGGAACACAATTCAGCCCATAACAATGAGGAAACTGGGTCAGAAGAGAAGTAATTTTCCCCAAAACTACACAGTGAGGAAGTAGCAGAAGTCTGGTTCCTGAGTCCAGGCAATGAAACACGGCACATTCCGTGTTTCCATTCCATGTTATCATCTTTAATAAATTTAGCTTGACAATAAGCCCCCAGTTCCCAGAACTCCACACGTTTAATGGTCTAAGTTGCAATAAATCTATAAACACAGATTTGAGCTTTGTGGGGGTAGCTTTATGTAATCACCCTTCTCCTTTGTCTTAACCCTGGTTGTCACCTGCTAATTGTCCTGAGGGCCTTTAACCCAGGTCACCACCAAGAGTCCCAGTGGCTTCATTCCTCCAGCTCCTGGGGAAATGCACCCCCTGGAGCCCTCTCCCTTCCCCACTAGCCAGTACCCTGAACACAATGCTTTAGGAAGAGACCTAAACACTTCTACAGACATCAAGGAAGAGCTACAAGCTTCTTCCACTCTGCCTAACTATGTCTCCATGTGGGTGACCCTAGAAACCTGTCATATTCCCAAACCCCAAGTCTCAAATCCTGAGTCATCAGCGGGAGGCAGAGAGTGACCCCAGCCCACGGGTCCTGGATGCTGCCCTATACCATTGCTTCCTCCCCAACTCTGTGGTACTTCTGCAGGCACTTGGCTTCTATCCCACTACCTGTGCCCATCACATATCATTGCCCTGGGACCTCCCTGAGCACAAGCCTCCCTGGAATCTGTCACTTTCATTGCCCCAGTTTTCTCCTCTGCCATGTCTTGCTGATCCTAAAAATGGAGAACATAGCTGTTGACTTGGGTGATTAAGAGCCAAAGAGAGCTCTTTTTCCAGCTCAATCACAAATATAAGGTTAAATAAAAATAGCTGCTACTAAGTACTTTATACGAATTAACTCAATGACTCTTCACAACAACCCTAAGTTATTTCTCACCTTCTACAGATAAGGAAACTGTAGCACAGAGAGGTTAGGGAACTTGCCCAAGGCTACACAGCAGGTACAAGGCAGAGCAAGGAGTTAAACCAATGTAGTCTGTCTACAGAACTCATGCTCTTAACCATTTCTCCAGGTATCACAAGTTAATCTTTTTTTCTCCCAAACAGCATGCAGATGTGGACACATACACATACATTCCGAAGACTGGCCTTGGATGAGTCCAACAGGAACCCATGAACCTAATTTGTCAAAAAGTTTGGCAAATACAAGGTTGCATTGTCCATGTACCAGTACTTTCTATCCCATAACTGGCAAAGTAAGGGGTGCCCCCCAGGTCTCAGACCATTCCAGCCATTTTCACATGTATCATCTCATTTATCCTTGCAATATTATTTTGAAGTAGGCACTATTATCTCCATTTTACTGTTAAGAAAACTGAGGCTCAGAGAGGTTGAGCAACTTGCCTTAGGTCACACAGCTAATAAAGGTTGGAGGCAAGATTTGGACACAACACTTCAGCACTTTTGATATAATGAGGTGTGCCCAGGTGACAAGCTATGTGACCCCAGCACTCATCTCACTATATCACCACGCTGCCTTCCCACCCTGAATGCCGCTGGAATTCTGAACAGGGCTGCCGAGGAGAAATGACAGGAAGGGTGCAGAGTCAGCTTAAAGAAAATATGACACTTAGATCTAAAGTCCACATTATTGTATTTATACAAGCGTTCAAAAAAATTCTGAATTCTAAAATATAAGAGAGCTAATCTCCTGAGTCCCAGCTACCACTGCACCTCTCACTTGCCAAAACCCATCCAGTGAAGAAACGTGACATCTCTAAAGTATTTGTGCTTGAAGTCAAATCCATAAAACCTGCATTTACTAAAACCCTTTCTCTGAAAGTCTATTAATAATGTACGGCCAGAAGTTGCAGACGATGTGATCGTTGTTCTAGGGATTTGAGACCAAAATATCCCATTATGTGGAGGTTTGATTTTTGCCCAGTGATGACATTTTTGATACAATTTTTAAGGAAGGCACATGTTCGTCCATTTGCTGATTCCCCCTGGCTCACAAAGCCAATATGACTTAAACCCAAATTGCTTTCGATCTTCCCAAGTACCTCATTTTTATCACAAAGGGACCTGCTACACAAACGATCTGTCATTCAAGTAGGAATACTCATATGTTAGACGTAGTCAGTATAGTTCATGGTGCTAACCTCGTGCTAGCAGTTAAAGGAGCTGAGTTGTGGAGATGGAGAGCTGCAGTGAGGTGGGGAATTCTGGGGGATTCCTTAAGAAAGCCCAAATACAAGAATTCTAACCAACAAAGCAAGTAAATTAGGAGTGATTTCCTACTGTGTTCCAGTGGTGCTATGGGAGATACAGAGAACTTACATGTAGGAGTTATGGATTCGAAGCCAGATCCAGCTACTTATCAGCTATGAGACCTGGCACAAGTTACTTAACCGCTCTGAACCTCAGTCTCATCCTCTGGGCATATTCAGTACTTATGTCTTAGGCTGCTATGAGGTAACAGATTTCACAATACCTACTATATACCTGGCACAAAATTAATATTGAAAATCTTTTTCAATCTTTAAATCTGAAAGATTAAAATTTTCAGCATTAATTCTGAATTTGAATTTTAAATAATTTTCCACCTAAAAGGGCAAAATCTTAATTTATATGTATTTCTCTAGGAACGTATCAATTAAGCAAAATAACAAGGGAAATCCTGAAAGTTTATAACAGATAGCAGGAATATCTGAAATCTTATTCTCTCTTTCCCCTGTCACTGGGACAACTTGGAGTCAGCCGGCCATGTATGCTACTTCCTGCCAAAGACTTTTGGGCTACAGGGTTTGTTCACTACGAAGCAAGCAGACCACCTGTTCCACTCCCTCACTGTGTATTGCCAAGAAGAGAATGTGTGTTGCCCATGGCCATTGTTTATTTCTGTTCCATTCAGTTCAATGATTATGGACAAGGCAGTGTCCAAGGCACTGAACATACAAACATGAAGGAGACATGATCCCTGCCCTTGAGGGGCTCATAGCCTGGTGGGGAGACAGATGGATAAACAGATAATTTTGTGTGAGCTAGTCAACTCTGTGACTGGTGTGTGAACATAAGAATTATGGGCCTGGGGGAATTAGGAACAACTTTCTGGAGGAGGTGATGCCTGAGCTAAATCTGGAAGAACACATGTGTCTATCTACCCACCCACACTCCCACCCACCCACCCATCCATCCACCCACCCTTCCACCCACCCACCCATCCATCCACTCACCCATCCACCCACCCACCCATCCATCCACTCACCCTTCCACCCACCCACCCATCCATCCACTCACCCATCCACCCACCCACCCATCCATCCACCCACCCTTCCACCCACCCACCCATCCATCCACTCACCCATCCATCCAC
>NW_020837950.1:1150264-1261306 GCF_003676395.1 Aethalodelphis obliquidens | reverse complement strand
GGGGGGGGTAGGAAGAGGGATAAACTGGGAGAGTGGGATTGACATATACATACTATTATATATAAAATAGATGACTAATAAGGACCTACTGTAACTCTACTCAATACTCTGCAATGACTTATAAGGGAAAAGAATCTAAAAAAGTGTATATATGTGTGTGTATAACTGACTCACTTTGCTGCATAGCAGAAACTAGCACATCATAAATCAACTATACTCAAATAAAAATTTTTAAAAAGTAATAGTCATAGGAACCTGATAAAATATGTAACTTCCAAAAACAGGCAACAGAAGACACCTTAAAACTACTGCATTAAACTTTAAGATCATATCTATTTTCCCGTGAAAATAGTTTAACCTAACAGTTTTTCTCCCCGATTTAAACTACAGGATATAGATACCTAAGGGTTGAATAAAATTTCACAGAAATCCTATACACAGGTAATGTCAATTCTTTGGGTGAAAGTATTCTTTCTTGGTATTCAGATTTTCCTTTTAAGGAAGTTTTTTTGAGCAATCAAACTCTGTTCTGTTGTAAAAAATGTTACAGCTTAAATTTTAATTGAGTGTGTAAAGACTGCTTCATAGATTCCTACCTTACTTGAAGGCTTATTCAAGAGCACTGCTATCCAAATCATGTTTGCTCATGAAATGCCAAGTTACTTTAATACAATTCAAAGTTAAACCTACCTTAGAAAGAAAATATACCATTATAAAAATCTTGGAGTCATTATTATGAATCAATATTAGATAATTTATTATATGCTTCTGGCATATTTTTTCAACAAAAAGCACAAAATTTCTGTTTAATCTCGACATTAATACAAATTCAGTAAAATTCTACTTGAATTCTAATTCTTCTGAAGACTATCCTATTGAAATTTTTTTAAGTATCAACTCTACCAGATGACTAATGCTGTCAGTTCTAAACGTGACCATTTTTTAAATAATTTTTTAAAGTATTTATTTATTATTTATTTATTAGTTATTTCGCTGCTCCATGGAGCATGCGGGATCTTAGTTCCCCAATGAGGGATCAAACCCACGCCCCCTGCAGTGGAAGCACAGAGTCTTACCCGCTGGACTGCTAGGGGAGTCCCATTGTTTATAATTTTAAAAACTGAAAACTTGCATCCAACAGAAATAGACCAGTAAGTAAATTATTACACAAACATAAATGAGGATATCACATAGCTATTAAAAATAATAATGTTGTAGAAAAATACTGATATAAAAATGTTCAAGATTCATTGTTAAGTGAATAGAATAGTTTGCACAATAGTGGACGCATTATGAGACCATTTTGTAAACATCACGTCTATAAGTGTACACGTGATGTCTATAAGTATATGTACACTTATAGACATGTGATGTGGCTAAGCAAAACACAGGGAGAAGATATTTCAGAAGGTTAACAATGGCGTCTCATGGTTGTGAGAATTCCAGTGGTATTTTCAAAATTTAATTCATGTTCTGCATGTTTCCCAAGTTTTCTACATTAGGGATACACTATTTTTATAACTGAGGGGAAAGATTAAGAAAGAAATAAGTTATTTATGTTACAGCCATATTTTAATGCAAATGATAAATTCTTAGCAAGTTGTTGGTTTAACCCTCATTGTGGCAACACCCATTTGTGTTTTATTTTTTAAACACAAAATTTTGAACATGAATCAATCTGTATTTTCATTTTCTACTATTTTGGATGGGAATTAAAAATGTACATATCTGATTAAATGTGCCCTCTTTGAAAGAGATGGGAATTTTTGTCTTATTCTTGGATCTTATTAATATAAAAATGAGAAAATATTTCTGAAAAATAAAAGGTAAATCACATTCTAAACAGTATCCTATGAAAGTCAAAAATAATACATAAAAATTTATTTTTTACAAGTGATTTTTCTGTAGACTTCTAAGACTTAAAATAATAAGTAGACTTACATCTTTATGAAATACACACCTAAAATAACTAATAACTCAAAGTTGACACTATACTTATGAGGAGTTTAGGTAATTTAACATTTGCATAATCAAATACATGGAGAAAAACAGCAATCTCTTACCCACCTAATTCACAGGAGTTATACCTAACAGAGCTATAAAAATAAGTAACAAATGGTTGTAAAGCAACCTATAAATATAAATGCCATTATAAAAATCACAGTCAATTAGCAAGAATTAAATTGCTCTGACACTTAAAATGTATTCTGTAATTCATACAATCCATCTAGAATTTTAGACTCAGAAAAGGAGAAAATACAATGTCCACTGGTACAGTGCTTACAAGAAACCACACTTTAAAATTATTTTTTTACTTTATGCATCTGAGAAGAACTGGAAAGAGACACAAACAATAAAAGGTAGTTTTGCTGTGGAACTCTGAGTTTTCACCATATTGTTGTTTGCTTTCAGAGTTTAAAATACGTACAGCAAATAAATATTTTATTTGTCATAGCACCAGAAGTAAAAATGTGGGGGAGGGGGGACATTAAATATGTGCTTTGAGGGAAAAAACAACTTACTTTTTTTTTTTTTTTTTTTTGCGGTACGCGGGCCTCTCACTGCTGTGGCCTCTCCCGTTGCGGAGAACAGGCTCCGGACTCGCAGGCTCAGCGGCCATGGCTCACGGGCCCAGCCGCTCCGCGCCATGTGGGATCTTCCCAGACCGGGGCACGAACCCGCGTCCCCTGCATCGGCAGGCGGACTCTCAACCACTGCGCCACCAGGGAAGCCCCAACAATTTACTTTTAATATTAACACTGCCTGACATATTAGATGGTAGACAATAGTTAACTGGCAGAATTAAATCTCCTATTCTAAAATCCTGAAATCTAAGAGAGGCTGTATTATAATGATCAAATAAAACATCAAATGGTTCTTTCCAGTGGGAGAGAGTAAAAAGCAAGCAAACAAAAATAAACTATCAATTAGTGTTCATAAGTGCCTGCTATGAGGATGCAATTTAACTCCTTACTTCCTTACCCCTTAAGAGCTAAGATTTGAGCTTTATAAGTTTGTTCTATCCTTCTTAACTATTTAAAACGTTGAGATATCTACTCTCCCTCCAAACTCCATGCCCACAAAAATAAAAAGCTAGAAATAGTCTTACCCTTACAAACCTCATGTATGTTTTTCTTCTGGAATCTATCATTTCCCATCTTGTGTTATAATCATTACATACATGCTCTTTTAACCATACTAGATTTCAAACCCTCTGAGGGCAGGGTCAATTATACTTTATCTTTCCATGTATGTCACATAGCTTAGTAAAGTGTCTTGACTAATACTCAACTTTCTATCACCTAAAAAGAATTAAGTCTTGGTAACTATTCGCAGCTTGGTTTAAAAAAACAAAAACAATACAAAAAAACCCACCACCTCTGGAACTATTAGAAGGGCAATGTTCTCTCTGAGTGGAAGTATGCATGCAACTTGTCTGCTGTCAGTAAAGCACAAACCGGACCAAAATGCCTCTTCTCCCCTTTCCGCTTCAAAGGCTGGATTCCATCCAAGGCTGGATTCCATCCAAGTCAATCAATGTCTCTTAGTTAAGGACAAAGCCTGCCTAGGTTCACTTCAGAGGACCAGGAGAGG
The DNA here is from genome assembly GCF_003676395.1 of Aethalodelphis obliquidens. Taxonomy (NCBI): domain Eukaryota; kingdom Metazoa; phylum Chordata; class Mammalia; order Artiodactyla; family Delphinidae; genus Aethalodelphis; species Aethalodelphis obliquidens. Next base: position 1,257,712 of record NW_020837950.1, on the reverse strand, counting down.
CTGATGTAATCTAAGGGGCTTTCTAGTGGTCTGCAAGTACAGGAGAATAAAATCAAAGTTTAACCTGTGAGCTACTGACCAGGTCAAAACCCAAAGAAAACGTTGGAATGTGGACCCTAAAGAGTCCTATAAAAGCCATGGAATCCATGTCTTACAGGTGAATTCAATCTACATCACATAAAGCTCACACCAGTTAAGACCTCACTACAAACTCTGTAAATGTACCCCAAACCAACCAGCCCCTCACAAGTGAAAAGATGAGAATGTCCTACGGTGTATACTACACGTTAAACTTTCTCACATACTCCAGGTCATTTCCCTGTCCTGTGGGTTAGTAACAGCCCACAGTAGAGGCAAACTGGCAAAGTAGACAATCAATCAATATAATTCTATTTTCAAGATTGAAAAGTCTATGTTTGTAAATGCACAGAAAAAAAAAACTGGAAAGTTATATAACAGTGTTAGCAGCAGTTACCTCTAGGGAGAGATGTGACAAAGTGGAAGTGTACAAGGGTGTTTTCTCTTATTATATATACGTTGTATTGTTTTAATTCTTCATGAACATTGATTTACTTCTATAATGTTAAAAACAAAATTTTAAGTAAAATTTTGAAATACGATTCTGTTTTTTCAAAAAGACTGAATAGACCCACATGGAATTCAAACGAAAAATAAATGCCATTTGCAGAAGTTTGGCTACTGGAGACCTACAGATCAAACAGACATGACACAATTATCCTATCCTACAAAATACAAAGGAATGCTGGTAACATAACAAAAATGCCCATAGCAACTGTCACTCAACATTCACTACTTTTGATTATACAACATTAGCCACCAGAGGAATTTTGAGTACCCACCCCCCAAAATTACATACTGCTTATAACAATCCATAAGTTGTAAGAAGTTTTTAGTGTTTTGCACCAACAGATCATTGACTTATCGGTTTAATTTTCCATAAGTAGTACTATATACATGTATACAAATATAAATTTACATGTCACTGAGGTTCATGTCTGATTGCCTTGAGAAAACCATTTCCCAATCTGAAAAGCAAACTACCTGGACAATCAATTCTTTTATCATTTTAATGGACTATTCATATTCTCCAACTATTTGTCATGACAACTTTGGAGTTAAAATAAGTAAAAGTAAAATTTTATACAACTAAGATTCCTGGGGAAGAAAGGAAGGGAGCACAAACTATGCTCTGAAAACAGCATAATCCAGCCATAATGCCAAATGTAAATAACGTCATATATTTTAGCAAAGCAAAATAAGACTAAACATCTTTAAGAGTTAAACTGGTGACCCCAGCCTCTTTCAATTTTAGTTCATTTTCCTAAAAAAAATTAAAAGAAATCATATTGAAGATAGCCAAAATTACCATAAATTAGGAAGGAAAGACAAGCAACAGAAAAAAACACACAGCAAATTATTTTGGAGAGGAGAACTTTGTTTAACCTTAAACCTATAATATAGTCACAAATATTTTAAAATATAAGGACATACAGTGTGCATGTCACTTCCCACTATCCCCTCATCATGCTACTTCTCCCTCTGCCCCATCACTGTCAGTTTTCCACTATCCCTCCAGATTTCTTTGTACGTAGAAAAACAAACACAAATCTGTATTCTTATTCCACGGGTGCCCCCTTAATACACAAAGTAGCACATTATTCACACTGTCCTACATCTTGCTTTTTTTTCGCTTTATAACATATTTTGGAGATCTTTCCATGTCATTACACAGAAAGCTTCCTCATTCTTCACAGCTGAGCATGACTAGTTCTACCACAACTTCCATCTATCTTCTTCAGGCTAACCTTTAATGACATTCTGTTCAGTCAACTACTTAACACCTGAGTTAGTTTCTTCCCCCCCCCCACCAAAGATTATAAAACAGAGAAAGCACCTCATTACCTAAATTTTATCCTTTTTAGAACGTTTATTTTTCAACCGGGTAGAGGGAAGACGTCGCATGATTTTCTCCTCTTATCACTTAAAATGAAGCTACAAATTAGAATGCAGACTTAAGTGAAATTACCTTTTTTTGATTCGGGGGATCAGCATAATAGCCAAATCAACAATTACTGTAAAAGTTTCTTTACTTCTTGGGCTTTTCCTTCACTGTAAAAGAAGACATTGGTTTTTTTCTTTTTTTTAAGGTTAGAAAGGCTTAAGGTCGTAGAGCGTGGCATTCTGATAGCAAGAAACCGCCACCTGATTCGATCTTTCATTTGCCAGGTCAGAGGACGAGGCTTTTACCTTTCAGGATTCTGCTATTACTAACAGGACGATTTCTACACCGGCGAAAACGCACTTAGGAATATAAGCTCTGCGGCGCTACGCGTTGGAAACTACACTCCTGGGGCCAGAGCTCCAGGACTAGCTATAAAGACTCCGGCTTCGCCGGCGGAAAGGCAGCTAGAAGAGCCAGCTGCCGCGGTGACACGGAGCAGGCGGGAGCGGATGGACGGAAGGAAGGAGAAGCGGCGCCGCGCGGGGCACCCTCGAACCCGCGCAGTCGCCTGAGTCGGACGCGCGGAGCCGCGCGCTCCCCGGGGACCGAGGCCCGGAACCGCGACCACTAACGGAACCAGCCCACGGGCGGCGGTGGCCGCCACACGGACTGCGGACCGCGGCGCGAGGGCCGAGGGCCGGGAGGGCGGGGGTTCCCCGGAGGAGCTGGCCGTCCTGGCGCCCCATTGGGCTCCGCTCCAAACGTGCCCGAGTTGTGACAGGAATAAAGTGGGTCACAAGGCCTAACGGGTCCCCAGCGAAAGCCCTCTCCGCACCCGGTCTCCGGCTTTCCCGGCCGCTCTGCCGCTCGAATCGGCCCCAGCCCAAGAGCGCGCTCCAGCCACCCGGCCCCGCCGTGCACCCCAATCCCGCCCCTGCCCCGCAGGTAACCCCAGCTTTTCCGGAGAGCCCCTCAACCGGGGCGGGCCTCCGCCCCAACTCCCGAGAAAAGACACACTAGGGCGACGGGCAAAACTTGGGCTTCAGCACCCGCCCGCCCCTCCCCTGGCCGCCGCCCCCCGGCCCCGTACACACCGCCCCCCGCTCCCTCCCCTTCCCCGCGCCCTCACCGTGTGGCTTGCGGCGGCTCCGGCTTCTTCCCTCCCCCACCCTGGAGCCTAGCTGCGGTGACTCGGAACAGCTAACCCGGCTGCGCCCGGAAGACGCCGTGGCTCCCAGCTCAGGCAGTACCTGGGGCTGAGCGGCGCCCCCCACCCACCCCCAAACAATTCCCCGCGACTGCCTCCCGCTCCTCCTCCCCCTCCCTTTCCTTCCCCTCCTCCACCAGCACCGGTAGCACGCATGCGCCGCCCAGGCAAGCCTACCGGCGGACGTCACGCCCCAGGCCCACCCGGTGGGGCGCCACTCACCGGGAGCGCGCACGCGTCGGCAGCCAGATTTCCTTCGCCCTCTGGGTCTCGGGTGTTTCCTTTTTCAAGCCGGTCGCCGCAAGCTGAGGCTGTGATTGCACTCCTTCTCGGCGCATGCGTCATCAGTGACCCCCGCGGGCTCCGACGGCTGGTGTTCTGCGTTCGCCCCTCCCCTCACTCTCCCTTTCCCCGGCGCGTCTCGGTGCGCATGCGACTTGCCTCGTTAGTCAGCCCTGAGCTGCGCAGGGGTTCCCGGGTGCCGGAGGAGACTCCCGCTCCCTTGGGCCGCGCGTTTGCGCGATCCGCGGCAGCCGCCGGCCGTGCAGGAAAACCGAGATCTCCCTGGCGCTCCTTCCCTGCACCCGTTACTGGAAAGCAGGGGAGGCGGGGCCTGGTCGGCTGAGGGTGCGGCCGAACCCGGGAGTGTTAACTTTGGGTCAGGGCGGCTTTGGTGTTCACCCTGGATTCGAGGAGCGAGGAGGAGAGAAAGGAGAGTTTCTTGTATGAGGGATCCAGAGGCTAAAAAGCAGACCCTCTCTCTCTTGAAAAGCAACTCATTTTGCGAATGCCAGGAAAAAATTTTCGGGTGTTGGCGGGTGAAAGACTTTTTCCCCCTTCCAATGGTATCACTTGCGTTTTGTCTCCTTGGACTGGAAGAGGGGATTTGTGAAGGTGACTGGATCTCCAGACTCTTCCCTTCCCCTCTCCTGCAGGTGCACTGCTTTAGTCGCTTCTTATTGGAGGGTGGGCCTAGGGAGACCGGACGTGAATCCTTGGCTGGAGGAGGGAAGCCAAAGAAGGTATGGATGTGCTCCTTTGGAGTTTTTTACCTGATCCTAAAGGCCAGGTGACAGTATAAAGGAAGATGGGAGATGAAGCAGTGGGGATAAACCAGGACCCTAATTTGCACTGCTTCCCATGTTAGAAAAACGTGTGAATATCTCCCCCTTATCTTAGGGGGAAATTACTTCCCTCGATGGTTAAGACACACTTGGTCCACAAGGGAAAGCACATTTCAGTAGTTGAAAATTATTGGAAGAGATCTTTTACTTTCCTAATTCCTAATAGTTTTCATATTTTAATGAATGTCCTTGGGGTTTGAAATAGAAGTCATTTTCTTGTTTCAAAAAATAAACAACTGTTGTGACTATAAAATCCTCCCTTCAAAGTAACATTCATCTCAGTAAACATTTCAAATTCTTGCAGTGTACTCAAGAGAAAAGGAACATCAGAATCGAGGAACTTATTCAGATCCCTGATCATTCACCTGAGGATTTTTCTGTCAACAGTGGGAAAGCATGATGGAGTCATCATATGACAGGATTTTAGTAGACATTTTTTTTCCTGCTTAGCAGTCTTTCCCTATTCTGATCATTTCCTTTGGAGAACTATCCTTTCTTCACTCTCAGACCATATGGCTGAGGCAGGACTCCAGAGGAAAACATATTTGAGTTAATCTTCTGCCTTAGGTTAGACTTACGAAGAAGGGTGATCTCTCTTTTCCAATGGATTTAAGTCTGGAAAAATGGAAGCCTGAAGCCATCTTCCCACTCACAGATTCTGAGAAAAAAGGCAACATGGAAGAAAGCAGATTCAGAAATGGAGATTTGGCCTGGAGACATGTGTGATGCCCTGAATCCATTGTGGACTAGATAATTCTGGAAATTTCAGCTAAGTTACTCAATAAATTCTTTCATGTATCTATTGCTTAAACCAATGAGAAGTTTTCTGTCACTTGCGATCATGAGTCCTAACATACTGGTAGCAAGAGATGAGGCAAGATTAATAATACTGATAAGGAAGGTTTCAACTAGACAAGAGGGTTTGAATGCTTTTCCTAGGATGTGGATGTTTATTCTAGAGAAAGTGATATCATATTCTGCATCATCTAGAACCACATATCTTCAAAAATACCTTTGCGGGCTTCCCTGGTGGCGCAGTGGTTGAGAGTCTGCCTGCCGATGCAGGGGACACGGGTTCGTGCCCGGGTCCAGGAGGATCCCACATGCCGCAAAGTGGCTGGGCCCGTGAGCCATGGCCACTGGGCCTGCACGTCCGGAGCCTGTGCTCCACAGTGGAAGAGGCCACAACAGTGAGAGGCCCATGTACCGCAAAAAAAAAAAAAAAAAAAAAAAAAACCTTTGCCCTTTTTAATGGTTCCATTGTCCTCTTATTCACTAGGAATGTATCATGTTCATCTTTGACTCCTTCCTCTCTTTATGTATTTAATCATTTACCAAGAACTGTTGATAATCCCGTTTTTCTGCTCAGTCCTCTGCCACCACTCAGACATTTCCCGTGGCTCAGTTCACAACTTATCTTTCTGCCCATATTCTCTCCAAGACGAATACTGTATCAGATATTTTTAATCACATTTCCAACTGCCAGACTCCACTTTTCCCTAAAAGAAAAATCCTGCCTCATAGTTTCAGAGACCCTAAATTGTCCCCCAGCCTAAATCCTCTCCTTAAACACAATTTATGTAATTCAAATATTGTTCATTTCTTCTTGTCCACCTTGCTATAATTTAAACTGAGCATTTCCAACTCCCTTCCCAACTGATCTCCACAGTTGATGTCTTGATGGAGGCAATATTGCTTAGTGGCTAAGAGTACAAAATTGGGAATTAAAGGCCAGGATTTATTCTAGCCCCACTACTTAATATCTGCATGACTCTGAGTAAGTTATTTCTCTGTTCTTTACTTTCCTCATCTGTAAATAAAGGATAATAATCCTGTCTCATAGGATAATTGAGAGAAGATATAGAATATAGATAGAGAGTGTGTGTGTGTGTTTGTGTGTGTGTGTGTGTATTGTACTACCTGGTACATAAGAAATCCCATAGTGGCTATTATTAATGATGTTCCTTTTTGTGTAGGTCTTACATCTCTTGCTCAATTTCTTCCCCTAGTTCCCTGTGTCCTTATGTCCTTTCTGTTCTTTCATAATACCTCTCTCATCCATCCTCTCCTTGACATTCCTAGTTTTGCCACTATAGTTTAAGGTGGATTGGAACATGGGAAGTTTGATATGCATAATAGGGAATATACTGTTAGGGTTTTTTTTTTTTTTTTTTTTTAAGAATCCTTCATGGTTTAATCAATTACTCTTATTCTTTCTAGATCCTTTAAAATAGTGGGAAGTCAATAATATGAGGTGGTATTACAGACTGTAATCAAAAGTCTAGGCTTAAATCCTGACTAATACTTACTAAGAGACACTGAGCAAGTTAAGTAATTTCTCTGAGCATCAGGGTATTTATCTGTAAAGTGAGAAGAAAAGCATCTCAGAACTGTGATGATCAAGTGTAAATTACAAACTACTGCAGAAAGGTTAGGTGATAAGGATGGGTGGTTTTAGATTTTTATGATTTGTTGTTGAAACCCTAGGAATGATTGAAACAACTCATAGGTTTGCAACTCCAGCCTACACCTCTCCTTTGGGTTCCAAACACATATCCAATTGTCTATCTGATGTCTCCTCTTGACTATCTCAAATATCTTAGATGCTCCCTTCAATCTGTTCTCCACAGGGCAGCAAGAATATTCTTTTAAAAATATAAATAAAATCACATGTTCCTACTTAAAACCCTTATTGTTTCCCATTATATCCAAATTCCTAATTGTGGCCATAATAACCTCTTTGATCTAGCCCCTGCTACCTCTCCAACCTCATGTCCTACCATTTTCTTCTTTTCCTGTAACACTTCCAGTTCCTTGCTAATCTCTCTGTATTCTCAGACTTTGGTACACGCTGTGCTCTTGCCTGGACCACCCTCCTACCTTTTCTCCTGGCTGGTTCCTCCTCAATCTTCATGTCTCAAAGATCTAACTACCCTATTTAAGAGGTCTCCCTCCTACCTCTCACCTGCCCCCCACACACAGTACCCACAGTTATTCTCTATTACTGCGCTTTTTTTGATATTTGTTTTCTTATCTATTAACTAGCTTCCCCTTGACACCACTACATGGTAAATTCCAGGAGGCAAGAACCATGTGTTTTTTTCACCACTGTACATGCAGCATCCATTTCAATGCTTGAGTTAAATGAATGATTGAATGAATGAATGAATGAATGAGATGCAAGTTAAAACATGCTAGAAGGTTTTTAGGATCATTCTTATGTTCCAAATTATGATTGTAGGCAGATTATAGTCTTGTCAGGAGGTAAACTTAGCAATGTGTATTAAAGTACGAAGGAGAGGTAAACTGAAAACGGTTAGTGAAACACTAGTACTGTGTTAGTAATTGAGTATTTGAAGACCCACAAGAATATATAACACTATAATAGACACAGCTAACACCTGTATGAGAGGCTGCTGAATGAGGTCCAAAATAGGCAACAAAGAACATGAAGTACTCACCCTCTAAATAGCTGCTTACATTTGGACCCAGATACTTTCTCCTTCAGCCAAGACTACAAGCTGGACAAAACTGGACCTAACACTCCCACTTTCAGGCCTATAAGCAGAACACATGAGAAGAAGAGGATGAGAGAATCATTGGAGCCATGTCTTACGAGGTTCCTGGAGAGCACTGTGGCTTTTCATTTCTCATTTATTCCCCACCCCACTCTAAGTTACATGAACGAGGCTCCAACAGAATCAGCTAGAGAAACTGCAGTGACTGTAAGAAGAGACTGGAATCTCATCTCTTGCAGATTGTTGATATGCTCTGCATCCAACTACTTGAACAGGAGGATAGAGACTTGGAGAGAAACAGCTTGCCAGGAAGTGGGCTTAAATAATGTAACTCCTACAATTTGGCATGGCAAGGATATGTAAATTTCTACAGGGTCCATCAATGCTGCTGAGAAAGTGCCCTCCGGGTTTGAAACACCTTGACACCTAAGGGGAAAAGAAATTCTAGCAGCAAGAGGCTGGTATACTTCTGGGAGTGGGAACTGAGAGAGATCAAAAGAGAAAGAGCTGCCGAAAGAACAGATCGCCCATATCAAGGAACCATGCAGTGGAGAGGCTGCCTCTAAGTTTCTAGAACTCAATGTGCCCATTAAAGAGTGAACATTTTGATGCAATATGGATTGTATTTACCCAGTTAAGAGAAACGTATCCCTTTCTTCCTTAATCTCCCTCCCAGTCCCCAAACCACAGAGAATGGACCTTGAAAAGAGAGGGAAGTAATTGGCTAAAAACAAACTCCACCTTCCATCTTCAGAGTTCCCGAGTCACAAGTTCAGCCAGAGAGCACTTGCCTGGGACCTGAGATTGGAGTTTTAAACCAGACAGACTTTTCATAACCAAAAGTGTGAGAGAAGAGTTAAAGAATATGTTCAAGATGTCTTTAGGGGACTTGCTAACTAGTGCAGCTTAATCAACTGAGAATCTCATTAACACAAAAATTCCAATTCAGCTAGTCTGGGATGGGGCCAGAGACTGCATTTCTAACAAGTTCCCTGGGGCTGCTGCTGATTCTAGGACCACACTTTGACCAATAAGAGACACTATAAAGTAGGGAAGGGAGTTTCAGTAGAGCATGGTTGGCAGCAAGGAATAGAGAAAAATATTAGGTTGGCTATATGAAATATCCACTTTTGTAGGTCAAAATGTTTGAATATTGGCAATTTCAAAAAACCTTTTAAGTTTGTATCCAAGCAAAGAAAAATTCATTCAATAAAATGGGAAACACAATATTAAATATTAAATAATTCCCCCACATTCTAACAATTATTTATACCCTACTTAAGCGAGAATGTATAAATGAAGTAGGGTATGAAATAGTACTGACCTGTATTGGTAAGCACGAGTACTTGCTAGAAGAATGTATTTGTGTGTGTGTGTGCGTTACTTGAAAAAGGCTGAGGCTGGAATCAAAACCAGCCACCTCTAACATGCTATAATTTTATGAATTTTACAAATGTTAAAGTTTTCATGAACTATGCTTTATGTAAAAACTACTGCCACCTGGTGGATTTAAGAGTTAAAAGAAATATGGATCTTTTTATTCAGACATCTTAAATACTTTTAGTACTTCCTCTGTTAATTTTTACTTAAAAAAGGAAATAGGCAAATATGGATTTACTAAAACAAGATTACATTTAGGGGAACCTTTTGCATTTAGTTTCAATTGGAAGGGAAATAATGTTTATACTTATATATATTAGATGGCACTAAAGTTACATTTTAACTTTATGATAATATGGCTTTTCCCTTAATTTCCACAACTGTTTTATCCTCAGTAGGAATTTTTCCATCCATTTGTTAGAGAATTTCAGGAGCTGGATCTTATAGGTAATTATGTCTCTGATATGTGTGCATAAAGCTATAATAAAGACCACTGTGTGCAACTCCCAACTTTCCTTCCCTTCATCCCAATATGTATATTTTCAAAACCTTTCTTTGCTATCTCAGAAGGGGTCTTCCTGATTCTTTCCAAAGTTAGATCATTTGATTTTACCTTATCTGGTGAAATAAATTATCATTACCTTACTCAGTCTGTATTTAACTTTCCTTCTACTTCATCATTCTCTGCAGCCTCTGTGATCCCAACTCACCCCCAAGAAGAGCAAAGAGCCTTTTCTGATTCCGTGTTAAACTGCCTCAATTCTCACCAATTTATTTTTGTAATCTAATCATTTAAAGTCTAGATCCTCTCACAGACATCGGTGAATATCCATAATCAGAATGATGGGTCATCAATACAAAAATAGTAGAAGAATAAAATCTGTTATTGAACTATTACTACATGCTGGATTTAACACCATTTTCTCTAAAAGTGGTGTTAATTATTAAGCCAACATAAGACATCCTGCAGGTCTTCTTCAGTGTCCTCGTATTACATATTTTCTCATGATGAATTCTTCTGTGATTACTATTAAAACATACATAAGCCTCATAATATATTTTTCTCACTTCTCTTCATGATTTAGAAACTTACATTGTATGACTTACAATGTCATACAGTTCTAATAATTCTGTTGCCTAACTGTCAGTATACTTAGTAAATCAATATTTTCTAACTTAATAATAGAACAACTATTAAAAACTACAACAATGAGTGCAGAAGTTTCTGTGTACTTTTCAGAACCTTTAAATTGCATTTTTTCTATTGATTGGTTATTTTTTTTTAATAGGTAAGAGATTTCGAACAAAAGTCATATGGTCATAAATTTAAGTATTTTCATTCAAAGCCCCTAAATAATAGACTTTAATATTGATTGAAGTAAATTAAATGAAATTTCATGGTTCTCTTTCATCATTTTTATCCACAGGCCTCTTTGGAAGTGAGCAGGCAACACAGAGGACTTGTAATATTTTTGTTTTTGTCCAATAAGGATCCGAAAAAAGATAAATCACAAACAAATATTAAGGGTTCAGTACAAATTCTAGTTTTGTTGGAGGCAATGAATATTCTAAAATACCTGAAAGTTTTTATAATGACATATAAGCTATAATTCTAATATAGAAAAGAAATTTATTTATGAATTTTCTGATCTTTATTATAAAGGCAGTGGCAAATAAAATATTCCATATATAAACACTTTAAAGCTATTTATTAAATATTTCTATTTGGTATCATCATTATCACTGTTTGAGCTATTAGTGTCATCATAAATAGAAGTGTTTCTAATTGAAGATACCATCACATCTACAATGACTCTTTTGGGGTTTTCTTCCAAATCAGTCTGTATTGCTCCAACTTCTGCTAGCTTCCATTCAAGTTCTGCAATAAATAATCCATCAATAAATCAGATAAAAATCTTGGAACATCTATATGAAACAGAAGTTGACTCTAATAAAATTAATGTGGAAATGATGACATATTTAGAACTAGATTACAATGAAAGTACTACAATATCAAGATACACATTGGATACAGCAAAGTTATACTTAAAGGGAGAAATTATGGTTAAAATGTTTATTTTAAAATGACTGAAAATAGTGCTTTGAAAGTACAAATCAAGAAGTTAGGAAAAAAATAAAGTAAACCCAAAGAAAGCAGAATGAGGCTTATAATGAAGAAAAGACTTTAGCAAAAGTAGAAAAACAAAATCAGTAGAGGTGACCAACAAAATCAAAAGTTGATTCTTTGAAGAGACTAATAGACACAATTTGGGCAAAAATGATCACAAGTAAAGGAAAGAAACCAAATAATATAAAGATTTTACATGGGGAATAACCAAGATAAAGATTTTAAAGCCATGAGACTACTATGAGAAAAAAAGTATGCCAATACATTTGAAAATTTTAGTGGGAAAATTTCAACAAAAATGTGAATTACGAAAACATATTCAACAGGGAAACTGAAAAGAATTGAACTGATAACCAAAATCCCCCAACCCTGCAAATTCCTTATTTGTTAAATTTATTCCTAAGCACTGTATAAATGAACAGACCATTTGTGAGGAAAATTACAAAATACACTTATGAGGAAAATTACAAAATATATTACATTATGAAAAGTAATACAATTGACCCTTGAACAACACAGGTTTGAACTGCAGGGGTTCACTTATACGTGGGTTTTTTTCAGTAAATGTATATTATAGTACTACATGATCCATGGTTGGTTGAATCCACAGATGCAGAACCGCAAATATGGAGGGCCAACTGTAAAGTTATGTGTGGATTTTCGACTGCATGGGGTCAGTGCTCCTAACCCCTGTGTTGTTCAAGGGCCAATTGTAAATATATTATATTTATGAGGAAAACTACCAAAAAATGAAAGAAGACCAAAATGAGTGACATGCTATATCTTATTCATGGATAGGAACATTCACTATTATTAGGATATCAAGTCTCCAACAATTAATCTATAAATATAATTCTAATAACTAACCAACAGTATTTCTCACAGAACTTGACTAATTCCAACATTTATATAAAATTTTGAAAAAGCCTTGCCCTACTAGAGACAACTAGATTGTTACAAAGGTACAGTAATTAACACAGTGCCATATTGATTCAGGGATAGACAAACAGACCAGTGGAACATAGTAGAAATTTCAGAAACAGATTGAAGCATTTTTTTTAATCCTGAAAAATGACACTGGAAATATTAAAAGCCAGTGGGGGAAAAACACATCACATACATTAGGATGGTTACTATTTTAAAAAACAAAACAGAACATAACAGGTGTTGGTGTGGATGCAGAGAAATTAGAACTCCTGTGTACTGTTGGTGGGAGTGCAATATGGTGAAGCCCCTATGGAAAACAGTATGCTGTCGCTCAGAAAATTAAAGTAGAATTATCATATGATCTAGCATCTCTACTTCTGAGTATACATTCAAAAGAACTGAAAACAGGGACTAGAACAGGTTATTTGCACGTCCATGTTCATAGCAGCATTATTCACAACGGCCAAAGACAGGAGCAACAAATCTTTCCATCAACACATTAATGGGTAAACAAAATGTGCTATAAAAACATACAATGGAATATTATTCAGCCTTAAAGCCTTAAAAAGGAAGGAAATCCTGACCCATGCTACAACATGGATTAACCTTGAGGACATCATGCCAAGTGAAACAAGCCAGTCACAAAAGGACAAACACTGTATGATTCACTGAGAGGAGTCAAATTCACAGGTAGAAAGCAGAATGGTGGTTGCCAGGGGCTGGAGGGAACAGAGAATAGGGAGTTATTGTTTAAGGATATAGAGTTGCAGTTATGCAAGATGCAAAGAGTTCTAGAGATGGATAATGGTGACGATAGCAGCACAACAGTGAAAATATATCAATACTTAATGTCACTTAAAGATATACTTAAAAATGATTAAATAAAATAACATTATTTATAAATTAAGTCCCAGGTATGTAATGTATACCACAATAACTACAGTTAATAATACTGTATTGTATATTTTTAAATGGTTAAAATGGTAAATTTCATGTTATGTGTATTTTACAGTTAAAAAATTTTTTTCAAATGTAACAATTTTAAAAAGCATGGACCAGATAACACACTATTCATGATAGTGATTGCTTAGTGAGGCAGAGAGGGGAACAGGATTAGGAATGGAAATACAGGCAACCTCAACAATATCTGTACTGTTTTTTTCAATAATAAACAAATAGCTGAAGCAAACATGAACAAATGTTCACATTTGTTATTTTTGGTAATGATTACATGAATATTTACTATATTATTGTCTGTATTTCTATGCAGTTTTTAAATTTAGAGGATAAGGTACAAGCTGAAAAAACAAGGTAGTAAAACAAAGAGGGGCCTTAGAGACTGGGAGAAGGAAAATTCTGGAACAATCAAAATACTGGAGGCCTTAGTAAGGCCAAAAGCAGTTTTAGGGGAATGAGAGAGTGAAAGGAAAGCTGTTAAAAATAGCTATTCACAATGGCTTTAATACGATTGTCTGAGAGAAAGATTTTAATAATACAGGATTAAAGCAGTTCCAAGAAATGACTAACTGAAGAATATGGTCTTAGAACTAGGTTAGAAAGTAAACATTATTTAAAAAGGTAAAAATATAAAGTCCTGTGCTGTGTACTGTCAAAAAGAAAATAGTAGTAGGCATAGTCCTTGTACCTGTTAGAGAGACAAAACTCAAAGGGAATTGGTTAACCAACAAAATCTGACAGTATGTAGGTAAGTGGAAAATAAGTTGTATAGAGAATATATGCTATAGAAATTCAGTAGAGAAGATGAAAACAGATTATAAATTGGTCCAGAATCACATAATGGAATAAATGGTAACCTAGGAGACCCATGAAGGAATAGGGTTTGGATGGAAGAAAAAAAGTAGGGTAAGGTGTTTGGGGTATAGGGAAAGAGTATGAAACAAAGTATAAAGCCATAAATGAGTTAAGTGCATCTGGGGTAGTGGTTGAAGACCAGCCTGGCTGGAGCAGCAACTAGGAAGCACTGAGAAGTATAATTGTATAGATGGGCTGAAAGTTTCAAGCATATGATTCTGAATTTTTAACTTATTTGAAACAAGGAACCATTAAGGATTTAAGCAAATGCATGTTATGATAGTATTACTGTAGGAAAATTAATCTGGAGGCATCTAAGAAGAAAAAGAAGTAAGAGAAAATAAGAAATAAGAGGGAAAACCTTATGTTTTATGAAAATAAACTTTCATGATATATGTTAATTTATAGAATTTTTACAAATGAATTTAAAAGTAACATCATTACCTTCTAGCTTGAGATTTATCCCTCCACATTCTATAATTCCAATGAATTTGCCTTCTATCTGACCATTTTTATAAACAAAAATTGTTGGTAAACAATTGTCATGGTAGTGTTGAATACAGCTATTCACAATGGCTTTAACAAATTTAGTTTCAGGAAACTTTCTTGCTAGGAGACTAAGATGCTGGTTAACCAACGAACACATTGGGATGCTAAACAGAGAAACAGTACACACAACGTTGTTAAAAAACAAGACTACTCATCTCAATCTAATAAAATAAGTGAAACATCTCCATGACAAAAATATATCTTTAGATATTCTTTTAATATAAGAGCATATCAATTGCTATCCTCTATTTTTACCTTTAGTAAGGATGAACTATAGAGTTCTCTGATTTTTAAAAAAATATATTTATTTGCCTGCACTGGGTCTTAGTTGTGGCACGCAGGATCTTCGTTGCAGCATGAGGGATCTTTTAGTTGCGGCATGCAGTTTCTTTAGTCGCGTCTTGTGGGATATTTAGTTGCGTCTTGTGGGATATTTAGTTGCGTCTTGTGGGAGCTTTAGTTGTACCTTGTGGAATTTTTAGTTGCATCCTGTGGACTCTTTAGTTGCATCTTGTGGGATCTAGTTCCCTGACCAGGGATTGAACCCGGGCCCCCTGCATTGGGAGCACGGAGCCTTAGCTACTGGACCACCAGGGAAGTCATAAGTTCTCTCATTTTTATTACAAACACCGTCATAGCCTGGGAATGAAGCTTGCTACCACAGGAATTTGCTGCCTAACTGAAGCTAACCACATCTGACTTAGCATCAATTTAATCGAGCCAGTTCCTAGTTTATAGCACATGGAGGGGGTTGGGGGGCAGTGGGGGGGGAGGAGAAAGAAAGAAAAAAGAAAAGAAAAAAACAGGACATATCTAGGGACTCCTTAGCAGCTCTGAATTGAAACAAGGGGATCCCAACTCTTCATCAAGGGTTTATTTCCACATGAGATCATCACATCTGAAGTTATTTCAAGCTTCCTTGAATTCCTTTACTCTAACAAACTTCATCCATCCTTCTCTTTGACATGCCACATCCTGTTCCCCATCATCCAGAACTATTCTTCATCAGAAATTTAAAATTGATTGGAAATGTAACCAAAACCTACAATTCTTCCTGCTCTATCACTTAACTCTCATTACACTCACACGTTAATTAGTCCCTTTTCTCTCAGTCTATCACTCACTCACAGATTTATCAAATACTTTCAAAGCTAATCCTCTGCTTTATCCCACACTCTTTCCATTTCCTATGGGGCCTTTATTTGTTATTCTGCTTCCCTCTCTTCCTGTTTTCTTAACCTTTCCTTCTCCACTTTACATAAAATTACTAAATTTTTTAAAAAGTCCCTTTTAACTCTCCCTCTAATAAACTACTCTCTCTCCTTCTGGTCACAGCCTAGATGAAAAAGGTAAAAAAAAATCTCTATGTTCTGTTCACTTCCCTTGTTAAAGAGTTCTCCTTTTTTGACTTCTGTGATAACACTTTCTATTAATTTCCTTTTTACTCCTTTGACTTCCTTCTTCTGTCTATACCTCAAATGTAGATATTGCTTGTAATTATGTCCTAGACCCTTTTCTAATTCTAGACACATTCACTGGGCAGTCTCACCCATTCTGATATCAACAGCGGATGAACTTCATCTCCCCTCCTCCCTCAAACAAACAAACAAAAAAATCTGATCTTTATCAGTATTTTCTTTAAAAAAAAAAAACACTGAATTTGATACATGTATTTCTCCTTTGTATGCATTTTCTCATCATTCATATAGAGCATATTTGAAACAACAGTGTAAAGAAATATTTGTGTGAACTGATGTTAATTATATTAATGTTGTATATAATATAATGTTATATAATGTTATAAGTATATAATGTTAATTATATATATATAT
Organism: Aethalodelphis obliquidens; assembly: GCF_003676395.1. Taxonomy (NCBI): domain Eukaryota; kingdom Metazoa; phylum Chordata; class Mammalia; order Artiodactyla; family Delphinidae; genus Aethalodelphis; species Aethalodelphis obliquidens. Next base: position 1,241,272 of record NW_020837950.1, on the reverse strand, counting down.
ATAATAATTTAATATTTAAATTATTTTTGTGTGATTCCCTGCTTTGACTTTTTTACCTTTGGTCCCGCTTTATCCCTTTCTCCCACCTCTGGCAGCCACCAGTCTGTGCCCTGTATCTATGAGCTTTTTTTTTCTTTCTTTCTAGCTTCCACATATAAGAGATATCATATGGCATTTGCTTTTCTCTGTCTAACTTATTTCACTTGTCATAATACCCTTTAGGTACATTCGTGTTGTCCCAAAAGGCAAATTTTTGTTCTTTTTTATGGCTGAATAATATTCCATTGTATATATACCACAATTTCTTTGTCCATTCATCCATTGATGGACATTTAGGTTGTTTCCATATCTTGGCTATTGTAAATAATGCTGCAATGAATATGGGGGTGCATGTATCTTCTCGAGTTAGTGTTTTTTTTCTCCAGATAAATAACCAAAGGTAGAATTGCTAGATCATATGGTAGTTCTATTTTTAATTTTTTGAGGAACCTCTATACTGTTTTCCATAGTGGCTGTACCAGTTTACATTCCCACCAACAGTGCACAAGAATTCTCTTTTCTCCATGTCCTTGCCAACATGTTATTTCCTGTCCTTCTGATAATAGCCATTTTAACAGGTGTGAGGTGATATCTCACTGTGGTTTTGACTTGCATTTCCCTGATGATTAATAATGTTGAGTATATTTTCATGTACCTGTTGGCTGTCTGTATGTCTTCTTTGGAAAAATGTGTATTCAGATCTTCTGCCCATTTTTAAATCAGATTGTTTTTTTGATATTGAGTTATATGAGTTCTTTATATATTTTGATATTAGCTCCTTATCAGACATATGATTTGCAAATATTTTCTCCCATTCAGTAGGTTGACTTTCATTTTATTGATAGTTTCTTTTGGTGTGCAGAAGCTTTTTAGTATAATGTAGTCTCATTTACTTTTGCTTTCATTGCTTTTGCTTTTGGTGTCAGATTCAAAAAATCATTACCAAGACCTATGTCATTGCTTATGTTCTCTTCTAGGAGTTCTGTGGTTTCAGGTCTTACATTCAAGTCTTTAATCCAATTTGAGTTAATTTTTGTGTATGGTATAAGATAGGGATCAAGTTTCATTTTTCTGCATGTGGCTGTCCAGTTTTCCCAACACCATTTATTAAAGAGACTGTCCTTTCCCCATTGTATATTCTTGCCTTCTTTGTCATAAATTAACCATATAAGGTGTGGGTTTATTTCTGGGCTCCCTATGCTGTTCCATTGATCTTTGTGTCTATTTTTATGCAAATGCCATAATATTTTAATTACTATACATTTATAATACAGTTTGAAATCAGACTGGTGGCTGCCAGAGGTGGGAGAAAGGGATAAAGCGGGACCAAAGGTAAAAAAGTCAAAGCAGGGAATCACACAAAAATAATTTAAATATTAAATTATTATATATATATATATAATAATATATATATTATATATATTATATATATAATAATATATTTATATAAATTTATATTATATATATTATAATATATATATTATTAATATAACTTAAATATTTTATTTTCATCTGACATATATAAACATACATTAATTTAGTAATCTTTGATATTGGCTCATGAGCTGCTCATCTATAGCTTTTCTCATCTAAACTATACCATAATACATTGTACCATAATACATCTGTATTTTCTCAGTGCACTCAGGCCAAAAAATCTCCCTTTCCTCTACAATATCTAATAAGTAATCAAGTTATATTGATTCTACCTCCTTATCTTATACCTATCCTCTCCTCTCTTTCTCTACTGCTTTCCTCCTTTCCTGTCTCATCTGAGCAACTTCAGATTGTCCTAAGTGGTCTCTGCGTTTCCAGTCATGGTTCCCCAAACCCATCCTAGACCCTACTGAAAAAGTTGGCTCAGCAGGAAAATCTCATCATGCAACGAATGCCCTTCCCTTGATTGTAAAATCCTCCAATGGCTCCTCACTGCCTTTAGGATAAGTCTGGGCTCCTCAGGGTAGCTTTCAAGGTTCTCTGTGGTCTGGCTCCTGCCTATCTCTCCAGCATTATTGTCTGCCTGCCACCATATTACTCAAGGTCCTCTAAAGCAAGATGATCCCTCTTATTTCTGTACCTTTGTTCAAGCTGCATACCCCATCGGAAATACCCCATTCAGTCTGTCTACTTCCTCCAACTCTGTAAACTCGGGGAATCTTTTCCTAATTTTTGAGGCCAAGACCAAGAATTATTTCACAGAAAGTCCTGTACTTCCACCCTCCAAGAGTTGAACTTACTACTCCCTCTTCAGTGCCTTTACTCTACTCTGTATAGAATTCAATCATAGCACCTAAAAGACATTATTATTACATCTAATTGTCTCCCTCTACTGAAATTTCTTTAATGGGAGAAATAGATGCCTTATATGCCTTTGCACCTCCAGCATCTACAAAATCCTCAGAAATCAGCTTAACACTAAGAGATGTTATATATCAATTTATGTAACAAAAAGCTAAGAGAAAAACAAATTAAATGCATTATATGTTTAATTTACATTTCAGAATATATGTATACATATATATCCTGATAAGTATAACCTGCTACAAATCTAGCTACTGCTTTATTTTAGTGGATAGCATACTAAAGGTAATATTAGAAAAACATGTACTGCCTAACTTAAATCAGTTTTCCACACAAAGCAATGACATAAATACTTTATAAGCTTCAGTTTCCCTCAAATAGGTGAAATGCACCCACAAATATCTAATTTAGAAGAATTTTATGATTACTATCACAATGAGAGCTGAGTCGGTGGTATGACCCACTTATGGGGTGGGTGGTGTTAATGGCAGAAGGCAGGTGGGCATTGGTGGTAGCAGTGAAAAGTACAGAATTAGGAGAGTATGGCACAATAGACTGCAGTGCAGGGAGAAAGTGGCTACCTGAAGGCAGTTCTGACAGCAAGCGGTAGGGAAAAGACTTGGTGTTGGGGTTCAAGGGCCAAAATTGAACCTCAGAAGATCTGTAAAAACTAAGGGAGACCTCTGACATCCAAAAACAAGTTAAGGGCCTAGTTATGATATTTGAGGTTCAAAATGTACAGTTGGGTACAGGAATAATGTAGAAGCCCCAAATTAGAACTTGGACACAGGCGTAAGATTGAATAAAATCGAAAACAAGGCTGACTTGAAGTTAAGCCACTAGGTTCACTGGCCCAGAGTGAACTAGATCCCTTTAAGGTAACCTAAGCAGGCTGAGCCTATAAACTTAATGGCAAAGAGACATTAAAATTACAGAACTTAGGAATCTAGTTAAAAAACAAACTCTTACCCTCCTGTAAAATTTTTAGAAGGCAGCTAGAAACACAAATTTATCAGTTATACTTTACATTATTAAAAAGTTATTAAAAACTAGACTTTTCTAAAGAACATGTGTAACACAAATAATTGTTTTCTGTTTTATAACTTTGATTATAGATTAGTTTTCTTAATTTTGTACCAACACATTAATACATTTTCTTAATGTCAAGAAAACTAATTTTATTTTTTCTTGGCTGCCCTGGGTCTTAGTTGCGGCATGCGGGATCTTCGTTGTGGCATGTGGAATCTTTTAGTTGCAGCATGAAAACATTTAGTTGCAGCATGTGGGATCTAGATCCCTGACCAGGGATCGAACCCGGGCCCACTGCGTTGGGAGGGTGTGTTCTTAGCCACTGGACCACCAGGGAAGTCCCAAAACACATATTTTATGTAACTATCTTAGATTGCCCCCCCAGGAACTTTCTGAGAAGGTCATAAATACTTAAACTATTATGAAAACAGATTCTTACTCTTTGAGTCCATCAAAGCATAACAGTTTGAAACAGACTAGATGAGACTAAAACACATTCAACCTCTTTTATGAATTTTTGAAAATTATTGGTCAAAACTAGTTATTTATCTAGATATAACCATTAAAGTAAATTTTATACTATGGTATGAGCATTCAAAACTAACATCTATTCTGCTAATCAGAATGGGTCTCAGAAAAGACATTCAGTGAATCACTTCAGTATATAACATTTATCACACACAGATCCCAGTATTATAAATGTCAGTGTTCCTCATACCTATTTGTGAAGAGTGAAAATCAGCAGCATTTACACACTTGATTTTACCATATAAGTGGTATAGGTAAAATGGGAATTGATTCTTTTTAAGGCTTTAAATTACTCAAAAATTAATTATCAATCTTTTTAGTTACAATAAAAGTAATGTCTTCTTTTATGGGGCATGGTGTCCTATTAAAATTTGTTTGAGAAACTGGTGAGTTGGTAAACAGCAGGGTTCTAATTTGCCTAAGTTGCTCTGTTCAGAATTTCTCTGAGGATCTGAAGAGAGAAGAACTTTTTATACAGAGAGAATGAGATGAGGACATGAGGGCTACTGTCATGACCTCTGTTCTTATTTGGCTTGGAGCCCAGGCAGAGGGGCTGAGACCAAAAGCTAGAGGGGCTGTTTCCATGAGAGATGTGTGAAACTATGGGAGCTAGCAGCTCCTCTGGCCGGGAGTTAGGGAAAAGTCCACTCTTCCTGGTAACTGTTACAGCAGGCTGGTGACGCCTGGGGACATATGGGTTATACTTAATACAACTAGGCACTCTAAAATTATCTGTTTTGGGGGAATAAGGGAATGCAAGGGAATTATTCAGTTAAAGGAGACTTAAGAGCTGAATTCCCTAGCAGTCCAGGGGTTAGGACTCAGTGTTTTCTCTGCCGTGGCCCCAATATCTGGTCATGGAGCTAAGATCCTGCAAGCCATGTGGCTCGGCCAAAAAAAAAAGAGAGAGACTTAAGAGACTTGATATATCTAAATGCACTGCATGATCCTTGATTGGACGCTTGTTCAAAAATATATGTATTTATGAAAGATTTTGAAGTCAGTTGGAGAAATTTGAGTAAGGACTGCCTGGGTATTAGGTAAGAAAATGGTTATATAGAAAAATGCCCTTATATTTTGAAGATGCATGCTGAGATACTTCAGAGTAAAGCATCGTGTAATTTATTTTGAAATGGTTCTACAAATACACACACATACACATATAAACAAAATGATACAAATATGGCAAAATGTTCATTGTTGAATCTACCTGGCTGGTATTTAGGGTGTTCATTTTATCATTCTTTTTACTTTTCTGTATGTTTGAAATTTTCTATAAGTTTTTTTAATTAACTGTCAAAGAGTACTTATTTTTCTAAGAAGTATAACAAGTTCTTTAAATTAGACATGAAAATATATTAAAATACCTAATTTAATCCCTGAAGCCAATGACTCTACACATATATTTTTCTTTATTTATTTTTGGCTGTGTTGGGTCCTTGTTGCTGCGCGCGGGCTTTCTCTAGTTGTGGCGAGCGGGGGCTACTCTTCGTTGTGGTGCCTGGGCTTCTCATTGCGGTGGCTTCTCTTGTTGCGGAGCATGGGCTCTAGGCACGTGGGCTTCAGTAGTTGTGGCACGCAGGCTCAGTAGTTGTGGCGCACGGGCTTAGTTGCTTCGCGGCATGTGGGATCTTCCCGGACCAGGGCTTGAACCCGTGTCCCCCGCACTGGCAGGCGGATTCTTAACCACTACGCCACCAGGGAAGCCCATATTTTTCTTTTTTTAATTGAAGTATGATTGATTTACTTTACTTTTCTTGATTAATCTTTGTTATATGCTTTATACAACATTAAAACCAGAAATACATATATTAAAAATTAGTATATTAGCCTTTTGCAAAAAGCTATGGTAATTACCTTGATCTGTATAGGTGAATTATAACCCACACATCCTTTTCTGCATTTGTGACTTCATTCACATACTGATTTCCAGAAATTTCTCTTAATTCCCCAAATTTTTGTTTTTTCTTAAGAGCTTTCCATTCCTGTAACCGCTTTTCTCTAGTTAAGAAAAAGAAATTAAATTACATAAGAATATTGTTATATTCTTAAGGCCATCCCCATATACAGTAATAATTTAGAGCAATGAATGTAATGCTAGTACATATCAAACACTTTAAAGAGTAACTATTAACGGCTTTACAATGCCAGTTTCTCTTTTTATACGGGTATTTGCTTTATCATGGGTATTGTAAAGTATAAGAAATTAGCTACTGACTTAATTTTTGTTTAAGACTAAGTCAATCATAGCTATAGAGAGTTTATTTAGACATTGGGTCAACAAATTCTCATATACGGCTTAAATAAAGGGAGAGTATACATAATAACTAACATTTATTGAGGGCTTACTATGTTGCTAGGTGCTGTTTTAAGTGTGTTAACTAATTTAATCCTTGCAAAAACTTTACAAAGTTAGCACTATTACTATCCCCATTGACATGCTCTTAACTGTCATGCTAAGCTGACTTTCAGTTCAAAGGCTTTGTGAATATATGCAATTAATTGTTATAACTGTATTGCAGGTAGAGAGGTGGCAGAGAAAGAGTGATTGAGTATGGACTCTAAGGTCAGACTGAACTGGCTTAAGTGCCAGCTCCCACTTACTAGTGGCGTGGACTTGGGCAAGTTATTTAACCTTTCCAAGCTTCAGTTTCCCCCAATGTGAACAAAACTAAAATCTGCTTGCATGGGATTGTTCGGGATTAAGTGTAAACATGTAAATTTCTTAGGGCAGTGTCTAGCACACCATGAACCTTTCATAAATGTTACCTAGTTATTCGTCTATAGAGAACCTTAAAACTTTGTTAAACAAATCTCAAAATTTACATACTTTGATTTAGCTGTTGAATACTTGAGTTTATGAAGCAAATCCAAATGGTTCTGACATATCTGCAAGTATGTTAAAAGTTACTGACTGTGTATCTCTAAGTACCTGGAAGTACTTACTCCCCTTCTTTCTCTGTGTATTAACTATATTTTCTTGTTTTCTGTACAGTAAGTCCTCTACATATGAACAAGTTCCATTCTGAGAACACATTCATTAAATCCAATTTGTTTGTAAGCCCAACAAAGTTAGCCTAGGTATCCAACTAACACAATCGGTTATATAGTACTGTACAGTAATAAGTTTATAATACTTTTCACACAAATAATACATAAAAAACAAACACAAAAAAATAAAACATTTTTGATCTTACAGTACAGTACCTTGAAAAGTACAGTAGTGCAGTACAACAGCTGGCACACAGGGGCACTTTGGCATCTTTGAAAGTTCTCAACTTGAAGGTTTGTATGTAGGGGACTTACTAGATTCAGCTCTGGCATCTGGGGTCTTCCTGATCCTAGAGAGACTGCCCCTCTCTGAGCTAGCTAGTTCCCAAAGACAGCAAACACTCACCAGAAAGCACAGTCCTCAAATGCAAACCAACCAATCCAGAGCCCAGTCCCTCAACTACCTCTTTTACTGGGCTGAGCCACTATCCCCCTGCCCAAATCATCCCCTGGGCTTGGTACCAGACAATTAGAGATAGACACTACGGTCCAGAGCCTGCCAAATTTTTTCCAACTAGCCAATCCTAAGTCTGCTTACCCTGCCTAGCTCGTCTTTCCCACAGAAACTACATAAAGGCTCATATCCATCTTAGCCTCTCCCTCCTCCTGCCTCTTGACCAACTGGTGCTTCCCTGTGTGGCCCTGCATTGTGGGACATGCCCCCTACTCTTGAGACCTGTGAAAATAATAATAATAATAATTATCTCCTGATCTGTTGGCTTCACCATACCTGAATATATACAAAATCCTGGGTCTATTTTAAAACACTGTGTCCTTATTTCACATATTAGAAACATGTCCAGTAAGACCACTCACTTTATATAACAAGTAATCCAAGCAAAATTAAGCCTAGAGGAGAATGTCAAGAACAGTAATCCAAGTGTAGGGCCCTCTCAGTTTTCAAACTGAAGGTCTTCAATTTTCCTTCTACTGGCCCAGATATTCAGAACTGACAGTCACTCCAGAGAGCTTTTGGGAGCCCTATTTTGTTTGCATTGAGTATTTGGCATCACTATCATTAATGTCCCTCAATTTGATCTCATTGGCTTAATATGTTTCAGAATTTTCAAAAAGTTTTTGTTCCAATGATGGCACTATGCCCTACTTAATGGTGCAGCTATCAACTACTTTTCTTCTTCCTCCACTCTTCCACCTTCTCCTCCTCATTTTTCTTTACTGTCAACAGAATTGGGCAGGGAAAGACATAAAAACCTGGGTTAGCTTTGCCATCAGGAAGTGACAGAGTGTTCAATGGCCTGCATTTTTCACCTAACAGTCATACCAACTGTGATTCAGTCTCATAAACAGAAAGCCCTCTAGCTATTTTAAGCAGCAAGAAGCTTAATCTGAGGAATTAAGTGCTTTATAAACTTAATGGAAAGATGAAGGAGGAGGCTCCAGACTGGGCTACCAGGAAGACTCCCCGAACAACTTTGCAAAACTGGTCTGCCAAGGGAACAGCTTTCTCCGCTGCAATCCAGAAACTGGGGAATCTGGAACTAACGTTCCAATTGTGCCCTAGTATCCCCTACTCTGGTGATCAGAAAACCCCTGTAACAGTTGTCTCTAGGAACCTATCTCCTTAGCAGAGACTGGGAGAAAATATTTGCAAAAGTCGTATCTGAACTGGACTGTTATTTGAAATATACAAAACTCTAAAAACTCCACAATAAGAAAACAACCTGATTTAAAAAATGGGCGAAAGGTCTTAACAGACACCTCACCAAAGAAGATATACAGATGATAAATAAGCATATGAAAGGATGCTCCACATCTATGTCAACAGGAAAACAAAATTAAAACAATGAGAGGCCACTACACACCTATTAGAATGGCCAATATCTGGAACACTGATAACACCAAATGCTGGAGAGGACTGGAGAAACAGGAACTCTCGTTCGTTGCTGATGAGAATGCAAAATGGTACAGGCACTTTGGAAGACAGTTTGGCCATTTGTTTTTTTTTTTTTTACAAAACTAAACATACTCTTATCATTTGATCCAGCTATCAAGCTTCTTGATATTTACCCAGAGGTGTTGAAAACATGTCCACACAAAAACCTGCACACAGACGTTTATAGCAACTTTACTCATAATTGCCAAAAGTTGGGGACTTCACTGGTGGCACAGTGGTTAAGAATCCACCTGCCAATGCAGGGGGAACACGGGTTTGATCCCTGTTCTGGGAAGATCCCACATGCCACGGAGCAACTAAGCCCGTGTGCCACAGCTGCTGAGACCTGCGCTCTAGAGCCCGCAGGCCACAACTACTGAGCCTGCGTGCCATGACTACTGAAGCCCACGCGCCTAGAGCCCGTGCTCCACAACAAGAGAAGCCACTGCAATGAGAAGCCTGCGCACCACAACGAAGAGTAGCCCCCACTCACTGCAACTAGAGAAAGCCCGTGCACAGCAACGAAGACCCAATGCAGCCCAAAATAAATAAATAAATAAATAATTGCCAGAAGCTGAATGCAACTAAGATGTCCTTCAATAGGTGAATGGATAAATAAACTGTGGTATATCCAGATAATGAAATATTATTCAGTGCTAAAAAGAAATGAGCTATCAAGCCATGGAAAGACATGGAGAAACCTTAAATGCATATTACTAAGTGAAAGAAGCCAATCTAAGAAGGCTACATACTATATGATCCCAACTATATGACAGACTGGAAAAGGCAGAATAGTGGAGACAGCACAAAGATCAGGGGTTGGCAGGAGAGAGGAATGAATAGGCAGACCACAGAGGATTTTTAGGGCAGTGAAAATACTGTGAATGGTACCATAATGATGGATATATGTCATCATACATTTGTCCAAACCCAAGAATGAACTGTAATGTACATTATGGACTTCGGGTGATTCTGATGTATCAATGCAGGTTCATCAATTATAACAAATATATCACTCTGGTGGGTAATATTGACAATGGGGGACGTTATGTTATGTGTGGGGCAGGAGGTATATTAGAAATCTATACCTTCCATCAATTTTGCTGTGAACCTAAAACTGCTTTATAAAAAAGTCTTAAAGGTTTTCTTTCGTCATTGCTCTTTTGTTTTGGCTTTAAATGAGGGATTTGCTTTAAATCAGCACTATCAAGACTACTACAGAATTTTCTCTTCTTAACAATAAGTAAAATTTTAAAAGGCTACAGGTTCCTTTTTCCTTAGATCCAAAGTGAGAGCAGAGACACTGAAATAATACTAGAATTTGGTGACCAGAATTAGAGTTGTACTTCTGATATGGAATATGCAAGGGAAAGAAATTCTGTGTGTAATATCTCTTTAATCTCTGTGGCAGAGAGTGTTTGGGTGTTCATCAGTATAGCTTCCTCTTCCAGGACTCACAGGAAGACTATATTTGCCAGCACCCTTGGCAGTTAGATTAGGGCCATGAGACTGGATTACGTCCAGTGGAACATGTGTGAAAATAATATGTACATTTCTAGGACTTATCTCTGAAATGTCCCATCCCATCTTTCATACTGTCTTCCTGGTCCACAAGCCTGGATGTTAAGGATTCTGAGATGATGAAGCCCCTAATGAAATGTTCATTGCAGCACTATTAGCCAGGACATGGAAACAACCTAAATGTCCATCGACAGATGAATGGATAAGGAAGATGTGGTACATATATACAATGGAATATTACTCAGCCACAAAAAGGAACGAAATTGGGTCACTTGTAGAGATGTGGATGGACCTAGAGTCTGTCATATAGAGTGAAGTCAGAAAGAGAAAAACAAATATCATATATTAACACATATATGTGGAATCTAGAAAAATGGTACAGATGAACTTACTGGCAGAGCAGGAATAGAGACGCAGACGTAGAGAATGGACTTGTGGACACAGTGGGGGAAGGGGATGGTGGGATGAATTGGGAGATTAGGTTTGACATAAATACACTACCACGTGTAAAACAGATAGCTAGTGGGAACCTGCGGTAGAGCCCAGAGAGCTCAGCTCTGTGCTCTGTGATGACCTAGATGGGTGGGATGGGGTGGGGGGGTGGGAGGGAGGTCCAAGGGGGAGGGGATATATGTATACATATAGCTGATTCTTTTCATTGTACAGCAGAAAGTAACACAACATTGTACAGCAATTATACTCCAATTAAAAAAAAAAAAAAAAAAAAGAGCCCAGGTCCCTAGTCATCACCTGGAGAAGAGCTGCTCAGAGAAGCTTGTAAAACATGCATCATCTGTGAGTGAGGAACTTTCTTGTGTGAAACCACTAAGATTTTGCACTTGTTTGTTACAGCAGCTAGCATTATCTTAATAAATTCTGCTGACGTGACTGTATCAATAGATTTGTGATTATTGAACGATCCTTGCATTCCTTGAATAAACCCTAATTATTCACTACATATGATTATTTTAATACACTGTTTTATTTGCTAATATTTCATTTAAGATGTTTGCATCTATGTTTCAAAAGTGAGATTAATCTAAAGCAGTATTTATCAAGTTGAGGCATGTGGACATCCCACATGAGAATTACTTGGGAATGGCAGGTTCCACAGATGGGCATATTCCTGAGACTCAACCCAAAGTTACTGAATATTACCTCTTGGTACTGGTCTCAGGAATGTGTATTTTTAACTTCATATTATGGATGGTTATTAACACTTACAGTAGTAAAGCGACCCCAGATGTGTGCATCTTCCATCAATAATTTCTATGGCCAATTCTCTTTCATCTCAACCCCCACTAACTCCCCATTTCAAGGGCTATTTTGAAGCAAATGTAAGACATCATGTCATTTCATCTGTAAATATTTCATTATATATCTCTAAAAGACGAGGGTACTTTAAAATTTTTAATTCACATGGCATAATCATATCTAAAACAATGGTAATTCCTTAATATATTCAGATATTGTTCAAATAATCCTATTTTCTCCACTTAAAATTTTTATTTAATTGTTATAAAATATCCATAACATAAAATTTACCATGTTAACCATTTTTAAGTGTACAGTTCAGTAGCATTAAGTTCTGGCCCCATTTTTAAAGTTTGTTTATTCAAATGGGAATCCAAATTAGATTTATAGAGTGGTTATTATATCCTTTAAATCTCATTTAATACATAGATTCTTTTCCATCTATTTTTCCCCTAGAAATTTCTTTGTTGACGGAAACTAGATTGCTTGTCCAAACTTTCCCACGGTCTGAATTTAGCTTATTATATTATCATGAAATCAATTCACACAAGAAATCAAAATTTTTAGTAGTAAAGCTAGGTGATTATTTTGACTAACCAACTTAAGATCCATGAGTCTATTATTTCCCGTCTGTACTAGCCTTGTCTGATTGTGACAGTAAGATTATATTATCAATAAATGTAACAATGTCATATGCAATTTATTAGTAAGTTTTTCATCTTAATAAAAACATAGGGATTATCTGTGCCTTGAAAAGTAGAGAAAAATCAGCTATACAATAAATTTTAGGAAGCAGGCTATCTTCTTAATTATGCTTTTCTCCCTCTTATTGTATCAATTTTGGAAACTATTTTTTCATTTTAAAAATGATGTATATGATCATGTATCAGATACTCTCCTGTGTCTGGCTTCTTTAATTCCATATAATGTTTTCAAATTTCACCAAAGTTTGTGTGTATCAGTAGTTTGCTTACTTTCTTACAGAGTAGTATTCCCTTTCATGAACACACTACAGTTTGTTTATTCATTCACCTTGCATTCATTTATCATGTTGATGGACTTTTGGGTTGTTTCCAGTTTCTGGCTATTATGAATATTCATGTACAAGTCTTTGTATTGACATATACCTTCAATTCTCTCAAGTAAATATCCAGGAATTTAACTGATAGGTTATATGTTAAATGCATATATAACTTCAGAAGAAATTGCCAAACTATTTCCCAAAGTTATCATATTATGAGAATTACAGTTCCTCCAAAATCTTTAGTTTTAAATTGTAACATAATTCATATACAATAAAATTCAACGATTTATAGTGTATAACTCAGTGATTTTTAAAATAGTCACAAAGCTGTGCATCCATTACCACTATCTAGTTACAGAATAGTTTTACTGTACTAAAAGAAACCCCATATCCATTTGTAGTTATTCCCTATTCCCCCATCCCAGGCCCTGGAAATTAATAATCTGCTTTCTGTCTCTACAAATTTTCCTATTCTGAATATTTCATATAAGTAGAATCATATAAAATGTGACCTTTTGTCACTGGCTTCTTTCCTTAGCATAACATTTACAAGGTTCAGTCCTGTTGTAGCATGTACCAGTTCATCATTTCTTTACATGGCTGAATAATTTTCCATCATATGAATACACCATATTTTGTTTATCCACTCACCAGATGATGGACAGTAAGTTTCTTTGTACTTTTTGGCTATTGTGAATGCTGCTGCTATGAACATTCATGTACACGTTTTGTGTTTTTGATTATCTTGGGTGTACATATCTAGGAGTGGAATTGCTGGATCATGGTAATTCTATGTTTAATATTTGAAGAAATTCCAGACTGCACCATTTTACATTCCCACCAGCAATGTATGGTGGTTCAAAATTCTCCAACTGTTCACCAACACTTTTGTTATTTTTCTGTCTTCTTTATTATAACCACCCTGGTGGGAATGAAATGGAAACTCACTGTGGTTTTGATTTGCATTTGCTTAATAACTAATGATATTAAGCATCTTTTCATGTGCTTATTTTCCATTTGTATACCTTCTTTGGAGAAATGTCTATTCAAGTCCTTTGCATGTTTTTTAATTATTTGTTTTTTTGTTGTTGAGTTTTATGAGTTCTTTATATATTCTTGTTAGTAATTCCTTATCATATATCTAATTTGCAAATATTTTCTCCCATTCTGTGGGTTGTCTTTTCACTTTCTTGATAGTGTCCTTTGATGCACAAATATTTTAAATTTTGATGAAGTCAAATTTATCTATTTTTTCCTTTTTGTTGCCTTTTGTTATTTTTGGTGTCATCTGAGAAATCATTTCCAAATCCAATGCCATGGACATTTTCCCCTGTGTTTTGTTTGAACAGTTTTATAGTTTTAGTTCTTACATTTGGGTCTTTGATCCATTTTGAGTTAATCTTTATATATGATATGAGGTAGGAGTCCTACTTTATTCTTATGCATGTGGATATCCAGTTTTCCTAGCACCCTTGGTTGAAAAGATTTTCCTTTCCCCATTGAATGTTCTTGACACCGTGTTGAAAAATCATTTGACTATTTATGAGAGAGTTTCCTTCTGGTCTCTCTATTCTATTCCTCTGGTCTGTATGTCTATCCTTATGTCACTATAACACTGTTTTGATTACTGTTGCTTTGTAGTAAGTTTTGAAATCAGGAAGTATTGGTCTTCCAACATTGTTCTTTCTCAAGATTGCTTAGTTTCCAGGATCTGGATGTGTTTCTTTTTATTCATTATGCCTTTAATTTTAGACTACTTGGATTAATTTAAAATCCATATACATTTAAAGTATGTAATGTAAGTGCCTGACATTAAGCTTTTGATTACTGAGGCACCTATTTCAAAAGACATCCATCTTGAAAACCATACTGCCAACTGTATGACACAGCTACTAGCAAAACAACCAGATAAGGAATTAGGCTGCTCCCACCCATGAAAGTCTTTCTTTCAGAGAGCCCTGGGTAACCTAGATAACTGACCACTTGAGTGACCCCTCTTCTCCCTTCCTGTGCTCTAATTCCAGCTCTTATGCTCTACATTAGCCAATAAAGAGTCAACCCGTGAAACCTAGATACCCCATCAATGGACTCTAATAAAGGCACAGACCCAGGTCCCACTCCCACCCCTCCACCAGACCTGGCTGAGTGGCCCTCAGGCATGCTGTGTGTTCTTCAGGATTTCTGAGGAATAAATCTTGTTCCTCGAAGTTCTCCAAAGTTTCTTGCTGAAGTGCATCCTACAGTCATAATACAAACCACAGGAACCGGTCCAATCACAGCTATGAGTAATACAGGAGGTGAGTACCTCAGGCATTCCTAGCCAATAGCATCACTACTGATAGGCTGGGACTGACACAACAAAGTAATTACTGAAAAGGAAGGACTTACTTCTGCCATTTAGCTATTTTCTGTATTTCTATATCTTACATGCTTTTTGTTCTTCAATTCTTCCATCATTGCTTCTTTTTGTATTTTTGTATTGTGGTATACCATTTTGATTTCCTCTTTCCTTTTCTGTATGCTTTTAGTTATTTCTTAGTGATTACCTTAAGGATTAAAATTAATATCTTACGATAACCTACTGTGAATAATGCCAACGTAGCTTCAATAGCATACAAACACTCTGCTCTTATACATCTTCATCCCTCCCTCTTTATCTCATTATTGTTACAGACTACATTGTTATATACTGTGTCCATTAACACTGATTTATAATTATTGTTTTATAAACTTGCCTTTTAAATCATATAGAAAAAAGGGAGTTAAAACCCAAAAATACAGTAATATTGGCTTTTATATTTACCTATACAGTTACCTTTACCTATGATATTTATTCTTCGTATAGTTTTGAGTTACTGTCTAGTGCCCTTTAATTTCAGGCTGAGAGACTCCTTTAGCTAATTTTTAGGGGAATTCTAGTACAGTAAGTCCCCGACATACGAACCTTCAAGTTGCAAACTTTAAAAGATGCGAACGTGCATTTGCATGTCCAATCACATAAGTTAGTTCATGTGTTTTGTGTACATTGTCACAGGCATGCATCCTCTACAAGTGGTTGTACTTTTGGTACTTTACTGTACAGTACTGTATACAGTACAGTAGTACAGTATCTTTATTTCAAGCCCAGGATGTCCAGAAACAAGCGAAAAAGCAGCAGTGATGTAGCTGGTACTGCTAAGAAGTGCCAGCTGTTGTACTATACTACTGTACTTTCCAAGGTTAAGATTAAAAATGTTTTCTTTATTTTTTGTGTTTGTTTTTTATGTTTTGTGTGAAAGGTTTATAAACCTATTACAGTACAGTACTATATAGCCAATTGTATTATTTGGGTACCTAGGCTGCCTTTGTTGGACTTATGAACAAATTAGACTTACGAATGTGCTCTCAGAATGGAACTCGTTCATAAGTAGGAGACTTGCTGTAGTAACAAACTCACTTAGATTTTATCTAGGAATGTCTCAATTTCTCCTTCATCCTTGTAGCATAGTTTTGCCAAATATGGAATTCTTGACCGACAGGTGTTTTTTATTCCTCTTGCAGCCTCTAAGATTTCTGAGGAGAAATTGGCTGATAGTCTTTTTAAGGGATGTGTCTTTGTGTGGGTCTCTGAGTTTATCCTACTTGGAGTTCATTGAGCACCTTGGATTTGTAGATTTATGCCTTTTGTCAAATTTGGGGAGTTTTCAGCCATTATTTCTACAAATATGATTTGTGCCCCTTTCTTTCTCTTTTCCTCTGCTGGGACTCCCATACCATATATTCTAGTTCACCTAGTAGTGCACCACAAGGCCAGTTAGGCTCTGTTCTCTCTTGTTTATTCTCAGACTCAATACTTTCAATCGTCCTATCTTCAAATTTTCTCTATTTTCTGCTGGTTCATATCTGCTTTTGAAGCCCTTTAGTGTATATTTCAATTCAATTATTGTACTTTTTAGTTTCAGAATGTCCTTTTGGTTCCTTTTTATAATTCCAATCTCTTTATTGTTATTCTCATTTTGTTCATATTATGTTCTCCTGTCTTTGCCCATGTCTTCCTTTAGCTCTTTGAGCACCTTTAACTAAGTTGTCTTAAAGTCTTTGTCTAGTAAGTCTGACAGTTTGGCTACCTCAGGTATATTTTGTATTTATTTATTTTGTTCCTTTGTCTGGGCCATACTTTCCTGTTTCTTTTTACACCTGATTTTTTTGTTGTTATTGAAAACTGAATATTTTATTCAATTGGTAACTCTAGAAATCAGATTCTTCTTACAACCCATGTTTTTGTTTTTGTGTTTTTACATTGGGTGTGTCTGTGCCAGGATCAGCCTCAGGTGAAAGCATAAGGTCTTCTCAGGTTTTTTCTGAGCCTTCAACTTTCCCAAGGCTTTCTACATTCCCCCATATATATGGTTGTTTTTGAATGTTAAAAAAAAAGAAACCAGAAGTGGCTCCTTAAAATCTCCTGGAAGCCACTTGAGCCAGTGAGGGTTGACACAATGAATGCCAGTCTCTGGGTCTGTACCTCTGCATTCAGAGCAGCAGTCTGCAATCAGATCACAGAATCCTGATATTTCAGGACAAAGTCTTTATTGCCTAACCTGGCTAGAGCAAGAAACACAGGATGCTGTTGAAACAGCTGCCTGCCATGGGGCTGGGGGGTGAGGGATGGATAGCTGTTACTACACCAGAACTGAAATCAACCAATACTAACTGAAATTTACCAGCCAAGCTTTATGCTGTAAGCTACAAGTGTTCAAATAGACTCCAGAGTTCCAAAGCCATAATTTCAGACCATTTCTGCCAGTACAATTGCTACCTAGGTGGACAGATGGATTCTTGGAGCTTTCTACTTCACCTTTCCTGCTGTCCACTTGGCCAGTCATTTTTGGAAAATCCCTCAAATTTGGGTTTCTATTTAAACTTTCACCCACTCATTTTAGCATCTATCAGCAGATCTTGCCCATGGAGGATTATTACTATGGTGTTTTAATGATGATCTTTCTATTTCCCTCATTCTGTCTACACTTATTAATTGGAATTCGTCAGTGAGGAAGAACTGTTACTTCCTCTAAATTTGTTCATGTACTCATTTACTTATCTATGTCACTATAGGATAAGGACTCAAGGATAATTATTTTATTACTTATTTTATAATTCAATATTATAGTAATTAATTTTGTTGTTCAAGTTGTTCCAACTCTGGCCAATCTGAGATCTTTCAGTATGGCTCCTGTGCCTTGAAAAATGTTTTTAGCACTGCCTTAACTTTCTGATACTACAAAGTGCCCCAGACTCATACTGTTCTTTCTCAACTCACACTGTTGAATAAAGCAATACATTAAGAATCACTGGTTCCGGAGGAGACCTTCAAGATGGCGGAGGAGTAAGACGTGGAGATCACTTTCCTCCTCACAAATACATCAGAAATACATCTACATGTGGAACAACTCCTACAGAACACCTACTGAAAGCTGGCAGAAGACCTCAGACTTCCCAAAAGGCAAGAAATTCCCCACATACCTGGCCACGTGGCTGAAAGGGTCTTGGTGCTCCAGCAGAGTGTCAGGCCTGTGCCTCTGAGGTGAGACAGCCAAGTTCAGGACATTGGTCCACCAGAGACCTCCTGGCTCCACGTAATATCAAATGGCAAAAGCTCTCCCAGAGATCTCCATCTCAACACTAAGACCCAGCTTCACTTAAAGACCAGCAAGCTACAGTGCTGGATACGTTATGCCAAACAACTAGCAAGACAGGAAGACAACCCCATCCATTAGCAGAGAGGCTGCCTAAAATCATGTTAAGGTCACAGACACCACAAACACAACACCGGACATGGTCCTGCCCATCAGAAAGACAAGATCCAGGCTCATCCACCAGAACACAGGCACCAGTCCCCTCCACCAGGAAGACTACCCAACCCACTGAACCAACCTTAGCCACTGGGGACAGACACCAAAAACAATGGGAACTATGAACCATCAGCCTGCGAAAAGGAGACCCCAAACACAGTAAGTTAAGCAAGGTGAGAAGACAGAGAAACACACAGCAGATGAAGGAGCAAGGTTAAAAACCCACTAGACCAAACAAATGAAGAGGAAATAGGCAGTCTACCTGAAAAAGAATTCAGAGTAATGACAGTAAAGATGATCCAAAATCTTGGAAACAGAATGGAGAAATTACATGAAATGTTTAACAAGGAACTAGAAGAATTAAAAAGCAAACAAACAATGATGAATAACACAATAAATGAAATTAAAAATTCTATAGAAGGAATCAATAGCAGAATAAATGAGGCAGAAGAATGGATAAGTAACCAGGAAGATAAAATAGTGGAAAAAACTACCACAGAGCATAATAAAGAAAAAAGAATGAAAAGAAATGAGGACAGTCTCAGAGACCTCTGGGACAACATTAAATGCACCAACATTCGAATTATAGGGGTCCCAGAAGAAGAAGAGAAAAAGAAAGGGACTGAGAAAATATTTGAAGAGATTATAGTTGAAAACTTCCCTAATACGGGAAAGGAAATAATCAAGTCCAGGAAGCACAGAGAGTCCCATACAGGATAAATCCAAGGAGAAACACACCAAGACACATATTAATCAAACTATCAAAAATTAAATACAAGGAAAAATATTAAAAGCAGCAAGGGAAAAACAACAAATAACACAAAAGGGAATCCCCATAAGGTTAACAGCTGATCTTTCAGCAGAAACTCTGTAAGCCAGAAGGGAGTGGCAGGACATATTTAAAGTGATGAAAGAGAAAAACCTACAACCAAGATTACTCTACCCAGAAAGGTTCTCATGCAGATTTGATGGAGAAATTAAAACCTTTACAGATAAGCAAAACCTAAGAGAATTCAGCATCACCAAACCAGCTTTACAACAAATTCTAAAGGAACTTCTATAGGCATGAAACACAAGAGAGGGAAAAGACCTACAATAACAAACCCAAAACAATTAAGAAAATGGTAATAGGAACATACATATCGATAATTACCTTAAACATGAATGGATTAAATGCTCCAACCAAAAGACACAGGCTCACTGAATGGAAACAAAAACAAGACCTGTATATATGGTGTCTACAAGAGACCCACTTCAGACCTAGGGACACATACAGACTAAAAGTGAGGGGATGGAAAAAGATATTCCACACAAATGGAATTCAAAAGAAAGCTGGAGTAGCAATTCTTGTATCAGACAAAATAGACGTTAACATAAAGACTATTACAAGAGACAAAGACGGACACTACACGATGGATCAAGATATCAATCCAAGAAGAAGATACAACAATTGTACATATTTATGCACCCAACATAGGAGCACCTCAACACATAAGGCAAATGCTAACAGCCATAAAAAGGGGAAATCAACAGTAACTCAATCATAGTAGGGGACTTTAACACCCCACTTTCACCAATGGACAGATCATCCAAAATGAAAATGAATAAGGAAACACAAGCTTTAAATGATACATTAAACAAGATGGACTTAATTGATATTTATAGGATATTCCATCCAAAAACAACAGAATACACTTTCTTTTCAAGTGCTCGTGGAATATTCTCCAGGACAGATCATATCTTGGGTCACAAATCAAGCCTTGGTAAATTTAAGAAAATTGAAATCATATCAAGTATCTTTTCTGACCACAACTCTATGAGACTAGGTATCAATTACAGGAAAAAATCTGTCAAAAGTACAAATACATGGAGGCTAAACAATACACTACTTAATAACCAAGAGATCACTGAAGAAATCAAAAAATACCTACAAACATATGACAATGAAAACATGATGAACCAAAACCTATGGGATGCAGCAAAAGCAGTTCTAAGAGGGAAGTTTATAGCAATACAAACCTACCTCAAGAAACAAGAAACATCTCAAATAAACAACTTAACCTTACACCTAGAGCAATTAGAGAAAAAAAACCAAAAAAACCCCAAAGTTAGCAGAAGGAAAGAAATCATAAAGATGAAATCAGAAATAAATGAAAAAAACTGAAGGAAACAATAGCAAAGATCAATAAAACTAAAAGCTGGTTCTTTGAAAAGATAAACAAAATTGATAAACCATTAGCAAGACTCATCAAGAAAAAAAGGGAGAAGACTCAAATCAATAGAATTAGAAATGAAAAAGGAGAAGTAACAACTGACACTGCAGAAATACAAAGGACCATGAGTGATTACTACAAGCAACTCTCTGCCAATAAAATGGACAACCTGGAAGAAATGCACAAATTCTTAGAAAAGCACAACCTTCCAAGACTGAATCAGGAAGAAATAGAAAATATAAGCAGACCAATCACAAGAACTGAAATTGAGACTGTGATTAAAAATCTTCCAACAAACAAAAGCCCAGGATCAGATGGCTTCACAGGTTTATTCTATCAAACATTTAGAGAAGAGCTAACACCAAACCTTCTCAAACTCTTCCAAAATACAGCAGGGGGAGGAACACTCCCAAACTCATTCTACGAGGCCACCATCACCCTGATACCAAAACCAGACAAAGATGTCACAAAGAAAGAAAACTACTGGTCAATATCACTGATGAACATAGATGCAAAAATCCTCAACAAAATACTAGCAAACAGAATCCAACAGCACATTAAAAGGATCATACACCATTACCAAGTGGGGTTTACGCAGGAATGCAAGGATTTTTCAATATATGCAAATCAATCAATGTGACAAACCATAATAACAAACTGAAGGAGAAAAACCATATGATCATCTCAAGAGATGCAGACAAAGCTTTTGACAAAATTCAATAACCATTTATGATAAAAACCCTCCAGAAAGTAGGCATAGAGGAAAAACTTACCTCAACACAATGAAGGCCATATATGACAAACCCACAGCCAACATCATTCTCAGTGGTGAAAACTGAAAACTTTTCCACTAAGATCAGGAACAGGATACGGTTGTCCACTCTCACCACTATTATTCAACATAGTTTTGGAAGTTTTAGCCACAGCAATCAGAGAAGAAAAAGAAATAAAAGGAATCCAAGTCAGAGAAGAAGAAGTAAAGCTGTCACTGTTTGCAGATGACATGATACTATACAGTGAGAATCCTAAAGATGCTACCAGAAAACTACTACAGATAATCAATGAATTTGGTAAAGTAGTAGCATACAAAACGATTGCACAGAAATCTCCTGTATTCCTATATACTAATGATGAAAAATCTGAAAGAGAAGTTTAGGAAACACTCCCATTTACCATTGCAACAAAATAGCTAGGCTAAGGAGACAAAAGACCTGTATGCAGAAAACTATAAGACACTGATGAAAGAAATTAAAGATGATACCAACAGATGGAGAGATATACCTTGTTCTTGGATTGGAAGAATCAACACTGTGAAAATGACTATACTACCCAAAGCAATCTACAGATTCAATGCAATCCCTATCAAACTACCAATGGCATTTTTCACAGTACTAGAACAAAAAATTTTACAGTTTATATGGAAACACAAAAGACCCCAAATAGCCAAGAAATCTTGAGAAAGAAAGACGGAGCTGGAGGAATCAGGCTCCCAGACTTCAGACTATACTACAAACCTACAGTAATCGAGACAGTATGGTACTGGCACAAAACAGAAAGATAGATCAATGGAACAGGATAGAAAGCCCAGAGACAAACGCATGCACATATGGTCACCTTATCTGTGATAAAGGAGGCAAGAATATATAATGGAGAAAAGACAGTCTCTTCAATAAGTGGTGCTGGGAAAACTGGAGAACTACATGTAAAAGAATGAAATTAGAACATTCCCTAACACCATACACAAAAATAAACTCAAAATGGATTAAAGACCTAAATGTAAGGCCAGACACTATCAAACTCTTAAAGGAAAACATAGAACACTCTATGACATAAATCACAGCAAGATCCTTTTTGACCCACCTCCTAGAGAAATGGAAATAACAAAAATAAACAAATGGCACCTAATAAAACTTCAAAGTTTTTGCACAGCAAAGGAAACCATAAACAAGACCAAAAGACAACCCACAGAATGGGAGAAAATATTTGCAAATGAAGCAACTGTCAAAGGATTAATCTCCAAAATTTACAAGCAGCTCATGCAGCTGAATATCAAAAAAACAAACAATCTAATCCAAAAATGGCAGAAGACCTAAATAGACATTTCTCCAAAGAAGATATATAGATTGCCAACAAACACATGAAAGGATGCTTAACATCACTAATCATTAGAGAAATGCAAATAAAAACTACAATGAGGTATCACCTCACACCAGTCAAAATGGCCATCATCAAAAAATCTACAAACAATAAATGCTGGAGAGGGTGTGGAGAAAAGGGAACCCTCTTGCACTGCTGGTGGGAATGTAAATGGATATAGCCACTATGGAGAACAGTATGGAGGTTCCTTAGAAAACTAAAAACAGAACTAAAGGAACTAAGATTCCTTTTCTAAGAAACTAAGGTTCCTTAGAAAACTAAAAACTACCATACGACCCAGCAATCCCACTACTGGGCATATACCGTGAGCAAACCATAATTCAGAAAGAGTCATGTATCACAATGTTCATTGCAGCACTATTTACAATAGCCAGGATATGGAAGCAACCTAAGTGTCCAATGACAGATGAATGGATAAAGAAGATATGGCACATATATACAATGGAATATTACTCGGCCATAAAAAGAAATGAAATTGAGTTATTTGTAGTTAAGGTGGATGGACCTAGAGTCTGTTATACAAAGTGAAGTAAGTCATAAACAGGAAAACAAATACCATATGCTAACACATATATATGAAATCTAAAAAATAAAAAAGGTTCTGAAGAACCTAGGGGCAGGACAGGAATAAAGACGCAGACGTAGAGAATGAACTTGAGGACACAGGGAGGGGGAAGGGTAAGCTGGGACAAAGTGAGAGACTGGCATGGACTTATATATACTACCAAATGTAAAATAGACAGCTAGTGGGAAGCAGCAGCATAGTACAGGGAGATCAGCTTGGTGCTTTGTGACCACCTAGAGGGGTGGGATAGGGAGGGTGGGAGGGAGATGCAAGAGGAAGGGGATATGGGGATATATGTATATGTATAGCTGATTCACTTTGTTATAAAGCAGAAAGGAACACACCATTGTAAAGCAATTATACTGCAATAAAGATCTTTAAAAAAAAAAGAATCACTGGTTCCTTTTATTGGAAAATAGTATTGTGAATCAAGAGCTGAATTCTAGGTGTGTTCATTGCTACCAGAGTATTGCTGCTTCTAACACAATTCACTGATTTTTTTTCGTGTGAAAACAACCTTGTATTCCTGGGACCAATCCCACTTGATTGGAATGTATTCTTCTTCTTTTAAATTGCTGGACTTAATTTGCTAATATTTTGTCAAAATTTTTCGTACCTATATTTATAGGAGATATTTTTCTGTAGCATTCTGTTTTTGCAATTTCTTTGTCAAGTATTTGTATCAGGATAAGTTGGGAAACCGAGGCACCTGTTCTAATTTCTGAAAGAATTTGTTTATGACTGGTAATTATTCATTAAATGACAGAAACCCCTGACAAACATCAGGCTAGAAGGAAAACCATGGCCCTCTTTTTATTGGCCTTCTATTGATATTTTCCACTTTATTCACATGTAACTTGATGAAGTTCTACTGTATATTACTGAATAGTTTTTTATTTAAGCAAAGGCAAAAAAGGTCAAAAAAATCCATCTTATATAAGGTGAGTTAATTTTAAAATGTTAAAAGTTAGTTTTGTTCTTTGTAAAATACAGTCTGTAGACAAAAAAGGACTTTTTCCTTAGTTTCATTCTTACAATACTTCATTCAAAAACTCATAAATTATCCAAATGAATCACTGTACCTATATATTTCAATAGCTCTCATATCTTCATCATCAAATTCATCTTCAGCTTCCTTCAACTGTGCAAGAGTCATCTTTTCGTATGGTTTAACTAAAACAAAATAAGTTGTAGATAACTGAGTTATTTAAAAGCCAATTTTACTTTAGAGTCACATGTCTAGAAAAAACAATATATTAGATAAATGGAGATCAAGAATATCTTTAATGTTGCAGTTTCTCCAGCATATAAACTATATTGTGGCTGACTGCTTCAGGTTTGTTTAAAGTGCTATTACTCCCTCAGAGTTCACAGAACTACCAGGCTGCATTTAAAAGCAGATGTGAAAATCAATTAGACCTCATAAATTTAGACTTCCTCAAGTACCTGGAAACTTTAACAAATAATACATTTTATATAGAATGATCAAAACAGAAAGTAATCACAAGGTAGAGAAATATGATAGAGGGGAAAAAAGCTCACTAGATTAGATACCAGGGCATTTCAGCTCTGATATTAACTAGCATGTAACTTTCAACACATGAATTAGAAATTTTAGGGGTCAGCATCCTAATTTCAAAAGTATGGGTGGGATTTAAATTATTTCTAATGTCATCTCTCCCTCTAAATTCATGAAATACATGATCACTGTCATAACTGTATTATTCCCTTCACCCAGCCCACCAAATGCACAACTATACCCATTGCTTCTTTCTGTAAACGTAAAACCATTTCTTCAATTTCATCTTTTGGCTCTTCTTTTGGAGGAAGAATGCCAAAATCTCTTAAAATGTCATTCCATTCTGTATCTTCATTTGGATCCTATATAAAAAAAATAAAAAATCTATTAGCACAGTTGTGCATTTTAATATCTGTAAAATTGATTTCCAACCATGTAATTGTTCATGAACTCTACAGGTAAGCTAGAAAATTAGTTTCAAAGAATAGAACAAAATGGCCTACTTTTTTCCCATTTCCCATTTCCGTAATGCAACTACATACTTTGATAAAAAGAATACATCCTCTACCCTCAAAGTTACACTGAGATGTTTAATAAAAAATAAATCTGAAAAACATATATCAAATGTTAATGAAGAAACTTGTAAGTCACGTTAAATTCTCTGAAGACTATAATAGGCAAAACCAATTCACATCATGCAAAATACTGTTTTCTTTTTCTACATAAGCATTGAAGACCTCAAGGTGGACTTGCTTCTCTTCAGCTATATAGCTTCATGGAATTCTTACTCCCAAGTTAAATCTTAGAAGAGGTTAGGAATCGTTTCATAGTTCAATTATTGTCTAACCATAATTTCTTTCTTTGAAACTTAATCTTGTTTTCCATGTTACTTAGGCTTTGGTGTTTTATTTGCTGCTCTTCCTGAAATTGTCTGTCATATATCAACTATATTGTCTTTCTAGTCTGCTGTCCCTTTTCTCTGAGGTTTTCAGAGAAAAGGAGAACTTAATTATATACATGAGTAAATACTGCTGCAAAGTAAAGGATAGCCTTGAATGAGCTCCACCTCAGGGTATTCACATCCTGCATAATACCCTCTATTTATGGGTGGGAACCATGGTATGCTTCTAATCAGTAGAATATGGCAAAGGTAAATGAATATAATTTCTTTGATTTCATTCCATAAGATCATAACTTCCATCTTGCCAGCATTCTCTCACACTTGCTGGCTTTGATAAAGCAAGCTGCCATACTGTGAGGTCCCCCATGGAGAACTATGTGACAAGGAAAATGTAGTCAACAATCAGCTAGACACTGAGATCCTCAGTCAAATAGCTCCAAAAGAACTGAATTCTGCCAACTACCATGTAAATAAACTTAAAAGGGGATCCTTCAGATGTACTCTGTTGTACCTTCAGATTCAACCCCAGCTCTAGCTGACACTTTCATTGCAACCTTGTTGGAGACTCTGAAGCAGATGGCCCAGCTAAGCAATGCCTGGATCCTTGACCCATAAAAACTCTGAGATAATAAATGTGTTATTTTAAGTCACCAAGTTTGTGGTGATTTGTTATGCAACAATGGATAACTAATACAAGCATCATCTTATTTCTCCTCTTCACCCTATTCTTTGGGCAAAGTTTTGGTTTTTTATTCACACTGGTCTTTTACTGGTCTCTCTATCCACAAAATCTTCTCATCTCCATTCTTTCTATATGTCTTAAAACAATTAAGTCACCATCAGCAGGAGTTCTGCACTTGGTAATGGCAGACTAGATAATTTGGATCAAGCCTCTTACTGAGAACAGCTAGTAAAACTGGACAAAATAGATGAGAATTAATTTGAAGGCACTGAAGAATCAACAAAGCAGTGAAGAGAATTATGGTAAGAAAATCCTGGATGAGAAGTAGACCCAGAGAAAGAAGCTCTATGTTTGGGTCCATTCCCCTTCAATCAACTACCAATTCTGAAAGAGGCCAAGAGGCTGGGAAATTGAATAAAGGTGCAAAGATTCGAGCATAGTGACCAAAGACAGAAATCAATAAGAAAATGATAACTAGGAGATCATCATATATTTGGAATTTAAAAAAAATTCTAAATGACCAAAGGGTCAAAGAAGAAATCACAATGGAAATTTAAAAGCATTAGGAATTGAATGATCATAAAGCCACGTATCAAAAATATGTGGGTTGCAACGAGAGCAGTTTATGAAAGGAATTTTATACCCTGAATTTAACATATTAGAAAATGGAAAAGGCTTACAAATTAATATATAAGCATCCAACCTAAAAAGCATCCAACCTAAAAAGCTGGGAAAGAACATCAAAATAAACCAAAGGTAGAAGGAAGGAAATAATAAAGATGAAAACAGAAATTAATGAAATAAGAATTGAATATATAATAGAGTGGGTTAACAAGGCCAAAAATTGGGTCTTAGAAGAAGACTAACAAAATAAACACTTGCCAACACTGATAAAGAAAAAAAGTGAGAAGACATCACCAGTATTAAAAATGAAAAAGGGGAACTCCTGACAGATAATACAAATATTTAAAAAGAGAAGCCTCTCTATTGTGTTTTGCTCATATTTTTTTCTACTTTAAGGTGGAAGCTTAGATCAAACTATAAACCTTTTTTTTTCTTTTCAAGCACACACAGAATTTTATTTTTAGAGTCTTTTTTTTAATTAAAAAAATTTTTAACATCTTTATTGGAGTTCTTTTCTAATTATAACTACTTAAAGCTACAAATATTCCTTTAACAAATTATTTAGCTGCATCCTACAAGTTTTGGTATGCTGTATTTTTATTATTATTCAGTTAAAAATATTTCTAATCTTATGATTTTTTTGCTGACATTTTTATTTGGAAGGATACTGCTTAATTTTCAAATATTTTGGACTTTTCTAGGTATCTTATCAATAATTTCTAAGTTACTTCTGCATGGTCGGAAAACATACTTTAAGGTTTTGATTTTTTGAAATACATTTACTTGTTTTATGACCCAGCATATGGCATATCCTAGTGAATGTTCTACATAGTGTGAAAAGAATGTGTATTTTGCCACTGATGGGCTTTTTTCTCCACAAATCAATAGATTGTTGACAGATTTGTTCAGATCTTCTACTCTGTGATTTCTGTATCTAGTTGTTCTATCAATTACTAGGAGGAGGGGTGTTAAAATCTCTAGTTATGATTGTGGATTTGTCTACTTCTCCATCAGTTTTTGCTTTATGTGTTTGAAGCTTGATTATGCAAATCCTCAGCTATATTTATGATATTTTCCTGATGAATTTCTCCTATCATTATAAAATGTTCCTTTTTATTTCTAGTAGTAATCCTCATCTTGATGTCTATTTTGTTTGTTACTAATATAGTTTATACCCCTTATTCCTAAGTACTGTTTAAATAACATGTCTTTTTCAATCCTTTTACTTTAACCCATCTGTTTCTTTGTATTTAAAGTGTGACTCTTTTAGCAATATGTAGCTATGTATTGCTTTTTAAACTATTCTGATAATCTCTACTTTTTAATTTAAGTGTTTACTCCATTTACACTTACTATAATTGTCTTTTTAATTTTTATTGGAGTATAGTTGCTTTACAGTTTTGTGTTAGTTTCTGCTGTACAGCAAATTAATATAATTGTTAATATTAGATGTAGAGCTACTATTTTCCTGTTTTTAATTAGTATTGTTTGCTTTATTGTTCCTCTGTTCCTTTTTTGCCTTCTTCCGGTTAATTAAATATTTTCTAGAATTATGTTCTTTGCAACTGGCCTTTTAGGTATACATCTTTGCATTATTGCTTTAATAATTGTTCTAGAAATTATAATGGTATCTTTAACATATTACAGTTAATATTGTAGTATTTTACATAAAATATGGGAACCTCACTTAGTTCCATTTACCACTATCCCATCCTTTGCCTTACTGCTGTTATATATATTAACATTTACAATATATTTGAACCCCTAAAATACAGCGTTACATTTTCTACCCTAAACAATTATAATGTCTTTTAAGAAAACTGAGAATAAATATATTTAGTTTTTAGAATTTACCCACATATTTATCATTTAAGGTGCTCTTCACACTTACTTTTAGATCAAGTTTTCCACCTGATGTAATTTCCTTTCAGTCTGAAGAAACTTCTTTGCATTTCTTACCCTTCAGGTCTGTGGAACCTAATTCTCTCAGTTTTCATATTTCTGAAAATATCTATTTCTTCCCAGTTTTTTTGATGGATAGTTTAGCTGGATATAGAATTTTGGTTTGAAAGTTTTCCCTCCAGGATTAAAAGCAGTTTAAAAAGCCTTCTGGCCTCCAATGTTTCTGATGAGAAGTCAGCTGTCAATCATATTGCTGTTCTCCTGTATATACAAAACATACACACCTTTACATTATGTCTTTTCTCTGGATGTTTTCAAGATTTTATCTTTTGATTTCAGAAGTGTGTCTATGTGCTTGGTGTGGTTTTATTTGTATTTACCCTCTTTGGAGTTCCCAGAACTTCTTAGATTGTTAAGTTTATGTCTTCCCTCAAACTCTGGACAATTTTATCCATCATCCTTTTAAATTTTTTCCTGCCCCCCCCACCCCATCCTTCCTCTCCTTCTAGGATTTTTTTTTTTTTTCTGGTATGCAGGCTTCTCACTGTTGTGGCCTCTCCCGTTGTGGAGTGCAGGCTCAGCAGCCATGGCTTATGGGCCTAGCTGCTCCGCGGCATGTGGGATCTTCCCAGACCAGGGCACGAACCCGTGTCCCCTGCATCGGCAGGCAGACTCTCAACCACTGCGCCACCAGGGAAGCCCCCCTTCTAGGATTTTTGACAGGATGTTACATGTATGTTAACCATGTATTACAGTTAGATGTATGTTAAACAATTTAACAATGTCCCTTCAGTTCACTGAATCTCTATTCACTTTTAATATTTTTCTCTCTGTTCTTAACGTTGGACACTTTCTATTGATGAATCCAAGTTCCCTGACTCTTCTGCCATCAGCAATCTGCTGTAAAGCCCATTCAGTGAATTTTTTATTTCAGTTGTTGATCTTTTCAGTTCAAGAATTTCCATTTGGAGAGACGAGGTGAAGATGGCGGAAGAGTAAGACACGAGATCACCTTCCTCCCCACAGATACACCAGAAATACATCTACACGTGGAACAACTCCTACAGAACACCCACTGAATGCTGGCAGAAGATCTCAGACCTCCCAAAAGGCAAGAAAGTCCCCAAGTACCTGGGTAGGGGAAAAGAAAAAAGAATAAACAGAGACAAAAGGATAGGGACGGGACCTGCACCAGTGGGAGGGAGCTGTGAAGGAGGAAAGGTTTCCACACACTAGGAAGCCCTTTCACGGTTGGAGACTGCTGGTGGCGGAGGGGGAAAGCTTCAGCGCTGCGGAGGGGGAAAGCTTCAGCGCTGCGGAGGAGAGCACAGCAACAGGGGTGCGGAGGGAAAACCGGAGAGATTCCCGCACAGAGGGTCAGGGCCGACAGGCACTCACCAGCCCGAGAGGCTTGTGTGCTCACCCACCGGGGCGGGCAGGGCTGGGAGCTGAGGCTTGGGCTTTGGTCAGAGCGCAGGGAGAGGACTGGGGTTGAACACAGCCTGCAGGGGGTTAGTGCACCACAGCTAGCCGGGAGGGAGTCCAGGAAAAAGTCTGGACCTGCTGAAAAGGCAAGAGACTTTTTCTTCCCTCTTTGTTTCCTGGTGCGCAAGGAGAGGGGATTAAGAGCGCTGCTTAAAGGAGCTCCGGAGACGGGCGCGAACCGTGGCTAGAAGCGCGGACCCCAGAGACGGGCATGAGACGCTAAGGCTGCTGCTGCTGCCGCCACCAAGAAGCCTGTGTGCGAGCACAAGTCACTATCCACAGCCCTCTTCCAGGGAACCTGTGCACCCGGCCACTGCCAGGGTCCGGGGATCCAGGGACAAGTTCCCTGGGAAAACGCACGGCGCACTGCAGGCTGGTGCAATGTCATGCTGGCCTCTGCCGCCGCAGGCTCACCCAGCACTCCGTACCCCTCCCTCCCCCTGGCCTGAGTGAGCCAGAGCCCCCGAATCAACGGCTCCTTTAACCCCGTCCTGTCTCAGCGAAAAACAGACGCCCTCCGGCGACCTACACACAGAGGCAGGGCCCTCAAAGCTGAGCCCCTGGGAGCTGTGAGAACAAAGAAGAGAAAGGGAAATCTCTCCCAGCAGCCTCAGAAGCAGCGGATTAAAGCTCCACAATCAACTTGATGTACCCTGCATCTGTGGAATACATGAATAGACAAAGAATCATCCCAAATTGAGGAGGTGGACTTTGAGAGCAAGATTTATTATTTTTTCCCCTTTTCCTCTTTTTGTGAGTGTGTATGTGTATGCTTCTGTGTGAGATTTTGTCTGTATAGCTTTGCTTCCACCATTTGTCCTAGGGTTCTATCCGTCTGGTTTTTTTTTTCTTCTTGTAAAAAAAATTTTTCTTTCTTAATAATTATTTTTTATTTTAATGACTTTATTTTATTTTATCTTACTTTATCTTCTTTCTTTCTTTCTTTCTTTCTTCCCTTCCCTCCTTCCATCCTTCCTCCCTCCCTCCTTCCTTCCTTCCTTCCTTTCTTTCTTTCTACTTTTTCTCCCTTTTATTCTAAGCCATGTGGATGAAAGGCTCTTGGTGCTGCAGCCAAGAGTCAGTGCTGTGCCTCTAACATGGGAGAGACAAGTTCAGGACACTGGTCACAAGAGACCTCCCAGCTCCACGTAATATCAAACAGCGAAAATCTCCCAGAGATCTCCATCTCAACACCAACACCCAGCTTCACTCAACGCCCAGCAAGCTACAGTGCTGGACACCCTATGCCAAACAACTAGCAAGACAGGAACGCAACCCCACCCATTAGCAGAGAGGCTGCGTAAAATCATAATAAGGCCACAGACACCCCAAAACACACCATCAGACGTGGACCTGCCCACCAGAAATACAAGATCCAGCCTCATCCACCAGAACACAGGCACTAGTCCCCTCCACCAGGAAGCCTACACAACCCACTGAACCAACCTTAGCCACTGGGGACAGACACCAAAAACAACGGGAACTATGGACCTGCACCCTTCAAAAAGGAGACCCCAAACACAGTAAGATAAGCAAAATGAGAAGACAGAAAAACACACAGCATATGAAGGAGCAAGATAAAAACCCACCAGACCTAACAAATGAAGAGGAAATAGGCAGTCTACCTGAAAAAGAATTCAGAGTAATGATAGTAAATATGATCCAAAATCTTGGAAATAGAATAGACAAAATGCAAGAAACATTTAACAAGGACTTAGAAGAACTAAAGAAGAAACAAGCAACAATGAACAACAAAATAAATGAAATTAAAAATACTCTAGATGGGATCAATAGCAGAATAACTGAGGAGGAAGAACGGATAAGTGACCTGGAGGATAAAATAGTGGAAATAACTATTGCAGAGCAGAATAAAGAAAAAAGAATCAAAAGAACTGAGGACAGTCTCAGAGACCTCTGGGACAAGATTAAACGCACCAACATTCAAATTATAGGGGTTCCAGAAGAAGAAGAGCAAAAGAAAGGGACTGAGAAAATATTTGAAGAGACTACAGTTCAAAACTTCCCTAATATGGGAACGGAAATAGTTAATCAACTCCAGGAAGCACAGAGAGTCCCATACAGGATAAATACAAGGAGAAACACGCCAAGACACATATTAATCAAACTGTCAAAAATTAAATACAAAGAAAACATATGAAAAGCAGCAAGGGAAGAACAACAAATACCACACAAGGGAATCCCCATAAGGTTAACAGCTGATCTTTCAGTAGAAACTCTGCAAGCCAGAAGGGACTGGCAGGACATATTTAAAGTGATGAAGGAGAAAAACCTGCAACCAAGATTACTCTACCCAGCAAGGATCTCATTCAGATTTGATGGAGAAATTAAAACCTTTACAGAGAAGCAAAAGCTGAGAGAGTTCAGCACCACCAAACCAGCTTTACAACAAATGCTAAAGGAACTTCCCTAGGCAAGAAACACAAGAGAAGGGAAAGACCTACAATGACGAACCCAAAACAATTAAGAAAATGGGAATAGGAACATACATATCGATAATTACCTTAAATGTAAATGGATTAAATGCTCCCACCAAAAGACACAGATTGGCTGAATGGATACAAAAACAAGACCCATATATATACTGTCTACAAGAGACCCACTTCAGACCTAGGGACACATACAGACTGAAAGTAAGGGGATGGAAAAAGATATTCCATGCAAATGGAAACCAAAAGAAAGCTGGAGTAGCAATTCTCATATCAGACAAAATAGACTTTAGAGACTATTACAAGAGACAAAGAAGGACACTACATAATGATCAAGGGATCGATCCAAGAAGAAGATATAACAATTGTAAATATTTATGCACCCAACATAGGAGCACCTCAATACATAAGGCAAATACTAACAGCCATAAAAGGGGAAATTGACAATAACACATTCATACAAACACATGGAGGCTAAACAATACACTACTTAATAATGAAGTGATCACTGAAGAAATCAAAGAGGAAATCAAAAAGTACCTAAAAACAAATAACAATGGAGACATGACGACCCAAAACCTATGGGATGCAGCAAAAGCAGTTCTAAGAGGGAAGTTTATAGCAATACAATCCTACCTTAAGAAACAGGAAACATCTCGAATAAACAACCTAACCTTGTACCTAAAGCAATTAGAGAAAGAAGAACAAGAAAAACCAACGTTAGCAGAAGGAAAGAAATCATAAAGATCAGATCAGAAATAAATGAAAAAGAAATGAAGGAAACGATAGCAAAGATCAATAAAACTAAAAGCTGGTTCTTTGAGAAGATAAACAAAATAGATAAACCATTAGCCAGACTCATCAAGAAAAAAAGGGAGAAGACTCAAATCAATCGAATTAGAAATGAAAAAGGAGAAGTAACAACTGACACTGCAGAAATACAAAGGATCATGAGCGATTACTACAAGCAACTCTCTGCCAATAAAATGGACAACCTGGAAGAAATGGACAAATTCTTAGAAATGCACAACCTGCCAAGACTGAATCAGGAAGAAATAGAAAATGTGAACAGATCAATCACAAGCACTGAAATTGAAACTGTGATTAAAAATCTTCCAACAAACAATGGCCCAGGACCAGATGGCTTCACAGGCGAATTCTATCAAACATTTAGAGAAGAGCTAACACCTAACCTTCTCAAACTCTTCCAAAATATAGCAGAGAGAAGAACACTTCCCAATTCATTCTACGGGGCCACCATCACCCTGATAACAAAACCAGACAAGGATGTCACGAAGAAAGGAAACTACAGGCCAATATCACTGATGAACACAGATGCAAAAATACTAGCAGAGAGAATCCAACAGCACATTAAAAGGATCATACACCATGATAAAGTGGGATTTATTCCAGGAATGCAAGGATTCTTCAATATACGCAAATCAATCAATGTGATACACCATATTAACAAAATGAAGGAGAAAAACCATATGATCATCTCAATAGAGGCTGAGAAATCTTTTGACAAAATTCAACACCCATTTATAATAAAAACCCTGGAGAAAGTAGGCACAGAGGGAACTTTCCTCAACATAATAAAGGCCATATATGACAAACCTACAGCCAACATCATCCTCAATGGTGAAAAACTGAAAGCATTTCCACTAAGATCAGGAACAAGACAAGGTTGCCCACTCTCACCACTCTTATTCAACATAGTTTTGGAAGTTTTAGCCACAGCAATCAGAGAAGAAAAGGAAATAAAAGGAATCCAAATAGGAAAAGAAGAAGTAAAGCTGTCACTGTTTGCAGATGACATGATACTATACATAGAGAATCGTAAAGATGCTACCAGAAACCTACTAGAGCTAATCAATGAATTTGGTAAAGTACCAGGATACAAAATTAACGCACAGTAATCTCTGGCATTCCTATACACTACTGATGAAAAATCTGAAAGTGAAATCAAGAAAACACTCCCATTTACCACTGCAAGAAAAGGAATAAAATATCTAGGAATAAACCTACCTAAGGAGACAAAAGACCTGTATGCAGAAAATTATAAGACACTGATGAAAGAAATTAAAGATGATAAAAATAGATGGAGAGATATACCATGTTCTTGGATTGGAAGAATCAACATTGTGAAAATGACTCTACTACCCAAAGCAATCTACAGATTCAATGCAATCCCTATCAAACTACCACTGGCATTTTTCACAGAACTAGAACAAAAAATTTCACAATTTGTATGGAAACACAAAAGACACCGAATAGCCAAAGCAATCTTGAGAACGAAAAACGGAGCTGGAGTAATCAGGCTCCCTGACTTCAGACTATACTACAAAGCTACAGTAATCAAGACAGTATGGTACTGGCACAGAAACAGAAATATAGATCAATGGAAAAGGATAGAAAGCCCAGAGATAAACCCACGCACATATGGTCAACTTATCTTTGATAAAGGAGGCAGGAATGTACAGTGGAGAAAGGACAGCCTCTTCAATAAGTGGTGCTGGGAAAACTGGACACGTACATGTAAAAGTATGAGATTAGATCAATCCCTGACACCATACACAAAAATAAGCCCAAAATGGATTTAAGACCTAAATGTAAGGCCAGAAACTATCAAACTCTTAGAGGAAAACATAGGCAGAACACTCTATGACATAAATCACCGCAAGATCCTTTTTGACCCACGTCCTAGAGAAATGGAAATAAAAACAAAAATAAACAAATGGGACCTAATGAAACTTCAAAACTTTTGTACAGCAAAGGAAACCATAAACAAGACCAAAAGACAAGCCTCAGAATGGGAGAAAATATTTGCAAATGAAGCAACTGACAAATCTCCAAACTTTATAAGCAGCTCATGCAGCTCAATAACACAAAAACAAACAACCCAATCCAAAAATGGGCAGAAGACCAAAATAGACATTTCTCCAAAGAAGATATACAGACTGCCAACAAACACATTATAGAATGCTCAACATCATTAATCATCAGAGAAATGCAAATCAAAACTACAATGAGATATCATCTCACACCAGTCAGAATGGCCATCATCAAAAAATCTAGAAACAATAAATGCTGGAGAGGGTGTGGAGAAAAGGGAACACTCTTGCACTGCTGGTGGGAATGTGAATTGGTACAGCCACTATGGAAAACAGTATGGAGGTTCCTTAAAAAACCGCAAATAAAACTACCATATGACCCAGTAATCCCACTACTGGGAATATACCCTGAGAAAACCATAGTTCAAAAAGAGTCATATACCAAAATGTTCATTGCAGCTCTATTTACAATAGCCCGGAGATGGAAACAACTTAAGTGCCCATCATCGGATGAATGGATAAAGAAGATGCGGCAGATATATACAATGGAATATTACTCAGCCATAAAAAGAAACGAAATTGAGTTATTTGTAGTGAGGTGGATGGACCTAGAGTCTGTCATACAGAGTGAAGTAAGTCATAAAGAGAAAGACAAATACCGTATGCTAGCACATATATATGGAATATAGGGGGAAAAGTGTCATGAAGAACCTAGGGGTAATACAGGAATAAAGACACAGACCTACTAGAGACATAGGGACTAGAGACATACATAGGGACATATATACACTACCAAACGTAAAATAGATAGCTAGTGGGAAGCAGCCACATAGCACAGGGAGATCAGCTCGGTGGTTTGTGACCACCTAGAGGGGTGGGATAGGGAGGGTGGGAGGGAGGGAGACGCAAGAGGGAAGCGATGTAGGAACATATGTATATGTATAACTGATTCACTTTGTTATAAAGCGGAAACTAACACACCATTGTAAAGCAATTATACTCCAATAAAGATGTAAAAAAAAAAAAAGAATTTCTATTTGTTTTATTACTGTTTCTATTTCTCTGTTATGATTCTCCAACTGTTAATTCATTTTCCTTTAAGTCCTTGAATATATTTATAATAGCTGCTTTAAATTCTTCATTTGCTAATATCAACATCTGGATAGTGTCAGGATTTGTTTCCATTGCTTGCTTTGCTTTTGAATACGAGTCCCATTTTGAATATGGCTTTTCATTCTTTTTCTTTTTGCTTATATAATTTTTATTGCATACTAGACATTCAGGACGATACATCATAGAAATTTATGATTTTTTTATGTTCCTCTAAAGTATGTTGATTTTCATACTTGAAGGCAGTTAACTTCGTTGGACTCAAACATCAAACTACCTCAGTTGAAATGGGCAGCAGCCAAAACCTCAGATCAGTTCAGTTCTTTGACCTTCTAATGGCTGCTTTTTGCCAGGCATCTTGGGACCTCCTATATATATATGGAGTTTGGCTGACAAATAAGGATTTGTGTGGATTTTATATGCAGAATTTAAGGATCATCCCTTCTGTGTTAATTTCCTTTCTGAGACTTCCTCACGATTCTCCCACCACTCTACCAGCCCAGGATTTTGCCCTCCAACATCTCTATTAAAATGGCAGTTTTCTGCCACCCCATGCCATATGATTGTAAAACGCCCTCAACTATATCTAATCTTCTTTTAAACTATTGTGATAATTTTAAAATATATTCACAAATTCTTTCATGCACCTTTTTGAGAGTTGAAGCTTAACCCACTTCCATTGAGTATACGCTGAACCTGCTGTCTCACTTCTAATAAACTGAAAATATGATAGAAGTGACACTACGTGATTTCTAAGACCAAGCCACAAAAGGCACTGCTGCTGCTTTTTCCTCTCAGTCTCTCTCATCACTTGCTCTGGGGGGAAACCAGTTGCCGTGTTTTGAGGACACCCAATCAGCCTGTGTTAGTCTGCTTGGGATGCCATAACAGAATATCACAGACCAGGTGACTTAAATAGAAATTTATTTTCTCACAATTCTGGAGGCTGGAAGTCTAAGATCAAGGTGCCAGCAGGGTTGCTACTGGTGAGAACTCTTCTCCTAGTTTGCAGGAGGCCACCTTCTTGTTGTGTGCTCACATAGCCTTTCCTCTGTGTGTGTGCAAAGAGAGAGAGCATGCTCTAGTGTCTCTTCCTCTTCTTATAAGGACACTGATCCTATCAGCAACATTTTGTAGTTTTCAGTGTACAAGTCTCTTGCCTCCCTGTTTATGTTTATTCCTGAGTATTTTATTCTTTTTGATGCAATTATACATGGAATTGTTTTCTTAATTTCCTTTCTTATTATTCATTGTAGTGTATAGAAATGTCTTCATCAAATTTTATGGTCACTTTTTACAGTCTCCT
Organism: Aethalodelphis obliquidens; assembly: GCF_003676395.1. Classification (NCBI taxonomy): domain Eukaryota; kingdom Metazoa; phylum Chordata; class Mammalia; order Artiodactyla; family Delphinidae; genus Aethalodelphis; species Aethalodelphis obliquidens. The sequence continues at coordinate 1,203,058 of NW_020837950.1, read as the reverse complement.
ACTCTTTGAAGATAATTTCAATTTGGTCTTTCATTTTTTTAAACATAATAAGCATAGTTATTTTATACCTGTTTCTGATCATTCAGATAACTGAAGTCTCTGCAAGTCTGTTTTTGTTGGTTCATACTCATAGTGCCCTGTTCCCTTGTGCCCTGTTCCCTTGTACCCTGTTCCCTTGTGCCCTGTTCCCTTGGTTACTTTTGACTGATTTCTGCTTGATGTCCTTGAAAACTTATCTCCATGAATTCTAACGTAAAGATGTCTTCCTGCACGAGGGTTTGCTATTTCTTCCAGGTATTTACGAGCACTACAGTATATAACTAATTTATATCAAATTCACAGTTTGAAGTTTGTTGGATCACCCAGACAATATGCCTTAGGTTGCAATCTATGTGAGAGCTCTCTTGAGCCACACCTTCTTGGGGATAGGTTGTACTGCTTTTCTTTTTCTCCCCTGCTCCACTAGGCATCAAGATGACCTTCCCTGAATTCCTCTAGACATGGGTTTATACCTGGTTCACACTCCTATTAGTTTCCCATGCTTTCATGGACCATACCCTTTGATTCCTCATCACCCAGTGATTACATCCGGGAAGAACTGCAGATTGCTAAGATGGCCTTGTGGTCAAACTGGCTTTAAAGCTCTGGAAATCCATTCACCTGCTTTTCCACTTTCCCTTTGATTTTGGTCTCATCGTTTACTATCACGTTATCTCTGATGCTTTTAAGGAGATAGGTTTTACATTCTAGCCAGCATTTTTACTTGTATTCAGCAGGAGAGTTGGTCCAAATAACTGAGCCCTCTATTATCAGAAAATCCAGCAGTCACCTTTTTAAAAAACCCTCCCTGCACTTTGCACCCCCTACCACCCTATCTCTCTTTTCTCCTTCCTACTCAGACTTCATAAAATAATTGTCTATATATGCTGTAACCACTTCCACCTCCCATTCACTCTTCAACCTACTCCAATTTGGCTTTTACCTCCAACAGCCCTTTCAAAACTGTTCTAAGCTCACCTATGAGCTCCATATTGTTATTTTCAATGGATTTTCATTGTATTTGATCTCTTAGGCAGAACTGGGGAGAGTGTGTCATTCTCTTCTTGTTAAAACACTCTTTCTTGATATTCATGATATCACATACTTATGGTTTTATTCATACCTCTCCGTGACTGCTCTTCCTTAACTGATCTGGGAGTTAGTTGCAATGGGAGTTAATAGTAAATGCTCTATACTCTGATCTTCCCTTCACTTTTAGAAATTATCTATGAAATTGTAATAAGAGAAGTAGAAATAGGCACCGCAATCTATTTGATAAAGGTATTATGGCATTTATCATGACACAGTTATATCTGACTCTCTCTTATTCCCCCACAGTAAGCTCTTTCAGAACAAGTCCACAACTACACATAAGCACTGAATAAACTGGCTATTGAATAAATCAATGAATAAATAAATGAACAAAGATTAATATGCTGTCGTCTCTACTCTCAATTACATTTCAGCCTATTTCTTGAAGAGCAGACAAAAATCAGGAAAAATTTGCAATGTTTTTACATAGGGAATAAAATGCACTTGCTAGGAATCTATTATTAACACAAAAGGAATACCCTTTAAAATTATATGTAATTTGTGTTCAAAATATCCTAATAAATGATACAGCATAAACGATTTCCAAAATTAAATATGTAAAACTAGAAAAATCACAGTGGTTTTAATCTGAGATAGCAGGTGGGAAGAAGCTTTTCTGAAGTTGGAAATGAGAATTTTACTCTGATTAAAAAAAGGAAATAAAAGCACAGCCTTCTGCTTAATAATGCAGCTTTAGATAGAGGAGCAACCTTCTTACGAATTAATGGAAGTTTAACAGAGTTTTTGTGATCAGGTAGGAGAAACTCCAGGGACAGCTGGTCTTTCTCAAGACAGATGCGACTTATTAGGGTTTCCTCTCTGACCTTTTTAAAATGTAGTGGGGCAGGATACTTAAATTTAATTACACTTGGGCTAAAGCTGACGGTCTATTTCTTAAGTCAGAAATAGCGCAGCAGTAAGATTTCCAGGATATAGGTGTGAAACGCAATCCAAAGGCTTTCTCCAGCGACAAACGGAAGTCTTTCTTGAGTGTTGAAAAAACGGCGTTATCCTAGAGGTAATTTGAATTTCTCTCCAATCGTGACAGAGACGCAAGCTGAAAACAAATGTTAGAACCTAACCCCTGTAGGCCGCCCTCCCCATCGTGCTCAGCCTCAGGCCCAGCCAGGGACCCCGCCGGGGTGTCCAGGCTCGCCGTAGGCTGCGACTCCCACCTGCATGGTGTTCCGCCTCGCCCCTCACACGCCGGTGTCGTCTAACTCCTGGCGGGGACTCCTGGCTCCGACGTCCCCTCGAAGCCACAGGGGAGCCCGCCGAGGTCCTAGCTGTTCCCACTGCCCACGGGGAGGGAGACGGGAGAACAAGGGCCTCTGACGCACGTGCGCCTGGCGCAGCTCTGTTGCCAGGCAACGCGGAGGCGTGGCCTAGGAGGTGGCTGTGGGTACTGACGCACCTGGTCTTGGGCATTTATCCCAAGCAGCGCCTCTTCCGTTCATGATACTGGTGCCGGCATTCCTCCCACCCTTCCCTCCACCACCTCCAAAATCACGCGTTGTTTCCGTGCCTCCGGCACCGTTCAATCCCTGAGTCCTGTCTTCATGGAGAAGTAACAAAATCCTGGGGAGAGAACTCTTCAGAGTAGAAGTTCTTAACGTGGAACCCATAGCCTATATTTGGATAGACTTCAGGGGGTGCGTAGCCCCAGCCCTCGATGCACACATAATTGTGTTGTATGTGTAAATTTTGGGGGGTATTTAAGGACCAGAGCTTTCATCAGATTCTCAAATGGCTCTCTGCCACCACCTTAAAAACCCATTGCTTTAGGAGACAGAAGCTCAGACTTTAGGTAGGAAACCTAGGCAGTTTGGTTCCTTGGTGTTTAGTTGAAGGGAAGGGTGTTTACTGGGAGCTGCCAGGAACATGAGGAAAACATATGATGTTATTGCCAAATAAGGTTATACCCATGGTCACAAAGATGCGAAAAGATTTGGAAAAGAAGGAAAAGTGTTTTTAGTGACACAGTTTTAAACTTGGGCTCAGCACTGGACTACTCGGTCTGTAGTGCCCAGTTAATACAAATCGTACACTCCTAATAGCCTATATGTTTTGTTTTGTGTGTAAAATATTAATATTAAATATAAAATATTTTAAAACATCACACTATTTTTGTAACCATGTTTTGTTACGTTTTCTTCTTTTTCTCATTCCCCTCCTCCTCTCCCCTCCCCCCTTCCTCCCTCATTCCCCTTCTACTCCTCCTCTTTCTTCTTCTTCTCCTTCTTCTTTTTAATAGCAGGGGAGCCCCCCAAAATGTAAGCGGGCCAAGTCTCTCTAGATTCCTGACAGGCCCTGGGAGCTGCTGCTTGAATTAGCAGTCAACTCCCTTTCTTATTTTGACAATCTAAAATCCAGGCTAGTTGAATTACTGTGCATAGCACTAGCTAACACTGCCTATGCATTTAGAGCTTTAGAGCCCTTTTGTTACAGAATTAAGTCCTATAGACCCTGCTCAGCCCCTAGCTGGGCAATGGCTCTCTGCCTTGGCGGGGGGAGGGTTCTTTTTCCATTCACATTCGAGCAGCCAAATAATGAAGCCAAAGCTGAGATCAACGCAGCACAAGCTTTATTCAGTGGCCAAAGAATGCAGAAGCAGGAACTAAGTTCACAGATCTACTTCTTGCCCACGTGTCCAGAGGGCTTTAATTTTAAAGAGTAAAGACAAAGGGAGGAGGAGTGAGGTTAATGATGGGGAGGCATATGCATTAGTCTCCTGGGGAAGAGGCAGAGTTTTTTCCAAGGGAATGGAGTGCCACCCTTTTTTATCCTTTTTTGGTCCTTAATATCCAGTCTTGGCCACCAGTAGGTATGTCATTTAATATGCAAATGTAGTAAAATCAGCATATAATGAGATTCAGGGTCTGTTGGAGGTCAGATCTGTCACCATCTTGGTCCTAGCTGGATCCATCTGGTTTTTGTTTGTTTGTTTGTAGCTTCCTTTTTTATTTCTGGACCCTTTAAAGATTTATGTTAACTCTTGCTAAAAGTGGGGGTTGGCAGGTTTTGAGCAAAGACCTGGAGCAGCTCTGGCAACATTCTCTGTCTCAAGTCTGCATCTCATCTAGGCAATTCATTTTTTAAAGAAGATACTTTTTGTTCTCTTCTGCTCCTTCTTTCTCATGTTCTTCACGTGGGTTGACAAGAAGTGAAATTCAGGGACTCTGTTAGAAAAAGGCATAATTTAAGCTATAATCAGGGGTCATCGTTAGTAAGACAAAGGCTTGTTAGGTACTCTGAACAATGTAAGAACTAATCCTATCCACACAGAGAGCCAGCCTTCTCTAATCCGCCAGCAACCGGCTGGTAGAGTAGGCTGTTATCCAAGAGGCCAGGTCAGAAGGGAAAATCCAGGGGAATCTGAAGGGAAAACCCAGGGGAACCTGAAGGGAGAGAATCTCAACATCCATATGAGGTTAATTGTGCCCACTAGACACTGATTTGATGTAAAAAGTTCACCCACTGTGTTCATGATTCTCTACCAGTAAGACTGCATACTTTTTGGACAAGGCTGGTTGCCTTTCAGATGCTGCAAGGTGAAACAACTAGGTAACTAAGAACCTACTGTATAGCATAGGGAACTCTACTCAATACTCTGTAATGACCTATATGGGGTAAGAATCTAAAAGAGAGTGGATATATGTATATGTATAACTGACTCACTTTGCTGTACAGCAGAAACTAACACAACATTGTAAATCAACTATATTCCAATAAAAAAAAAGATAAACTTAATACTACTACTTGGTAGAAAAAGCTGGCCTCCTGTTATGTTAGTAGCAATAAGACATCTATTTTACAGTGTATATATCAGAACTTGTTTATTGGAATATTGGATGGATCATGGCCAAATCCTCCAACTAGTATAGTTTTAGTTGGTATTCATGTTCTAAGATCGTTAGCTATTTGGTATCCTGGTATTTTGTAAGAGCTGGTGATTTTGTCACTGAAGAAATCCAAATAGAATAAACTAAATTCGCTCATTAAAACTCAGTTCTACTGACTGCCTTTAATAAAAATATCAAAAGAGCATTGTATATGAGTACCATCAACAGCCTCAAGGATCTAAGGAACATAATTATTCACAGCTTTATTATACACTATCTATCATTACAACACTAAGAAAAAATATTTTAAGATGCTTTTTAAATTTTCAACAAATTAAACATTTCAATCTCAATCAACTTTTACTGAGAATGCTTACAACACAGGGATTCTCAAACATGTTAAACTTAGCAAGGATTGTTTTTCAGAAGAAAAAAATGTCAGTACATCTTGTATTCCATAGCGTTGTTTCTGCAGAAAATAGTTGGCATTCTGTTAAAAAAAAATTGAATTTAGATTCAAGTATAAATGGGTATATGAATGTATGTATATAATGAGCATATATACAAGTCTATATACACTTCCTTTATATAGAGACATTTCTATAAATATTTTGTCATGTATGATAAAACTGGCATCTGAGGTATTTCTCAGCTATACTTCAATCTGCATATTTTTAATTATCATTTAATCTCTCTCTGATGAAATGCTTATTCTGTATGCCAGTATTTTCCAAAGTTTTACAAAAATTATTTAACTGTATAAAAGTAGTTTCCTAAAGCTCATTGATGCCAATAAGATTTATGAATATGTTGCATTTATTCCTCATGTATTTGTGACTAAATCATCCTATTTTATATCTAACCATAGTCTAAATAAATATAAGTCACCAGGACAGAGTAAGATCTCAGATAATCAGATGAGAAAAAAAAAGAAAAATTATTATTGAAGTGTTTCTCTATTGACAAGATAAAATGAAATCCTGAGTGAATTAGTATATGTGGGCCCTAATCTTGGAAACAATCCAAATAAAGCTATTTTTCTCAGTTTCAGAGAGAACTTTTTGCTAACTTGATCAAATCATGGATTAAATTCCATTTCACATTTATGAGCACTCTAACACTTAGTTTAGTGTTAAAATCAGACATTTTTTCCATTTAGTATTAAACTATCTTTTGTTCACATTTTATAAAATGCCTCAACATTTGTAATATTATAAAATACAGTTCTTTTCCATTAACTTTTTGTTCTTAGTTCCTTGAAACAGGAAAAATTAGGAATATGATTGTTCATATTCTTTTTTTAAAATAAATTTATTTTTTTATTTTTGGCTGCGTTGGGTCTCTGTTGCTGCACACGGGCTTTCTCTAGTTGTGGCGAGCAGGGGCTACTCTTCGTTGTGGTGCACAGGCTTTTCATTGCAGTGGCTTCTCTTATTGCAGAGCACGGGCTCTAGGCACGCGGGCTTCAGTAGTTGTGGCACGCAGTCTTCAGTAGTTGTGGCTCACGGGCTGTAGAGCACAGGCTCAGTAATTGTGGCTCACGGGCTTAGCTGCTCTGCAGCATGTGGGATCTTATTGGACCAGGGCTCGAACCTGTGTCCCCTGCAATGGCAGGCAGATTCTTAACCACTGAGCCACCAGTGAAGCCCTGCTCATATTCTTGATGTGAACATAACAAGCCTTTGTTGAAACATGAGTTAATACCAAATATAGTTTAAAAATTCAAGTTCATAATTATGCCCCATGAGAACATAAAATTTTTTCTTCACTTTTCCAATATTTGTATCTTTTATTACTTTCTTGTCTGAGTTGGCTAATGCATAAGAACTATATGAAATAAAAGAGAACAGAGCATCCTTGTTTTGTTTCTGATGTTAATAGAAATACTCTAAAATGTTTTACTATCAAGTCTTCTACTGACTTTGTTTCAGACCATTATATAAATATTGTTAATAAAGATTCATCTCTTTCTACAGGATCTTCTTTGAAAACATTAGAAATTGACATGGAACTTCACTGAAAGCATCTACAGGCATACCTCAGAGATACTGCAGGTTCAGTTCCAGTGAATATCTCAATAAAGCAAGTCATACAAATTTTTTAGTCTCCTGGTGCATATAAAAGTTATGTTTACACTATACAATAGTTTATTAAGTGCACAGTAGCTTTATGTCTAAAAAGACCAATGCACATACCTCAATTTAAAAATACTTTATTGCTAAAAATTGCTAACCATCAACTGAGCCTTCAGAGATTCATAATCTCTTTGCTGGTGGAGGGTCTTGCCCAGATGTTAATGGCTGCTGAGGGATCAGGGTATTAGTCGCTGAAGGCTGGGGTGACTGTGACAATTTCTTAAAATAAGACAACAATGAAGTCTGCCACATTGATTGACTCTTCCTTTCAGGGACAATTTCTCTGATAGCATGCAATGCTGTTTGATGGCATTTTACTCATAGTAAAACTTCTTTCAAAATTGGAGTCAATCCTCTCAAACCCTGCTGCTGCTGCTGCTGCTTTTTTTTTCTTTTTGGCTGCAGGATCTTAGTCCCCCACCAGGGATCGGACCTGCACTCCCTGCAGTGAAAGTGTGGAGTCTTAACCACTGGACCGTCAGGGAAGTCCCCCTGCTGCTGCTTTATCAACTAAGTTTATGTAATATTCTAAATCCCTGTCATTGAAATTGTTGTCATTTCAACAATTTTTACAGCATCTTCACTGGTGTAGATTCCGTCTCAAGAAACCACTTTCTTTGCTCAGCCATAAGAAGCAACTGCTCATCTGTTAAAGTTTTATCATGAGATTATAGCAATGCACTCACATCTTCAGGCTCCACTTCTAATTCGAGTTCTCTTGCTATTTCTACCACATCTGTAGTTACTTCCTCCACTGAAGTCTTGAACCCTCAAAGTCATCCATGAGGTTTAGAATCAGCTCTTCCAAACTCCTGTTATTTTAACCTCTTCCTATGAATCAAAAATATTCTTAATGGTATCTAGAATGATGAACCCTTTCCGAAAGGTTTTCAATTTATTATACTTCGCCTAGATCCACTGGAGGAATCACTATCTATGGTAGCTATCACCTTACACAATGCATTTCTTAAATAATAAGACTTGAAGGAATTATTCCTTGATCCATGGGATGTTGTGTTAGGAGTCTTGAAAACAATCTCACTGTACATCTCCATCAGAGTGCCTGGATGACCAGATGCACTGTCAATGAGCAGTAATATTTTGAAAGGAATCTTTTTTTCTGAGCCGTATGTCTCGATACTGGGCTTCAAATAGTCAATAAACTTTGTTGCATAAGATATGCTGTCATCTAGCTTTTGTTTTTCCATTTTTAGAGCACAGGCAGAGTAGATTCAACATAATTCTTAAGGGCCCTAGGGTTTTCTGAATGGTAAGTGAGCACTGGCTTCAACTTACAGTCACCAGCTGCGCTAGCTCCTAACAAGAGTCAGCTTGTCCTTCAAAGCTTTGAAACCAGGCAGTGACTCCTCTCTAGCTTTGGAAGTCCTAGATGGCATCTTCTTTCAATAGAAGGTGGTTTTGTCTACACTGAAAATCTGTTGTTCAGTGTAGCCACCTTCATTAATTATCTTAGCTAGATCTTCTGGATTCTGCTATAGCTTCTACATTAGCATTTACTGCTTCAACTTGAACTTTTACGCTACGAAGACAGCTTCTTTCCGTGAATCTCATGAAACAACCTCTACTAGCTTCAAACTTTTCTTCTGCAGCTTCCTCAGCTCTCTCAGCCTTCACAGAATTGAAGAGAGTTAGGACCTTGCTCTGGATTAGGCTTTGGCTCAAGGGAACACTGTGGCTGGTTTGATCTTTTATCCAGACCACTGAAATGTTCTCCATATCAGCAATAAGGCTACTTCAATTTCTTATTCACTCGTTCACTGGAGTAGCGCTTTTAATATCCTTCAAGAACTTTTTCTTTGCATTCACAACTTGGCTGTTTGGCACAAGGGGCCTAGCTTTTGGCCTATCTCGGCTTTTGACATGCCTTCCTCACTAAGCGTAACCATTTCTAGCTTTCAATTTAAAATGAGAGACGTGTAACTCTTCCTTTTACTTGAGACCTTAGAGGCCATTGTAGGATTATTAATTGGCCTAATTTAAATATTTTTGTGTCTCAGGGAATAGGGAGGCCTGACGAGAGGGAGAGTGACCGTGGAATGGCTGGTCAGTGGAGCAGTCAGAACACACATATTTATCAATTAAGTGTGCCATCTTACATGGGCGTGGATCATGGCACCCCAAAACAATTTCAATCGTAACGTCAAAGATCACTGATCACAGATCACCATAACGAATATAATGATAATGAAAAAGTTTGAAATATTTTAAGAATTACCAAAAAGAGGCATAAGACACGAAATGAGCAAATGCTTTTGGAAAAAACAACACTGATAGAACTGCTCAACACAGGGTTGTCACAAACCTTCAAACTGTAAAAAACATAATATCTGTGAGGCACGATAAAGCAAAGTGCAATAAAATGGAGGTATGCCTGTACTGAGTTGATTGTGTAATTTTTCTTTTAATGGTGAAAATATTTTCATAGACTCCCTGATATTGAACCATCTTAGTTGCTGGAATGAACTTCACTTCATGGGGTCATATAATTCTTTCAATGTATTGCTGAATACTATTTACTAATATTTCTTTTAAATGTTTGCATTGATATTTATAAACAGGATTGACCTACAGCTTCCTTTCTTATGCTAACTTTGTAAGGTTTTGGTATTAGTATTTGCTGACTTCATAAAAATATTTTGAAATTTTTCTTCCTTCTCTGAGCTAGAAAAATCCGAAATTCCTGGTCCTAGTACTCTTGAGGGGAGAGTTTCTAGATAACATTCTCGATTTTTTTTCCAAGGCCATCAGTATGCTTAGAATATTTTTTTCTTTTTTCTGAGGTCAATTTTGGTAGTGTCTACTGTATTGTATATTCTCCATTTTATCTAGGTTTTCAAACTGATAGGCACAGAGATTTGAAAAGAACTCTTATGATTCCCATTTCTTCTGTATCTGTTTTAATTTCCCTCTTTTCATTTGTATTTTTGTATATTTATGGTTTCTTCTTTTCATTGATTAGGCTAGGAAAATTAGGATAGTTTATTTCATTTTTTATAAAGAATAAGATTTTGATAAGAATAAGATTTTTGGTTTATTTACCAATTGTTGTATTTTACTATTTTATAATTAATTAATTTCATCTTTCATTTTATAATTTTCTTCCTCTGCTTTCCTGAGGTTCACCTTGTTGTTCTTTTTAACTTAATGACAAATTCCTAATTCACTCACTTTTTCTTGCTTGATAGTGTTTAAAGCCTTAAATTTTCCACTAAATATGGTTTTGTCAGAGTCCCATAAGTTTTAACGTGTAGTGTTTTCATTATCTTCATTTTCTAGATATTGTATAATTTTGGTGTTATCTTCTTTAGTTGGAAATAACGTGTTTTGATTTTCGTTTCTATGAGAAAATATTAAGAATTTTACATTCTTAAGCTAAATATGTATGTATTAAAGGGTGGAGATAAATTATATGAATGAAATATTTGCAAAAATATGTTCAGCATAGAATCTGCATTGAGGATTACATACAGTTAGTAGAATATAGTTTTATTTCTGTGGTGTAAATTTATCAATGTGCATTTGCATTTAATTTTAAAATTCATAGCCTAATAAGATATTAAGATTAACATATTTATTAAATGTGTAGGGCCATTCAATAGCTACTAAGTGTCTACTGTATCTCCAGCATTGAGGTGGAAACTCTGCGAGTCCCAAAGTAGAAGTCATGCTTTCATGTCTTTCCACATTTTCTTAGTTCTCTGGAAATGGTAAATCACAGCTCTTATAAAGAATCTTTGAATATAGGTCATTTGGAAGTCAGAAATGCATCCAGTCTGTAAGTTATGGCCCACTATTGTGGACACTGATTACCAAAATAAGAACATGATCCCTGACACATTCTACTTGCACAGTAAATGATGATTAGGTCAGTGTCTGCAAAACTGATGACAACTATTGTGACATATTGTGAGGAATGCATGACATGGGCAAAGCAAATCTGGCCCTAAAATACTAGCATTTTACATCATATGAAGTCCTCACAGCCTCTATATTTGCAGTATTTATATAGAATATTAATGTACACATGCAATCAAATAATAGAAATAAACTGAGCATAGGTTAACTTGTGAAGATCTGAAAATGACAGAAATTTTCAAACTGGGTTGAATTGTGATGCACATACCATTTTAAATGTAATCTTCTGACCTTCTTCCATTGCGTGGCTGGAAAATAATAAGTGAGAAACAAATCAATGTAACTAAGGAGAGAAGTTAATTTTCATAGAAAGCAGCCTAATGATCTCGTTGAGTGGTATTATTTCTTCCTTATCTATATCTGTTATTTTCCTCCTTTCAGTCCATTCTCCTCCAATTTATTGTTAGAATTAGTCTCCAAAATGCAAATCTTACCATGTAGCTCTCCTTAGACTTTATAATAAAGTTGTAATTGCTTAGCTAAATATTTCATTGGCTAATATTTCTTTAGCTAAATATTTCATTAGAACTTAAGGAGTAATACATCTTTCAGACACTCATTTCCTACATGAAATGTTATGGAACTAAACTGTGAAATAGGTGAATGTCATTTGGGGTATTTACAAACATGAGTAGTGGATTAGAGAAGAGATCAGAGATGCCATGATATTAAGGCAATAAGGTGGTGACAGAAGTGAATCTCAGACTGTAACACTTGCTGTCAAATATCTTTAGATAAACTATAAAACTTAATTAAAACTTATGAGTTAATGTAAAGAAATGCACAGTGAAAGCATTTTTCAATGTTGATTGATTTTTTAAAAAATATAGTATGTGCATACCCTGAATAAAAAGAATCCTCTACTTTGGTCTATAATAGGACCTTGGAATTCTTCCTGGAAGAGAAAATGAGGGCATTACAAATCAAACAACAGTAAAAATAAGTGCAAATGCTTCTTGAGAGTATAGTTATTTTCAGCTATCATAATTAAACAATGAGGGAATCAAGGACTTGAGTATATAATTCATATCAATAAGTAATTTTTGTATCTCTACTGGAAGAATTTTCAGTGATACTAGCAATATCATCAGCGTGTTGTATTTTAAGGTAATTTCCTTATTAGTCTAACAGATACTATTTTCATGAAATTTGTCAGTTGTACATATATTCATCAATAAGTAGGCAGAGGACATTTCATAGATAATTAACTATATTTAAAATCTCCCCTCAGTAGTTTGTTAGAATGAAATGATTTCTTTACAATACATATTGTATGTGCTAACACATGAACAGGCAAAAATATAAAACAGAATTGTGTCATAGCTAAAATACATAATATATCTATAGAAATTTAAATTGAAATTGAGGGACAAATTTGGTAAACTATATTTATTCAATGAGACTTCAGAAGAGATTTTTCCCAATAAAATTATATTAACAGAAATGGTAATGAAAAAAAAAACCAAATAGGAACAAACTGATTATTCATAATGGATGTATTTTGAAGTGTTTCTTTTCTCAAAATATTTCATTTCAAAGTTAATGGAAAAAAATATTTAACATTTTATGATTTCCATAAAGTTGTTTCTTATAGCTTCCTATTTTCAATAGCAAGTTATAAAAGTATCAGGACAGCAATTATATGAAATTTGTCATCAAGACCTTTTTCAAGTATTCCATAATATAAGTACAATCACATTTTTAGATTCTAAGAAATGGCCCTGACATCTATTAAAATGCTAAAATCCCTTCTTTACAACAAATGTATCTTAAATTCTCAACATTCTATATCTAATTCTCATCCTGATTATTAAATGCCCCCAAATTACTTTAAAGATTGAAATTTTTAATATTTAAAAATGTACACATAGAAACTTTATATGGTTATATAAGAACAGCTGTGTTTTTTATATTACACAGAAAAAAAGAAAAGTGGGACAGATGTAACTTAAAATGTGCCCAAATTTAAAAATTTCAAACTCAAACATACAGGTCTTTTTAGTCTTATTGGAGATAGAACAGTATATAAAAGAATTTGGGTGGTAGAGCTGAAAAACATGTGGGGATGGAAGTGAGGATGTCTAGCAAAGAACATGTAAGAAAAGGGTTTGAATGCACTAAAATCTGAAAACTCATTTTATTTAAGAACCCAAAATATTTCACTATCAAAAATATGGTTTAAAATTAGGTGACTTAGGCCCAGCAAAATTAATACTTTACTGTAATTTTCTAAAATTCATGTTTTACATTTTTTTTCTCTTAGAGATTCCTAGAAAACCTGGCTTGCTGCAAATTACTTTTAAGAGCTATCATTTGTCCAACAAGATATTACTACTAAGTCAGAGTTCACACTTCTATATAGTTATCTGTAAATATAGATAGTCTCACTCAAGGTGGAACATTTAGATAAAGTACCAAACTGCCCACAATACTGAGTAGCTTTGATTTTGCAAATACTAACACTGAAGTGTTGTAGTAAACTAATAACTTGCTGGTGTATTTTAAGAAACTGGATCTTTAAATTGAAATCTTACACTATTCATAAGTCGGGAAGACGCTTCAGAACGTAAAAGTTAATTCAAAAAAGCATATATTACTTCTAGAAAGTTTGATGAAAACTGATTTGATTTTTTTCATATTGGAAATTCTAAAATTTTAAGGGGCTACTACAGTTCCTCTTACATTTCTCATTAACGTTGGCAGCAGTATTGTCTTCCATGATGGAAGCTTAGTTCAACGATGTGAAGAATTTAGGGAGGAAATAGTGATCATAAAAATAAATTTTGATGAATTTATTTGCCTAAACTGTATGTGTTTTTAAAAGTATTTGCAAACTTTTGGTAGTAGAATAAAATTAATATGGTATTTAAATTAAGAAAAAGTTTAACAGTAAAATAATAGAAATATTCAAGATTAGACTACAAAGGAAACAGCAGTGAAAAAAAAATATTTGCCTAGACTGGAAGTCAAGAGATTGTTATAATCTCTAATCCCACTTACTACTATGATCTTGGGAAACTCCTTTAACTATTCTGAGTTGTGTTCCTTTTTGTAAACTGGGGATAACAATACTTGTTAAGTGCCAACAGAGTTGTCAAAAGAATAAAATGAGATCCTATAAGACTAAAAACTATAAGGCATTCCAACAATGTAAGGCATTACTTAAAAATAATGCCTAGAAACTTTCATCATTGAAAGAGTTAGGATTCTTTTCAAAGGACAATAAAAAATGCCACAGTTTCTAGTTTAAAATGTGTTAACTCATTTATGTTCCTCTTAGTTATGTTCATCTTAAACACAGACACTGAGTTTGGGCCATATTTTTGTTAACTGTGGAAAAAACTAAATACCTACGTTTAATGTCTGATATATTTATAATACTTCATGAGCCTTACTCTTGTTAATGCTTTAATACCTGGATAGAAAGCTTGTCATTCCAGCCATCTGCCGACCTGTACACAGAGGGGCAGTAAATGGTCCTTGATCTTTACTCCTATTCCTATCTAATGACTAGGCACACTGCCATGTCCTTTCTTAAACCAAAAACGAATAGGTTTCCTCACTGGGAGGGGCACGGCCCTTGGAAGGAAGTCTAATCCCGGTTTTCCTCACTGCCCACAACCTGGCTTAGAAGGGACATATAATGGGGAGGAGGACAGTTCTCTTCTTCCTGAGTGTGAAAACACTTCTGCGAACAGATGCTCTTCTGTAGGCTACCTGGGTGTTACATGAGGCTTACCCAGAAGAAGATCTTATAAACCACCACCACAGGGAATGAACAGAAAGGGCTGCCACACACAGAGTGGCGAAGCAAGCATACATACGTCCACTTTGAACCTCTTCATTCTTCTCTCATGCAGTTGTGGAACGAGCTGCAGCAGCGGATGCAGGACAGATGACTGAGAGACACGAACACACACACGTGATGAGCACAGAGGTTTCTCAGCATTGGGCATAAAGACGGCTTCCTATTTGTTTTTGTTTTTACCCACCATCCTTGCTCCAGACAAAAAAGAACAAGAAAGATGTGACCTAAGACAGTCCTTTGTGAGCATTTCAAAGAGCTGTGGAGAATAACCAAGAGATGGAATAAAAGTTCCAGTTTTATGCTGGGACCTTGGTCATTCTATTGACGATGCTCTTTCCTGAGGGCCTGAGTGCCATCTGCAGCAGCCAACAAGAACACCCACCTGCATCTTTGAGAAGCAAAAAAGCTGTCTGTCTGTTTCCAGACTTACTCAGAATGATTTGGGACACATGAAACCAACTCTGTGAGAATCAGTTTTCCATCATGAACATTTTTATCTGGAAGATTATACTGTACACACATCTAGTAACCTTCTTTATAAAATATATATTTCATTTAAATTGAACATGTGGAACAGGACAACAGGAGACACAAAAAAATGGCAATGTGTCATTGCTAGTGAAAAATGTGACTAAGATGCATTTTCTCAAGATGTAAAGATGCCGAGCAGAAGAAAATGAAAGCACATTTGAGACATGCGGCTACCTGATAACAGTTTCATTTGAAAGGCATGACTTCAATTGAACCTTCTCACAAATATTAAATTCATTCATCAAATGGACTACTATAAGCCCCATATAGTGGTTATTTGTTAATCAATTCAACTCCTATTTCATTTGAAGCCAGTATAACCTAACTTTCAACTCCTCACATGTAAGAATATTCAACGGGATAAACATTTAAAACCGAGTTTATGGTTACAGTTACTTTCCCACAGGTAAACACATGTTTAAAATACACTATGCTCCTCGTTTCATAAATTGGTCCATGCTAGTGGGTCACAAGCTTAGAAAGAATATTATAGCCAAGTAATTATTAAGTATTCTAGATTGAAACACCAAAGTAGATTGGTTAGCATTTTAAAAATCCATGCATACAAAAAGAAAAACTACCACTAAAACCCCACAATTTAGAAGTAAAATGAATTCAAGTTATTGGTATCTGGCTAATCTTAGAGTGTAAATTCTCAAATTAAGTGCCTACTTACAAATAAGGAGCTCTTAGGAATACAAGTGGTATTTCTAGTTATATTTAAATACATTTTTGACAATCATTTTTTAAAATAATTCTTAAAATGACTTTGCATAAGTCTGTTTTTCCCTTGCACTAATCACCATCTAAAACAATATGTTTTACTTAATCATTTGCTTTTCTTTCCTCTAAAATGTAAGTTGCATGACATTTACTGCTATATTTCTAGTACCTAGAATTGCGCTTGGCACATAGTAGATACACAGTAAATAATTGCTGAATGAATAATTGAATGAATTTAATATATTGAGATATAAATTATTGAGATATAAATTATTGAGATATAAAATAAATGTATAATAAATATTGAATTCCATTTGTTCACCCACATGTAAACTTTTAAAGAAAAAAACATGAATTTTGATCTACTCTATTAAGATAAACTGCAAAAACAGGTTTAAAAAAAAATACTAGTGATTACTAATAAGAAGTAATTCTACAACTTACCACAGCATTTGAATTGGCCAACTTTTGTGTCTTCGAATAATGAAATAAGAACTGTTAAAAAAAATAGTGAGTTTTACTATAGATAATTAGTGGTTTCCTTGATTATTTTCTAATGTATATATTTATGGAAATCACCTTACCCTTTTGGTATTATCTTTTTCATCTGTTTCCTATTGAAAAGAGAGATATAGAAATGTCATTATATATTAGAAAATGGTAATATGTATAATATAAATGTATAGTTTAAAATTTATAATTTATTATAAGATTATATTATATAATTTTTAAAATATATGACACATATGTTATACATAAAACATAAGACTGCAATTGGTTAAGCATATATTACCCTAAAAATAAATGGGCAATTAATCAAAAGCTTTATAAATAAAAGTATGTTTATAAATAAAAGTATGAACAAAGATCTTCACTACAGCATTATTCATAAGAGTGAAAAACTAGAAACATCCTAAATGTTCAGTAGTGGTGGAATAGGAAATACTGATATGATCACATGATAGAAAATTCAGGGGAAAAGACTAGAAGGAATCACATCAAAATATTTGTAGTTGTTATCATGAAAGAACAAGATTATCAGTTATTTTTGCTTTCTTCCATAAACTTTTTTATAGTCCTCTCTCCCTACAAAAGTCTGTCTTTAAGGACAAGACATATCATTCCTTTTTTGTTGTTCTTTTTTTTCTCATTTGCTTTTAAAATAAATAGAAACTCATGGATAAACACCGTTGCCATTTATTTTCTCTTAATTAGGAAAAAATTCAATTAAGTGTTTTGGAAAATGTCACTACTAAAAACATTGGGAAAAAATACAGTTGTAAACACTTATTTAGTTTAAGAAAACATTTATGCTTTCAAAATATCAAGTTTTCTTTGAATTACCATATGTGAAAGTCATGGAAGTCAGACCAAACCTGTGATCATAGGTTAAACTGCTAATGAAAAATACATTCTAAACCTAAGGCTCTTATCCTAATAAGGTAATTTTAAAATTACTTTACCTATAAGATACAGAACATAACTGAGGTATGGTACCTCATGCCACTTTTCAAGTTCCCATTGCCTCACTTTGGGACAAAAAGTTTTCACACAAGAATCAAATAATAATTTTAATAAAAACCGAGACATCACAGTAAGAATATAATTTTCAAACCGACATTGACAATATAGTTTGCTTTTTTTGCATTCTTAATGTCCTCTCTGACAAAGTACACTGTCCTAACCTCTGGGCTTAGAAAAATTCATCTGTTCTCCAATTGTAGTATGATTCAAGAAGAGAGAAAGAGCCAAAATGACCTCAAATTTCCCTCATCAGAACTAGAACACATCTTATACTTGAAGGGGACATACCATTTTCCAGTTAGATGATTGCAAACTCCATTAATATAACCCTAAATTCTCAGACATCGAAGAAACTGAAGTATTTGTTTCTTATCCAAAGTCAATTTATGCTCTTCTAGTTCCTCTTGGCATGCTTCCTAAATTGGGTATATTTTCTTCCAGGAGGAAATCCAAGATACCACTGAGCAATTTTTTTTGCCTACAAATTAAACACTATTTGAAACTTACCTGGGGCTTTGGTAGAGTCCCCATAATTATGAAGCAAAGCTCCTCCAAGGCATTGGATGCCTAATGGAAATGGGAAGATATATAGGCCATGCTTCTGCGTTATCATCATTTGCATAGAAGAGATAACCATAAAATGTTAGGATCACAAGGACATTCCAACCGTTAGGAGAACCACTGACCGAAACTGCCCGCCCTGGCCAGGCACCACAGTAACCACTTGCATGAGTTATCTTACAACAGGAGGTCCTGGTAAGAATGTGGAACTAACAAGCTAGTACCAACCGGAAGAATTCAGGAAAGGTCAAAAGGAGAGAAGAGACTCCAGTCCATATGTTACTGAGTCCAAGCTCGCTCCGCTTGCCGCACAACAGGCCAATAAATCGGAGACGAGGTGTTGAGGCAAGGAATACGACTTTATTCGGAAAGCCAGCAGACCGAGAAGATGGCAGACTAATGTCTCAAAATAACCATCTTATCGGGGTTTGGATGCCAGTTTCTTTTATAGCACAGAGACGGGGAGGAGATTAGGAAGTAAAAAGGCCATACGTTTTGCAATAACCCCTGGAATGGCCAGCCTCACGGAGGGGATGTGTTAATTTCTTCTTTCTTGCAGCCATCCACAGGTGGACAGGGTCTGGATGTTTCCCTGAACAAAGGCACTTTGGTTTAACATTCAGGCAGAGGGGCAGGGTTCCCCGAGGCAGGCCATTATGTAGAGACAATATCCTTTTATTGAACAAAAGCAATGGGAAGCAAAGGTTAAAGTAAAACAAACAGATCCAACATGTAGTCAGATTTGGCTTTTCCCTGTTACACATATGTCCTACCAACCTCCCAGTATCCTTCTCGCTGGAATCCATCTTGGCTGAGTGATGCGCGCGCCACCAGGAAGGACCCTGAGTCGGAGTGATTGGCCAGAGATAACCCGGAAACTAGCTCCATTACCATAAAACCCGAGATTGCAAGCCATGTGGCAGAACAGTTCTCCTGGTTCCCTTACCCAGCTGCTCTCCGCCCGGGCTCCCCTTCCCAATAAAGTCTCTTGCTTTGTCAGCACATGTGTTTCCTCGGACAATTCATTTACGAGTGAATTGTTTCCTCGGACAATTCATTTACGAGTGAATTGACAAGAGCCCACTCTCGGGCCCTGGAAGGGGTCCCCCTTCCTGCAACACAACTACACCAAATAGAATCCTTGTGGCCCACTGACACTCTGTTGGAATCCCTTGATTTCTCTCATGACAAAAACTTGGCTCCTAAAAGTAAAACCTTCCTTCCAAAGAGGAAAAAAAAAAAGTTACATATTGTCTATATGCACTGATTAAGGCTTCCACTGTGGGTCCAGATACAAAATTCTCAGTATTGGGGGCTTCCTTGGTGGCGCAGTGGTTGAGAGTCCGCCTGCCGATGCAGGCGACACGGGTTCGTGCCCCGGTCTGGGAAGATCCCACATGCCGCGGAGCGGCTGGGCCCGTGAGCCATGGCCGCTGAGCCTGCGCGTCCGGAGCCTGTGCTCCACAACCGGAGAGGCCACAACAGTGAGAGGCCCACACACGCCCCCCTCCAAAAAAAAAAAATTCTCAGTATTTGCTAAAATTCTATGAAATTCTGTGACTGAGAGTAACTAAGGCAGTGCCAAAAAAAGGATTATTCTTCCCACCTTGCACCAAAGTCTGAATCTACATGCCAAAGTGGTGAGCCTTGCTGAATAGTACTCATTACTGGCTAATTTGAAAATCCTTCAATTGCTCGCAAACAATGGGAGTCTGAAGGAAAAGAAGCCGTGTATGGTGCACCTAATATGAGTTCCCACCCTTCCAGGCTGCTGACTGCATACCCCAGGGTCAGGTTTTTCAAAGCACCTGAGCACAGAAGCAGGGCAGGGCTCTTGTGGTTTGCAGCCAGCTGGGTGTGGTGAGGTGGAGCCCAACTGGACAAGCAGGGGCGAAACCCACCTTGCACAGAATTCAGCATGGTCGCGCCAGGAGTAATTGATTACTTAATAAATAAATATGGGAAATAATGAGGAGCTGAAACCGTGTGGGAGTGGGGTAGGGCTGTGGAGTTGAGCGGCCTGCAACTCCAGAGCAGTGCAAATTCCATTTCTCCTCTTTATTAGCTGTGTGACCTTGGGCGGGTTACCTAACCTCTCTAAACTTCAGTTCCTGCAGCCGTAAATCGGGGATGACAACATCAATGCAGAATTCTTGGAAGGATTACGCGTAGGTAAAGCTCTTAGCACAGCGCCACATACAGAGCAATTAGTTAACAATAGTAGCGCTGAAAAATGTGTGACCCGTAAAGCTTGATTTAACAACTGCAGTTACTGCTAATTCAGAAGACATGTCATAAAGGATCGCTCAGGGCCAGCAAGATCCTCACCCTTTGAACAACAGCACATGTTTAACAGGATTGGCTATAGTTTAGGGATACAGTTGGAGCCATGAAACAGCGTCTCTGAGCATCCCACCTAGCATGTCAAAGGCCTGCTTTGTTCTCTTCTATTTGTTTGCCTGCCCAATGCAAATTGTTGGGATATTTATTAATAGTATTAAATGGCTCATAATTAAGTAGTATTTCAATAAATTATCAAACATTTTCATATACATAACCCACACTTTGTCTTTAAAACACAGCTTGACATATACAGGATGGGAGTTGTTATTCTCACATATAAAGCAAGTGAGATTCTAAGAGACTGTCACTTGCCCAATACTACACACGGCTAGGTCGTCTGATCTATAGGTATCCCTGTGTCGCACTGGTATTGACTGTTAAGCCTATGGTTGGGAGTTGGATGAGAGAAACAGTAGAGCGTTGAACACTGATACATCTTTTCTCACTTTTTCCCTTCAGGATTGGGTATGCAGCTCACCCCCAGAAAAATCTAGAAATAAATCCCTG
This sequence comes from Aethalodelphis obliquidens, assembly GCF_003676395.1. Classification (NCBI taxonomy): domain Eukaryota; kingdom Metazoa; phylum Chordata; class Mammalia; order Artiodactyla; family Delphinidae; genus Aethalodelphis; species Aethalodelphis obliquidens. The sequence continues at coordinate 1,182,017 of NW_020837950.1, read as the reverse complement.
AAAATTCTTCTTATGGCCCATCTAGAAATGCTGAAAAAATAATTTTTAAAAAAATCTAGTGATACCACGTGTCTCTTAACTCAAAGAAGAATAAATTTAGTTATATGAGTGTCTCCTTAGAAAACAGCTTCTAAGCCAGCTGAGGCTTGGCAACAAGACTGAAGTCTGAAAGAAAAAGTTTCAAAACAAATTGCATTTTCTCCAGCAACTTTTTACATGAAGCCATTATTCACTGAGCTACAACTATTCTTTAAGGATTTTTCTCATATGAGATTTTTAATATTTTATTTTTTATTTGTGGAACTTTTAAAGAGCCTTTATTTTCTATTTGGTAAAAATGTTTTGAAGAACTATTCAGATAATCACATACATAATATAATAATAGTTAACAGGAAATTAACGATTTTTAAAAAATGATATCAGTTAGTGTAAAAGGTTTCATAGTAAATTTACAAAGCTCTCCTCAAAAGGTACAGCCTCCAAATCCAATAAAAGCTTAGTTTACCTTGATGGTGTTTAGATGAGTGCTTTAAAATTCATCCTTTTAATTCTGAAGACATACAAGTGATTCTGAGGGTGTTCCTGAATTTCCAATGGAATGCAAAAGCTTGTGTGCTGATTAATATCCACCACATGTTATATATCCGTCAATGCTCCTCAAGCAATTTGAAATATCATTCATAAATGTTGTCTATTATGATTCTGGTCTTGCTTTATCACTTAATGCCTCTAACTTGCTGCAAGTGATCCTCTGCAGGCTGAGGAACCGGTTGAGGCGGGAGAAAGGCTGCTTCTCCACACTGGCCAGGATGACATTCTGGAAGGACTACGTGAAGGACAGGCATTGCGCCCTGGCCAGACCATGTAGGGGTTCGCCCCAGCCACACAGCTGACTGTGTTGAGAGGGTTGAGCCAAGAGCCTCTGCTGAGCCCTCTCCTCTGTTCAGGAGACTTAGGGATGCTGATTAAGAAAGTTAAGACACCAAGCCTAACACTGCTACACCTGCACTCAGAGACAGAGCTGCAGACAGAGGGAGCAGCGTCCAGTAGAGACGTGTAAGAAGGACACACTTGTTTCCCACTGCTCGTGTTTCTGAGACTGCTGGGACCTGGGACCCTTTGCTGCAGTGCTGCAAGGCGGGAACCTGGACAGACCTCTCCTTGACCAACAAAATAGAAAGAAACCATGTGGGACTAAAAATAACTGAGTGTATGCACAGTTGGGGCAAATTATGAACAAAAAGATACAAACAGACCAAAAAACCTTACTGCCACTTCTGAAGAGCTGGGGGCCAAAAACAGGGTGTGGGGAGCAAAAGCAGGGTACAGAGCGTGCTCCCTGCACTCAACACCACCAGAGGAGTGGGCCAAACACTTACGCCAATCCTCCAGCCTGACCGCTGGACACACCCCTACCCTCACCTCATATAAGGACCTAGCTCGCCCCCCTCAGAGAGTGAGCAAGGGCACCTGTTACTCATTCTAGCTCCCCCTGCTGCAGCAGGGGCCCCAGTAAAGCTTTGCCTGAATTTCTTGTCTGGACTCTAGTCAATTTCTATTGATTAGGGAAGGCCAAGCACACTGGTCTGTATCATTTCCAGGTACAGAAGCTAGACCACCACTCCTCTCTTCCCAGTCCTCTTAACTCTTTCCCGTGGGAAAAGGAGTGAGTTACCTGACAGATGATTCAGAGGAGGAAATCGGGCACGCTCTGTTGAGCTCTTTCCTCTTAGAGAGCCAGCTCCCTGGCCAGTTGTTCTTGCCTGACTGCTGCCCCATGGCAGAAAACCTGATTCTGGCAGGAGGCTTGAGTCACAGTCTAACCTCAGTTTAATTCTGGGGGTGGTTTTGGCAGACACACTTAGCAGCAGATCTAAGGCCACATTCACAAGTTGACTTTTCAGTTACAATGACATTTTGATCTCCTAAGTCTGACTCTGTAAGTTCATCTCTCCATGGGTTGCAAACTCTATTGAGGGCCAGGATATTAGTCCCCCAAGAGAGCAATGGATTCATTATTTTTAATCTAACACAGAATTTGATTTTGAAATTAGCATTTTAATTTCAAAAATATGGGTATATTATCTGCAAATCTATTTTTTTAGAGATAAAAGCCCTAGCACTTTACACCATAAACTCAGAGCACTCATTATTACCTGCAGATGCTGTAATAATTTCTAATACGTTGACACTTTAGTAAGTCCATAAAGTAATGATGGGTCCAAAGGGAGAGATGGAGTATTTCAGCATGACACAAATGCTTACATCACTGTGAAACACCTCCATTTGGAATTACCTGAGGCAGAGGATCCATGGACAGGAAAGACGAACAAGCATCATCTATCTGTAGAAAACAAAAATGCCAGTTACATCTTGGAAACAGAGAGAAGACAGCGAAAAATGGAAAGCAGCTTTTACGAAGTCAAGTTACCTATGCAACATTAATTAAAGTTCCACGACTGTTCAGGACTCTGGATTTGGGAGGCAGGAGCCTTTTACACTATCTAAGGAAGTCCTGGAGTTGGGATTTCCCCAAGATTCACCCCCAGGCACAGGGATATACATCCTCATTAACAGTCAGTAGGGATCATCAGAGCATAAAGATGCTTCAAACATTGAAGGGAAAAACTTATGGTATTATTCGGCCTGAGAAACCTGAGTAGTGACTAAAGAATGGCCTCAAAATTAAGGAGCACCCTGCTATGTGGTTCTTTAAATCCAATCATATCTACATATAAATCTAATCACATCATCTAAATTAACATGATAATAGCATGTGTGCTAAATGACAAAGAGTGTAAGTAAAAAGTCTTACACAACATGGGCCATCTTCCCGTTCTCTACCAAGAAGCCAGCATGAGAAAATAGTTCTATTTTACAGTGAAGGTTTACTGAACTATGCTTGCCAACTAGCTGTCCTTGGCTTTTTGGGTTTTTTTTTTTGCCAACTCATTTAATTTTTATTTTATATTGGGATATAGTGGATTTACAACATTATGTTAGTTTCAGGTGTACAGCAAAGTGGTTCAGTTATATATATACATATATCCATTCTTTTTCAGGTTCTTTTACCATATAGGTGATTACAGAAGGCTGAGTAGAGTTCCCTGTGCTGTATAATAGGTTCTTGTTGATTATCTATTTTATATACAGAAGTGTGTATATGTTAATCCCAAACTCCTAATTTATCTTGAGGGCTTCTTTCTGTGGAGTTATTTTTTTAAATTAATTTTATTTATTTATTTTTGGCTGTGTTGGGTCTTTGTTGCTGTGTCCTGGCCTTCTCTAGTTGCAGCGAATGGGGTCTACTCTTCCTTGCGGTGTGTGGGCTTCTCATTGCGGTGGCTTCTCTTGTGGAGCATGGGCTCCATGCATATGGGTTTCAGTAGTTGTGGCTTGTGGGCTCTAGAACGCAGGCTCCACAGTTATGGTGCACGGGCTTAGTTGCTCCGCGGCATGCGGGATCTTCCCAGACCAGGGATTGAACCCGTGGCCCCTACATCGGCAGGTGGATTCTTAACCACTGAGCCACCAGGGAAGTCCCTCTGTGGAGTTTTGATGAGATGTTTAGGAGGCCTTGCCAAAGACCTTGTTTTCACTGTTCTGCACACACATTTGTGAAGCACTTTCTGCTGAATGTTATTACAAAGCTCTGCTGGGGGTACACCAGATCTTGGTAATGGTCTCGTGAAGGTTGAAAAAAGGATCCATTTCTTCAATTTTTGTTGCACATTTAGGGAAAAAGCCTTCAGAGAGAAAACTTGGACCCTCTAATGCTTTGATGTCCTCATAAGTAAACCTCACGGTGGGAACTCCAAGATGGTTGATGAAGTAATCGGCATCATCTTGCATCTGTACAGAACTGATATTTGTTTCTGGGCACTCATCTCTTCTGGAACAGTTGAAATTATTTTTCTCAGCTACCAGGTGCTGAAGAGATGGTGAAGCTACAGGGTAGAGACTTGAGTTACCGCTTACAGGACTGTGGAGACTAACATAAGCCACAACATTTTTCTGCAGAACCTTCTTGAAATCCTCTCCCCATTCATATGAGCCAATACTTCCAAAAGCTGTTCCACCCCATGAACAGAAAACAATAGTGCGGTCTGGTCTCCACCCTTTCTTGACTCTTAACATCAAGGCCCGAATAAAAGCTGTGATGATGGCAGTGCTGCTGGCCCATTCTTGTCCATTATAACTGTATGCGGTATGATGATGGCTGCCAACTATGATATAACGGTCTGGAGACGTCGAGCCTTTTTTTGTTTGTTTGTTTTTGTTTTTGCGGTACGCGGCCCTCTCACTGTTGTGGCCTCTCCCGTTGCAGAGCACAGGCCTCCAGACGCGCAGGCTCAGCGGCAATAGCTCACGAGCCCAGCCGCTCCGCGGCATGTGGGATCTTCCCGGACTGGGGCACGAACCCGCGTCCCCTGCATCGGCAGGCGGACTCTCAACCACTGCGCCACCAGGGAAGCCCCGAGCCTTTTAAATATCCAACAACATTAGTAACTGTTTCAAATTTTGTGACTGTCTAAATCTGCATGCTGACAATTCTTTCGTCATTATTTGGAAGTTCTAGAGGGCTACAGGCACTGTGTGTGATTCTATCTTTCAGTGAAGAGATGAGTTTTGCAACGAGAGATGCTGAGATGGGGTGCACTAGTAGAGAGGTGAGGTTTGATCGGTTTTGTCTAAAGCTTCCATCTGCTAGTGTTGGAGGGTCTCCTGCAGAGGCGGGGGGCGGCTGTGGCTCACCGTGGGGACAAGGACACTGGCAGCAGAAGTTTTGGGAAGTACTCCTTGGCGTGAGCCTTCCCAGAGTCCACAATTAGCCCCACCAAAGAGCCAGGTAGGCTCCCGTGCTCTGTCCTCAGCTTTTATCCTTAAAAGAAACCTTGAAAAATCTTAAACTGTAGTATGAGATTTATACTAATCATTAAAAAACTGTGCTGAGAAGTTAAGCACTAAGCTAGGTGTCTAGAATTATCTATGGCATTTATTTCTTTGGCGGCCTTTTAAAACGGGACTGGAAAAAATGGTACTGATTCTTGTCTGTCTGGGATGATTTAGGTTGTGTCCTATTTATGGCATAACATCTCAGGGGCCCCCTTCTAGTTTCAGAATTGTTTGTTGAATTTAATTTAATTGCCATTCTCACACTAAACTGAAGGGGGATAATCATACCCTTTAGTCGTAATTTCTCAAGCTCCTCTGGTTTCCAAGTTGAACATGAACTAATATATATAATTCTGTAATTTAGAGAATAACAAAGGTATACGGTATGATAGAAAAGCATACGTTTATGTCTCCTTTTTATGTTCACAGAACTTATCCTCTCCATATATCACAAATACTGGGAGAATTGTTTTATTCTATTTGTCCCTTGTGTCCATCCACCTGCTCCCTCTTCCATGCCATATAAACCCAGAATCATGGATACAAACACACACAGACAGCAGTAAACTTCTTGAGGGCAGGGGCTACCTAATGTGCCCAAATAAGTGTTCAATAAATATTCTTTAATTAAATTGCATTGAGTTTGTGGGGAAAAAAATAAAGAGAAGTCAATTGAGAAGGGAAAGCGAAAAAGATACCCTTTTAAGCTTCAAATTGTGACTAATGCTTTACGTATCACCCCCAAATGTGATTTAATTTGCTCTAGTAGGGTAGGAGGAAGTGGTCCCTCTTGAAATTGTGGTGATGTTTAGGTATCTGAAGACTTTACATGCTCAAGGGGAAAGCTGTCCACCCCCAGCCCAGGCTGTTCATTTTTGTATGAGGTGGCCGTGTCCAAGGACAGCGAACCCTTGAACTTCAGGCCTCACTAATCAGTGCATCAATATGGCTTGGATAAAAACATCAGAACAAGAAAAAACACCAATTAATCAAATTAGGAGATAACTGCAAAGCTTTTCAGTCTTTGTTCTCCTTTCTTTAAAAGGCATGGCTGCACTGCCCACCCACTCTCCCTTTGGGTAAGCATTTGTTCACTTCACTCAGCTTATGGCCCTAATGGTTTTAAGTGCCACTAATGCTTTTGAGAACTCTGTGGAGTCCATCGACGAACCCGTTTGAAAATGGTTAGGTCTCTGTATACGGTTTGAAAAGTATGTGTTTCTAGCATCTGAATAGCCATGTAATATTTAAAACCTCCAGCAGAAAGCTTAACTATATGTTCTTAGCATCTTCTTTAAGTATCTTTTTCTATAAAAGAGCGTACAGTGCTTTTACAGCTCCATTTGAGTGTTTCCCCCAGCATTATCATCTAAAAGTTTTTTTCAAAGATTTTCCTCAGAAATATAATTTCAAGCCAAACTAAATGTTTCTGTACTCTACATTAATATCTGTTTTTAAATTATTCTTCATCTTGCTTATATTTTTCTAGCATGTATTATGATATACCAAGGCAGAGGCCCTTAAAATAGTCTTACAAATTTCTGTGCTATTTAAGACTCTTTAGTGCTTGGCCCTTATCATCTGTCTTATCTTTGCCCTTATGTATTTTGTTAGGGGATGGCTTAGGTATAAAGGGTATTCTCCTCAGTTCATAGCTTTCTATCATCACTGGACTCACTTTCTTTATCCTTTTATATTTCCATTTCATACTCCTATACCATCCTCCCATAAGCAGCTCTTCTAATGTATTTGATGTGTATCCTCTGTTTATGTTCTTATAAAATCTGTACTGCTGTTTGCTGTGCACATATGGTATTTTCTTACTTTTTTTCTTTTTTTGAGGTACGCGGGCCTCTCACTGTTGTGGCCTACTCCTGTTGCGGAGCACAGGCTCCGGACGCGCTGGCTCAGCGGCCATGGCTCACGGGCCCAGCCGCTCCGCGGCATGTGGGATCTTCCCGGACCTGGGCACGAACCCGTGTCCCCTGCATCAGCAGGCAGACTCTCAACCACTGCGCCACCAGGGAAGCCCTTACTTTTCTTAACTTAACACTATACTTTAAGACCTCTCCCTGCTCCTGGATACCTCTAGTGTGTTACTCCTAACTGCCATAGAATATTTATAATGTGCACGCACTACATGTTGCCTACCTACTCCCCAGTGATGCGAGGCCGGTTCCCTCCACTCCTCCCATTACCTCCTTGTATCTGTCCTCCACATATGGTTCTGTAGGAGAATATGTTTGGGCTACATACTCAGGAGAGGGCATGCTAGACCATGGGGATATCTAGGCAGCTTTCCAGATGGCTACACCAGTTGACACTCTCATCAGAAATGCATGGGGATTCCTACACCCTACATCCTTGCTAACGTTTGCCATTCTCTAGATTTCAATTTTTTGCCAGTCTAACGGATAGAAAGTGACAATATTTTTGTCTTAATTTTCATGTCATTGTTACTAATGGATTTGAGCATCTCTTTAGATGCTTGTTGGTCTTTAGGTTTCCTCTTTGTAAATTGTTCTATAATTTGACTATTTTTACTTTGGATTCCTGTCTTTATCCAATTAGCTAGAATTTCTTAGATATTCTAGAAACTAATTCCTTATCAGTTTTAGGCTCTGTCAATATCTTCTTTCAAAGGCTCCTACATTTTTTCAATGGAGTCCTTTGTTGAAAGAAATCTTTACTTTTTTTTTTTTGGCTGTACACGGGCCTATCACCGCTGCGGCCTCTCCCGTTGCGGAGCACAGGCTCTGGATGCACAGGCCCAGCGGCCATGGCCCACGGGCCCAGTCGCTCCGCAGCATGTGGGATCCTCCCAGACCGGGGCACGAACCCGCGTCCCCTGCATCGGCAGGCGGACTCTCAACCACTGCGCCAGCAGGGAAGCCCAGAAATCTTTACTTTTAATGTAATTCAAGTCATGAAGTTTTGGGCCTTATAATTTATGGTGGAAGTTTTTTATGGAAAAACTTATGGAAATTTTTTATGGAAAAACTTATTAAAATTTGTGGAAAGAAGCCTTTCCCTGTTCCTAGCTCACAAAGATGTTTTTCTAATAGAAAAGATATTTCCTATTAACTCTGTAATTTTACCCTGTATGTTTAGACCTTTAATCCACCTGGAGCCCACCTTTGTATGGGGTGTTAATTTTATGTTTCTCTATACAGTGAGCCAGTTTCTCAACCCTCATTTGCCGAACAATCTGTCCTTTTGCCTCTGAATTTTAGTGTTACTTTTACTATAAGTTAAGTTTATGTGCACATGCATTTGTCTCAGGTTGTCTTAGGTTGGGTTCCCCCAGAACCAGACCTTGAGATAAGGATGTGGATATGAGTAGATCATTTGGAAGATAACCCAAAAAGCACCGGTAGAAGAGTGGAGAAGTAAAACAGGGAAGGGAAGGAATCCAATCAAGGGTATGTTATCAAGCAGGTTACCACCATTGTAACTGGGATCAATCTGCCTGGGGTACTCTGAGACACAATGCAGAATACATCTCAGAGTTATCCCACCTGAGGGGAGAGGCAGCTAAGGTATTCATCCACCAACTCTCTTGGGTCACCAACTGATGGCTATTCCTGTGGTGGGGGCATTTGGTCCCAGGCACTTCTGGTCTGTCCTGAGCCTAGGCCAAACAGGCAGAGTCACAGGTGCTCGCAATTAGAAACAGTAAGTTTGGAGTGTGCTAGAATGGTGAATGACAAAGGGATATGACAGGGCACTGACCGTGTCTGCTAAACTCTCCAAGCTCTAGTCTCAGTTCCACTGGTTCATTCATCTATTCTTACGCCCTCACCATACCTTTTTTATGAGTACAGTTTCTTAGTATATCTTGAAACCTGGTAGGGCAAGTTCTGGCTCTTAGCTCTTTATATTTAAAAGTTCCTTAGCCATTTGTAGACCTTTATTTTTCCACATCAATTTTACGTTAAATTTATAAACTTTCCAAAAAGAAGTTAAGTGGAATTCTGATTGGGTTGCATTGATTTTATGAGGTTTACATTGACTCATTTAGGTAGAATTGATATTTTTATTACATTAAATTAATTGTTCCCTCCAAAAGCAAAGAACGTCTCTCCATATATTCACATTATCTTCTAATTCCTTTATTAAAATTTAATTTTTTCTCCATAAGCTATTGTGTATTTTTGGTTAATTCCTAGATACTTATAGTTTTTGTTGCCATTGTGAATGATGTAATATTTTCATGTTACTTTTTCCTAGTGAAATTTATTGATTCTTGTATATTGGTATTATATCCAAAACTCTTCTGAATTCTCATCTTAGCTCTAATAGTTTAAGAGCGAGCAATTTATTAACGTAATTCATCATGATTATAGATTAAAGGAGAAATGGCATATTGCTTATCTCAATATTGGTGCAGATAAAATATTTGATTAAGTTCACATTTTATTTAGGATTAACGAAACTCTTAGGAAGACAGGAGAAGAATAGAAGTTCCTTAACTAGGTAAACGTTATATAACAAAATTCTAGAGCAAAGTTATACCCTATGGAGAAGCTTTAGTTACATTTATTTGTATAACATAGTACTGGAGGCCTTTGGCCAATGATTAGAAGAAAGAAGAAATTGTTTCTTCAGTGCTTATTGTATTACTATAGCGCCTTTTTGGCATCAGATATTTTTCTAGGAATTTATTCATTTCATCTAAGTTTTCAAAATTATTACCATATAACTGTCCATAATACTTTGGCAGGGGTAATAGCTTATTGAAATATAATTCAGATTCTGTACAATTCGCCCATTTAGAGTGTACGATTCGCTAGTTTTTTTTTTAAGCTATTATCCCATTTATCTAGAAAGAAAATAACAGCTTGATATAATAGCCTTCTAGAGAATATATATGTACACACAGAAATTAGGCTTGTGGGTCAGGATAAATGTCAGAATTTAACCCTGACGGTAGCAAGAATTAGCTTACCTCAGATGAAGGCTATAACTCAACTAGTTAGAGCAGAGAATGCCTTAAGGTAGTAGAACAGCTGCCGCTTCCCAGTGCCCTTTCTTTTCTCTCCCTCAGATATGCCCTAAATCTGTGGGTTTATGGGACTAACGCAGGATGGGAGTCCCACCAGATTAGAGGGGCACTGAGTCTCCTCAATCTGTTTTTTTCTTTATCAGTTTAGAGGGTGATGTCATTGATAGGTAAAGCAGTAAATCTATACTCTAACTACCTTGTTACTGGACCTAAAGTTCATGTTTTGAATACAGACCTTCAAACTGAACCACAGAATATAGGAACTCTCTGGTTCAGAGCTACAAATAACAAGGGGTCTTTCCATAGGGCCTTTGCAGCCACGGACTTTTTAAATTACAAGTCATGACCCACCACCGTCCATCCCTTAGTTGATAACTTTTGTCTAGACCAGTATGATGACTCCAGACCAACATGACACAATTCAGTCGTTTTTAGTGTTATTTACTGAGTTGTGCAAACTTTGCCAGTCAATTGTCCATAATACTTATTTAAAACATTTAAAAATTTTTTTGTTTTTATTTTTTGTTAATTTTTATTGGAGTATGGTTGCTTTACAACCATATGGTATGTAAACCATATGGTTGCTTGTGTTAGCCTCCACTGCACAACAAAATGAATCAGCCATACACATACAGATATCCCCTCTCTTTTGGACTTCCCTCCCATTTAGGTTACCACAGTGCATTAGGTAGAGTTCCCTGTGCTATTACAGTATGTTCCCATCAGAAGTTTATTTTATACATAGTATCAATAATGTATATGTGTCAATCTCAGTCTCCCGATTCCTCCCACACCACCACTTTCCCCCTTGGTATGGACGGATAAAGAAGATGTGGTACATGTATACAATGGAATACTACTCAGCCATAAAAAGGAATGAAATTGGGTCATTTGTAGAGACGTGGATGGACCTATAAAGTGTCATACAGAGTGAAGGAAGTCAGAAGAAGAAAAGCAAATATCGTATAAAACATTTTTTAAATCTCTCTTTTTCTTGGTGATCTACCCTTTTTCAGTGTATGTCTTTTTTTATCTTTATCTTCTCCTCTGCCTTTTTAAATCAGTACTGCCAGTGCTTATTAACATTTTGAAAGAACAAACATATGATTTTGTTAATATTGTGGAGTTTTTCTCTCCTCTCTCTTTTTAATATTTATTTCTGCCCGTATTTCTATTATTTACTTCATTCCTGTTTCTTTGAATTTTCTCTGATGTTCTTTTCTCCCACATTTTTCAGTTGAATGCTACGCATATTTGTTTTTAAATTTTCTTTTTTCCTGATAAATATATATGAAGTTAAAATTTCTTTCTAGCTACTGTTTTAGTTGTAGCATACAAATTTTGACTCATAATATTTTTATGTCATTCTTTTTCAGTCTAGGGCTATTTACCGAAATTCCACTTATTTTCCTAACAGATGGGATATTTAAGTTATACTTTTGTTAATAGTTTCTAACTTTATTGCATTATGATTGCAAAACATTTAAAATGGATCCTAAGTGATGAAAACTTTCTTTGTCTTCTAAGACATGGTCTGTTTTTTTAAAATGCCCCAATTATTCTCAAAAAGAATGTTCATACTGTTTAGTACAGGTTTTTAAAAATATTTCTAATAGTTCAAATTCAAATTTATTAATTGTACTGTTGGGTCTTTGACATATCTACTTGTGTGCTATTTGCTTTAACTATCAGTTTTGAGAGAGGAATATTAAAATATCCAACTACAAATGTTCATTTATCTATTTTCCCCTGAATTTCTATCAGCTGTTAAATAAATTTTGAGATTGTTCTGTTAATATATATTAATGATGGCTGTACCTTTTTGCTCTGTTGTTCTTTTACCAGCGTATAAGATCCTGCTTTGTCTGTTAAAATGGTTTGTGCATTCGAATTCTATTTTATCAGATATTAAGACTGCTACTCCAATTTTCTTGCAGTTTATATTTGCTTGGTATGTCATTTTCCATTCTTAGCCATTTTTTGTTTTCTGCTTTCCGTGTGACTCCTACAGAGATCATATTACTAAATCTGTTTTTAAAATCCAGCCTGAGAATCTCTTTTAAGGGGTGTAGTTTAGCACATTCATATTTATTATAATTACTCTATTGTTAGGACATATTTCTGCCACCTTAATTTACCACTTACTGTATTTTTGGTTTCTTCTTCATCTTTCCTTCTTTCACTTGATAAAGAGAATAATTCTGAATTCAGAATGTCAGTAAAATCACAGTTGTCCCAAAGCTCAATGACATTATTTCACTTCACCATGATAATTTTAAAAAGGGTAAAGTTTCCACTAGTTTGCGTAAGGATAATTCTTTACCTCATTCCACAACTGTAATTCTTGTTCCAGCTGTAATCCTTGAGGCAATATTGGAGCACCTAAAAATAAAGTTTTGGATGATAAAGTTTTGATTTACTTTTGGATGATATTTCTCATTTTTCACTGTACATCACCACCCTCCTATTTCAACTAGATATTTCAACATCTGACTTAGTATAAAGAGACATAATTATTAAATAAACCTTAAAACATTACAAAGACATTACTCTCAAGAGTGAATTTCTTATATGTCTACACAAAAACTTGTACATGAATGCACATAGCAGCATAATTCATAATAAGCTCAAAGCAGAAACAATGCAGCTGTCCATCACCTGGTAAATAGATAAACAAAATGTAGTACATCCACACAATAGAAAATTGTTGGCAATAAAAAGGAATGAACTACTGATATATGCTTCAACAGAGATGAATCTCAAACACATCATGCTAAATCAAACAAGCCAGATGCAAAGGATCAAATACTGTATGAATCCATGCATATGGAATGTCCAGAGAAGGCAAACCTATAGTGATAGAAAGACTAGTGGTTGCTTGGGGCTGATGGTAGGAATGCGGACTGACTGCAAATGGACATAACAGATCTTTGGGGGGTGATGGAAAATTGTATTGTTGTGATAGCTGCACAAATTTTTTTTTTTTTTTGGTGGAGATGAAACAATACTTTATTTGTTAAGGAGGAGTAAAAGTACAAAAAGGCTTATACGACAGAACATAAAAAAGTGAGAAATCCATTGTACTTAATTCAGAACGCTTGAAGAATCATCTATGCCACTATGTATGAATAGTGCAGGGGCAGAAATTTATTACAGACACATATATTTTGGTTTGGATTTAGTGCTGGACCTTGTTTGACTTAAATCTTGTAAAGAATGATATTCAACTAACTGAAATAACATTTTTCAAGTAAGACAATGCCTCCAGGGTATTGCCAGTGTGATCCTGAAACAGAATTTGGATGATGAAGTATCAGATAAAATTTATGTAAATGGCATGATGTTGTAGCACTTTAACTATGATGAGTGAGGATCTTTTTTTTCTTCTGCTTTTTTTCTTCCCAGTTTTATGAAGATGTAATTGACATACAGCACTGAATAAGTTTAAGGTATACAGCATAATGATTTGACTTACAGATATTGTGAAATGATTATCACAATAAATTTAGTTAATATCCATCACCTCATATAGATACGAAAAAAAAAATGTTTTTTTCCTTGTGATAAGAACTCTCAGAATATACTCTCTTAACTTTCAAATATACCACAGAGCAGTGTTCACTACAGTCATCATGTTGTATGTTACATCTCTAGTACTTACTCGTCTTATAACTGGAAGTTTGTACCTTTTGATCACCTTCATCCAAACTTATCTACCATAATCACAAATTAATATAAATTAAAAGACAAATGAAAACTTCCAAAATGTATGAAACATATTTAATAAAATGTGATGGTAAATATCCTTATAATATACAACTCTTTCAAATCAATACAGAAAAGAAAACATTAATAGGCAAATGACTGCCCAACTCCTTAAGTCTACTTAAAAATCACTGAGTTGCAACATAATAAAGGCCATATATGACAAACCCACAGCCAACATCATTCTCAATGGTGAAAAACTAAAACCATTTCCAGTAGGATCAGGAATAAGACAAGGTTGCCCACTCTCACCACTGTTATTCAACATAGGTTTGGAAGTTTTAGCCACAGCAATCAGAGAAGAAAAAGAAATAAAAGGAATCCAAATCAGAAAAGAAGTAAAGCTGTCACTGTTTGCAGATGACATGATACTACACATAGAGAATCCGAAAGATGCTACCAGAAAACTACTAGAGCTAATCAATGAATTTGGTAAAGTAGCAGGATACAAAATTAAGGCACAGAAATCTCTTGCATTCCTATACACTACTGATGAAAAATCTGAAAGTGAAATCAAGAAAACACTCCCATTTACCACTGCAACAAAAAGAATAAAATATCTAGGAATAAACCTACCTAAGGAGACAAAAGACCTGTATGCAGAAAATTATGAGACACTGATGAAAGAAATTAAAGATGATACAAATAGATGGAGAAATATACCATGTTCTTGGATTGGAAGAATCAACATTGTGAAAATGACTCTACTACCCAAAGCAATCTACAGATTCAATGAAATCCCTATCAAACTACCACTGGCATTTTTCACAGAACTAGAACAAAAAATTTCACAATTTGTATGGAAACACAAAAGACCTCGAATAGCTAAAGCAATCTTGAGAAACAAAAACGGAGCTGGAGGAATCAGGCTCCCTGACTTCAGACTATACTACAAAGCTACAGTAATCAAGACAGTATGATACTGGCACAAAAATAGAAATATAGATTAATGGAATAGTCTAGAAAGCCCAGAGATAAACCTATGCACCTATGGTCACCTTATCTTTGATAAAGGAGGCAAGAATATACAATGGAGAAAAGACAGTCTCTTCAATAAATGGTGCTGGGAAAACTGGACAGCTACATGTAAAAGAATGAAATTAGAATACTCCCTAACACTATACACAGAAATAAACTCAAAATGGATTAAAGACCTAAATGTAAGGCCAGACACTATCAAACTCTTAGAGGAAAACATACGCAGAACACTCTTTGACATAAATCACAGCAAGATCTTTTTTGATCCACCTCCTAGAGTAATGGAAATAAAAACAAAAATAAACAAATGGCACCTAATGAAACTTAAAAGCTTTTGCACAGCAAAGGAAACCATAAACAAGATGAAAAGACAACCCTCAGCATGGGAGAAAATATTTGCAAAGGAATCAACGGGCAAAAGATTAATCTCCAAAATATATAAACAGCTCATGCAGCTCAATATTAAAAAAACAAACAACCCAATCCAAAAATGGGCAGAAGACCTAAATAGACATTTCTCCAAAGAAGACATACAGATGGCCAAGAAGCACATGAAAAGCTGCTCAACATCACTAATTATTAGAGAAATGCAAATCAAAACTACAATGAGGTATCACCTCACACCAGTTAGAATGGGCTTCATCAGAAAATCTACAAACAACAAATGCTGGAGAGGCTGTGGAGAAAAGGGAACCTTTTTGCACTGCTGGTGGGAATGTAAACTGATACAGCCACTATGGAGAACAGTATGGAGGTTCCTTAAAAAACTAAAAATAGAATTACCATATGACCCAGAAATCCCACTACTGGGCATATACCCAGAGAAAACTGTAATTCAAAAAGACACATGCACCCCAATGTTCATTGCAGCACAATTTACAATAGCCAGGTCATGGAAGCAACCTAAATGCCCATCGACAGACAAATGGATAAAGAAGAGGTGGTACATATATACAATGGATTATTACTCAGCCATAGAAAGGAACGAAATTGGGTCATTTGTTGAGATGTGGATGGATCTAGAGACTGTCATACAAAGTGAAGTACGTCAGAAAGAGAAAAACAAATATCGTATATTAACACATATATGTGGAACGTAGAAAATGGTACAGATGAACTGGTTTTCAAGGCAGAAATAGAGACACAGATGTAGAGAACAAACGTATGGACACCAAGGGGGGAAAGCAGTGGGGGGTGTGGTGGTGGTGGTGGTGGTGGGATGAATTGGGCGATTGGGATTGACATGTATACACTGATGTGTATAAAATTGATAACTAATAAGAACCTGCTGTATAAAAAAAAGAGAAAACCTATTTATTAGGTTTATAGACATGTGTGCAATTAAAAAAAACAAACACTACTGTTACCTTGAAAAAAAAAATTGACCAACTCAATGAAACCTTGTGAATACAATGTTAAAAAGTATAACTATGGGGCTCCCTGGTGGCGCAGTGGTTGAGAGTCCGCCTGCCGATGCAGGGGACACGGGTTCGTGCCCCGGTCCAGGAAGATCCCACATGCCGCGGAGCGGCTGGGACCGTGGGCCATGGCCGCTGAGCCTGCGTGTCTGGAGCCTGTGCTCTGCAACAGGAGAGGCTACAACAGTGGGAGGCCCGCGTACCACAAAAAATATATATATATATATATATAACTATGAATCATAAAATTTAAATTTAGTATGAAAAGATAAGAATGGAAAATTATATTGAAGCTATGTGGGACTATGTTTATAGACAACAGGAAGAGAAAATAAAAATGTAAATATTGCTTGATAGGATAATGAGATTAGAGGTGATCTTTTAAATTTTTCATTGTTATGCTAATATAATACCTTTATAAAAACTAAAAATCGTCAAACAACACATTTTTTAAAAATTGTGGTAAAATACACAAAACAGAAAATTTATCATTTTAACCATTTTAAAGTGGACAGTTCAGTGATATTAAGTCAACAAATTTTTAAAACTTTCAGATGGCACCTGAATAAAAGATGTGTTGTCCATTGGTGATTTTAACGTATCTGGAATAGAACTAAAGTCACCACAAAACTTTTTCTGGGAAATTGGCCGATCATAAACATAAAAAATTTATTTTGCTTTATATTAAACCTTATTGTTTTACTGCTTCAAAATTCAAATTTACTCACAAGAAAGAGTCAGTTTCATATTAGATTTGGTTTCACAAATGCTGCTCCTGCTATTCATTCTTATCACCAGAAAAAAAAGACTATTTGTGACTAATTATAATATGCTCTAGAAAATAAAGAGTTAAGGTCTCTTAGAAACAATACAAACGTTATCAGTAGAAGTAAATTATAGCAAATTTATATATTCAGGAGAATGTGAAACTTATACCACTGATTGTTAAAGGGTTTTAAAAGCTTTTTATTACATTTGGTAACAAAATTATAGGCTTAGTTGTAAAATCCAGGGTTAACTAACATTGGGAAAATTAACTATACATTACAGTAAACATTTAGAAAATGTTTTTCTAAAATGTTCAATCTAGGTCAATAAAATTGTCTGTAGAAGTAAAAATAATAATAAAATAAAATGTATCATGTCCTTTAACCTTCATACCAACGTTTTAAGTTAGCTATTCTACTTATTCCCATTTTAAGATGAGGAAATTGAAGGAAGGAAAGATTAAGTAATTTGTCTCAGGTCACCAAAATATATACATGGCAGAAGCAGATTTCAAACCAGACTCCAAATCCTGACAGATTTTTTTTTTCTAATTCTACCACTTTTCAGATGTCTCGCCTTGAGTGCACAAAAATTTGTGCTAGTATTTAATCTATGTTCTAATAATAGTAATAGTATTTCGCTACATTTTCTGTACCCAGCATTAGAAGTAACTTACAGGGGTCATGTAGTCCATAGTAGAGAGCTGATTTGTTTGAATCCCCTTTCATGGGACAGCTATTCAAGGTGGACAAATGAACTTACACACTTCTCAATTAAATATTTCCCACCCTAGCACAAATGTATATCCCAAAGTCACTGTTGTCTGGTGGATATTACTTTGAGCTGATTCTGTTTTCAGGAGGGGATAAAGCTTCTCAAATTTTCATGCAAAACACCTGGTGATCTTACTTAAATGAGCTTCTGATTCAGTCATTCGGGGACAGGCCCAAGAGTCTGCATTTCTAGCAAGCTTCCCGGTGATACCTGATACCGATGCCGCTGGTCTATGAATAACTGTGAATAGCCAGGGGGAGTGAGCACCGTATTGTAGAAAGAAACAGAGGATGCCTCTTATGTGACAGAACTAGGGAGCTCAAATAAACATTTTAGGTGTAACCTTTTTAACAAGTCTGAATATTTCCAAAAGGGGTATATGAATGTTGTCATGAAAAAAATCTAAAATCCATAGGCCCATTCCTTACAGCTTGGATGCATTACTCATCTGTTTTTACTAAGAGTGCACAGCTTTGAAAAATAGGAAGGTAAAAGAAAGAGCAATGGAGGGAGAGAGCAGTATTTGATTGAAGAGAACCAGAGTCAAGTATGATGCAGGGAAATGCACAAGGAATTCCACGTGTTGGATTCAGTCTTCACCTGCCTGTACTTCTGATTTCTCCACTCAAGGTACCATGGTTAATCTCTGTTTGACAGGTCATTCCTGTTTAAAGAATACAGTTTCCTATTATTTCTTCTCCTGACCAACCCCCATCCTCCAGTAAAAGTGGAAGCTCCCCCTCCCTCCTGCCTTACCAAGAGCATGGAGAGTTTGCCTCCTTCCATGTCCCCAAGCTTGCACGGGCCACACCAAAATTGCCATTATGTCTAACCTAGTCCCAAGCACTTATATAATCGAAAGGGGGTACTTTGGGGCTCTTACACGAAACACAGTCTCAGGGTAAAAAGGTTAGAGAAGCCAACATTTCAAAATGTTTACCTATAATTTATAGAAAACTATTAACATCCTATGACTGAATCCAAACATAAGGGAAGAATTTTCCCCCTTTGTCTATTTGTTAACTGAAGTTGATGTGATTTTCCTCTCAAGATACCCCAGATGTGGGCTTTATACTAATCAAATAGCCATACTAGATACTTTCGCAAGTATTGTCAGGGACGGTGCCGCTGTCATCTACAGCCTAAAAACTGCACTGTTTTTGATCAATCAGTTTCAAGTTAAGTGAAATCTTTAGTCTTACACTGTACAATCTAACTAATGCAAATAATATGGATAGACAGCTTGTGATCTGTAAATATATCATGTGTAAGAGAAAGAAAAACAGACTTGATTATTCTAAAAGTGGTATCAATTTTCTTTTCTCATTGCTAGTACTTAACTAGTGTAGTGTTTGGAAGTCAGAAACTGTTCCTGCTGACTGAATTTTAGGAATTATTCCATGAATAGGGGCCTGAGTAGGAAAAGACACTTCTCAATTTAGTCTTGGGCACTTGGTCACTTATTGTCAGAGGCTACATCACGCGACAGTTTGTTGCAGATATACAAATGTGCCCCTCTTTCAGGAAATGTCCTTCTTTATTTTAATGTTCTCTGAATAGTAAACCATTTCCAGCCACCGAATCTGTGGCTGGTCCTTTGCCTTCCCATTGCTATTTTATGCTCTGCTAACTCATTTTTGCCAAGGACGTTGTGCTTATTGACATGATTTTTTTTTCCTCTGGCACTGTGGCATTTGCTTTGTTGTTTTTCAATACATCCACTTGCGTGTTGCGTAACGATTAATCTTGGTAGATTATCTCCCAGTTTTGCTTATGTATGTCCTGCTTCCCCTCCAGTGCTATCTTTAGGGTCTCAGGACTAGGGCAGATCAGACTAGGAAAAATTCACCCTCTTCCCTCCCCATCACATTTTTAGAGAGATAAAATTAAGTTTTTGGTATCAAGAGCAGATCTGAAGGGGAAAGAAGACAGAAAAGGGTAGTCTATGGGGTCTCTGTGTAGGGAAAGAGGTATCTCATCCCTTTGCTTGAGAAATATTGGGGATATTTATGAGATGATTGGTCAACCACCAGATATGCTCTTTTGAAAATAAAACCCAAGACTTGCCTTTTTTAGAAATCAGCTGCTGCTTTCTATAGTTTCTGCTCAATCACCAGAAGACTGAAAATTCCCCTGCCTCCCCACCAAAAAGAAGTTACCTCCCACTGATGCAAAAATCACTGCAAGCATATAGTACGTAACATGCATGGAAAGTACATTTGCTTTACAGAGGAAAAAAAATAAACTATGATTATCTGCTTCCTTAATAAGGTAAATAAAAATTACCAAACTAATTTTACCAATAAACGATTAATATTACTTTGCATAAGTCATGCTGTAGCACTGCTGAATATGTGATGGAGAAGGCTTAGGTCTCCTAGCTTCTGACTGCTTAGATTTCATAGCCAAATTACCTTGCTTTTCAAGCACGGGTGTTCCCACCTCCCTACGTCTCCAGTTCCTTAAGGAAAGGGGGAAAACAATGAAAGGACAGAAAAAAAAAAAAAATTAGGAAAAGAATAATAGTTTCAGTTCCCCCACCTCTACCTGAAGGCTGGGCTACGTGCTAAGAAAGGTCCCTACAGTTATGGTTTCAAGTCCCTAACATTCTGAGCAATGATGAAACAGTCAGCCCTCCTTTATCCTACTGACAGGAAGGAGAGCAGAGGGAAACTAAGAGGACCTGCTGAGAAGCTAGAAAATTCATGATCTTAGTAGGTCAGTGGCTGTCACTGGAGGGGCCCTGGCTCAGAGCTGGGAGATGAGGGATGGTCCCCTCAAGGTACCTGGAAAGGTAACCTTAAGGGAACAGGGAAGTGATCTCTCCACTGGAACAAGTTGCATCTGCTCTACACTGTCTCCCAAGCTTCAGACACCCCTTCCTGACCTTGCTTTTGCTTTTCCCACACCTTTCCTCTAAGCAAAGCTCAGGAAGTCCCTCCTGTTATCAAACCACATCTGCCTTCACTGGCTTTAGCTGTAGCACTGACTGAAAGCCCGGCTTGCACATTTGCTTCTCCAACTCCGCATTGTAAGAAGGTCTCTATTCCTTTTCCTGATCTGGTCCCTGAAAACCTATGAGGCACAGAGCTGACTCTTTCCCCATCTATACGGCCAGAACGGGGCATGTTATTGCTCGGGATTATCTGCACAGACAGGAGCTCATTCACCAAGGAAGTTGAGCACTTTGCAAGTTGACCTCGCATCAGCAGGGGAAGTATCAAACCTACTCTAGTTTTGCTTCACCGTCAATCCCTCCAGGGATTGCAGTCAAAGGAAAAGCATTTTCATTTTCACTGTTTTAACTCCCATTACCCGAGGGAGCCCTACAAGTTTCCACCGACCTCAGGCTGCCCGGCCTGGGGATTTAGGCCAGGCCCAGTTCCGCGCTCGAGCCCGGACACTGGCACCTGCGCCGCTGGCTGCCCTGGGGCGCCGACCCGCTCCTGTGATTAAGAGCGAGAACCTGGGGAGCCCTGCGGCACGAGGGGGTGGCAAATCTCAGAAGCCAAGAGAAGAGGCAAAAAAGGGAGGGAAGAGAGCGCGGCGATCACAGCGGGGAGGAGTGGCGCGGGACCAGGCGGTGGCGCGGGTGCCCTGGGAGGCACGGGGTCGGCTTACCTCCGCAGGTGTCCGCGCAACAAGACAGCAGTAGTAGCAGGAGGAGCGGGGACGCAGCGGCCACCTGACCGGGGGGCGGCCCGGGGCGACGGCTCGCGGCTCGCAGCATCCCGGGACCCTGCACGGCACCGGCCCGCGCTCCAAGCGATGCTCTGGCTGAGCCTCTGCGTCCCTGGCGCGCTGTTCGCCCAGTTCGGCCGCCAGACTGACCCACCCGCACTCTGCCAACTTTTAAATCTCGCGGACACGTGGGCTGAGGCGGCGAGGTCCCCGCGCGCGTCACCTCCCCGCCCCCGGCCTCCCTCGCGTCACTCCCAGCCCGCTGCCGGCTCCCGCGCCCCCTTCACAAGT
This sequence comes from Aethalodelphis obliquidens, assembly GCF_003676395.1. NCBI lineage: Eukaryota > Metazoa > Chordata > Mammalia > Artiodactyla > Delphinidae > Aethalodelphis > Aethalodelphis obliquidens. Next base: position 1,160,441 of record NW_020837950.1, on the reverse strand, counting down.
TTCTGACTCAGAGTACCACTCATTTTCGTCGCCCCCACCCTAGGGTCTCTGGGATAGATGAGAATGGAATTAAAACGAGGCGAGTCTCTTCCCTTCTTTGGAAGCAATGAATGGGAGCTGGAGGGAAATGGCAAGCCAGGCGGCCCGAAGAGGCTGGGATGCCGGTTTTTACGCTGGACGGTGGCGATGCTCTGCCTGGGACACCCCTTATGCACCTTCCTCGGGAAGCCTTCTCTGCCCCTCCCTCCTGTCCTAGCGCTCCAGTCACCACCTCGGTGCAAGCACCTCTGTTCTGTTCCCTTGCTCATCCTCAGCTCCTGGCCCAACGCCCGGGGCACGTTAGAGCAACACAGGTTCATGGAGGCGGTGTTCCCCAAATTCCTACCTGGTCTGAGACCTTTTAGGGAAAAGCAGTTGTCTGTTAAAGACGGTTAAGAAGAAAGGGCTGCTGAGGTTTGACCACACCACATTTCTAACAGTTCTAGAAGGTCTCTGGCTGTCCTGTGGAATTCCAGTCCTAAGGTAACTCCCTTTCGTATGCATTTCTCCTGCTGTCACTCCCTAGCTGTTGCATTCTGATTTCCAGAGTGACCTGACTTCTGCTATCCCTCTCCATACTTTCCTTCTTAAGCGGAAACATCCACGAAGCAGCCTCCTCCAGGGCACCAGCTGACACAGTTTTAATTTCCTTCTCCAGAAAGATGGAAGACTGATCTTGTTTGACCTCCTTTTGAAAGGAACGCTGAGGAAAGGGTAGAAAAGGAAGTACATTAACATTTCTTAAGGGACATCTTTATGTCAGGCACTTTCCCGTGCTATTTCATTTAAAATGCACAGCACCTCTGGGATATGAAAGTATTATGATTCTCATTTGATGACGCTTAGAGATATTAAACAATCTAAGGGTATCAGCATGTGAGGGAGCCGCTGGCCATTCTACTCTCTGAAGGTGCTTCTCCTCTAAATCAGGGATTTTAATGTATCAGAACATGCACTGTGCAACCCACCATATGCAAGACATGTCCTTAAGAATACAACATTTAGTAATCTTCCTAAAGGAAATCACAATTTAATAAAGGACCCCAAACCCACACTCAAATAGCTGTATTACAAGGCCCATTGGGATGGTGCTCTGGCAGAAATACAGAGAGGCAAGAGAATAACCCTGATAGATAAAGTGAAAAAAGAATGCCTACCACTTTAAAGTTCCTTGTACCCATGAAGCATGTGAACAAGGCCAGATTACAGAGTCTGGTCCAGGTTCAAAGATGGATGAGAACAGATTTGAGTCAAGACTGTGTGTACCTTGATTTATCCCCAAAGTAGTAAAAAAAAAATAGTGCAAAGACTGTAAATGAAATAAGGATGTTGGCCGGGGGAAGAAGGCTCTGGTTTCCCATTGCCTTCTTTTGTCCCCTGGAGGCGCAGTGAGAGATCACTAGTCTCAGCCACTTGTGTGGGGTGAGCTGTCAGTGAGAGCAGAAGAACCTGAAAATACTGGGCTTGATGCTTTTTATACCCCCAGCAGGTCAGGAGAAGAAATGACTTGTGTATTATGAGGTTTTTTCCTGAATGAATCAGGCTGCTCCGGATGTTCCTGTACAGGGCCCTTGGTACACATATGTAAGAGTTTTCTGAGTTATATACCTAGGAATAGAATTATTAGGTCATAGGGATATCTAGTTAAACACTGGATTGTTTTCCAATATGTTGTACCAATTTACACTTCACTAGCAGCGCATGAAGTTTCCATTGCCACACATCCTTGCAAAAACCTTTGCCACCCTGGTGGGTGTGGTATCTCACTGTGGATTTAATTTGCAGCTCCCACTACTAATGAGGATGAGTATCTTTTCACAGATGTATTGGCCATTATTGTTTTCTCTTCAGTGAAATGTCCACTTATCTCTGTTGCCCATTCTTCCCCTTTGGGCTGTTAGTTTTTTTCTTACCCATTATAGAAATGCTTTATGCATCTGGAGCTTTTGTTGGTTAACTGTGTGGCAACTGTTTCCTCCCTATATGTGGCTTTTCCTTTTACTCACTGTATATGAGTTGTTGTTTTGAAGAAATGCTTAAGAAATGCTTAAAATGACTTGCAGACAAATGGTCGTGCTATTGTGTGACTTGGATGATAAGAGAAGATGGATGAGGGAATGAGGGAAAATAGATACTTTATTTACCTAGGAGCTAAGTGGGGCGGGGGTGGGGTGTGGAATTCCACAAATATCTAAATGGGAAGAAGCTGATTCCCAAGGTTCCCTTTTGTCCAAATATTCCAAAGAAGCAAGATCCCAGATCTCTACAGTGGAGGCATAACAATTTAGTTAGGAACATTCCAATCTGTATTTAGTTCACATTCATCTAACATGAGCTTATACATCAGTATCTACCACCAGGTATAATGCAGCATCTAATGCATTCCTACTTACTCTGTTCAAGACTGAAAGTTTGATTCTTGGTACCATGCTGATTCCTCTCACCTATTTATCTCTTGCAAATTGGCAACTGGACTGTGCTTTCTGTTTACAACCTGTAAGAATGAAGGCTAAATTAGATCATGGACCTACAGATTAGTGAGACCTGCTAGCTTGTGACAGGGGTATCTAGAAAAGTCATCATGGAGAGCATTAGGAAGGGGGGGGATGGTTGAATGTCAGGAGAATGGGAGAGTCAGCAACAGATGGAAACTCAGGCAGGCAGTAGTTGGCAATAGCTAAGTCTAGTGAAGTCTAATAAAGAGACCCAGCTTTAGGAGCTGAGAGTAGAGGCAAGATCTGGAAGATTTAGGAGTTCTAGGCAAGATAGCCATGCATTCCTTCAAATATTAATTGAGCACCTTCTAGGCTCCATTCTAGAAGCTTGGGATATAGCAGAGACCAAGTCAGTAAAAGTCTCTGCCTTCATGGAGTTGACAGATTTTCAAGGAGAGGTAGATAATAAGCAAGGAAAGAAAACAGAACAATTTCAGATAGTAGTAAATGCTATAAAGAAAACAGGGTAATGAAATGATAGAAGGTGACTGGGAGTTGGGGGAAAGACACTTGACACAGGATTATCTAGGGTTGCCTCTCTGAGGGGATGATATGAGAGGCCTGAAAGATAAGAAGAAACCAGAAAGATCTGTGAAAAAAGAGCCTCAGGCAATGGGACCATCAAGTGCAAAGGCCCTGGGGCAGGAACTGAAAGAAATGCCAAGGCTGAAGTTTCCAGGAGCAGAAGGAAGCCAGTGTAACTGGCACAGAACTGGTACAGAGTGAGTAAGTGGAATATGCGGAGCTGATGCTGGGAAGTAGGCAGGGTGGGGTCCTGATCATTGAAAGGTCTTAGAGACCATGGGAAGGAGTTCAATTTTTTTCTCTAAGTAAAATGGGAAGTCTTTGAAGGATTTTAAGTAGAAGAGTGAGATGATTCGATTTACATTTGCAAAACATCACCCTGGCTTCAGTGAAGAACAGACTGTGGAGGACCCCAGTAGAAGCAGGGAGAACATGGTAGAAGTCCACACCAGAGCCATAAAACTGGAGGAAGTACTGATGCATGCTACAACATGGATGAACCTTGAAAACATTATGCTAAGTGAAAGAAGTCAGACACAAAAGGTTTCAAATGGCATGATCCCATTTATACGTAATATGCAGAAGAGGCAACTCCATACAGACAGGAAATAGATCAGTAGTTTCCAGGGGCTGGGAAGAAAGAAGAGTGACTGCTAATAAGAACAGAGGATTCTTTTTAGGGGCATTCCTTTTAGGGTGATAAAAAGTGTGCTGGAATTAGACAGTGATGATGTGAATATACTAAAAATCATTGAAGTGTACACTCTAAAAGGATAAATTTTATGGTATGTTAATCACATCTCAATTTAAAGAATAAAAGAAAGACGTTCAGGCCAGATACGATGATGATGACCTGTGGCAGAGGATGGTGGCAGCCTCTGCAATTTAGCTATTTGTCTATTTTTGTCTATTTTTGGCATTAAATATCCAAATTTTGTTATTTAACAAATAACAGTACAAAATAACAAATTTTGTTATTTAACAAATAACAGTCCTGGATGTTCTTGGTAACTATGAAATTCTCCTCTAGAACTTTGTGAAGGCATTCACCTAAGACATGTCTGTATCATGCTATAGTCGTTAACTAATTTTTTCAGGGCAGAAAATATATACTTCATAAAACCCAGATGGAGAATGTTGGTCTTAATAGTCACTTTGATGTAACTGTTATTTATGAATAGCATCATTATATAAATAATGGCAAGTGGATTTTGTGATGACCTGTTCTAAACGGTTTATAGGACACTCACTCATTCAGGAAACATTTATTAAGCCAGTGTCACCTGTAAGATTTATAGACTAACAAGATGCTGAAAACTCTGCGTCTTGTTTTATCTTTTCTAAGACCACCTGTACCTTGTCATGCATCTTCCCAATTTTCTGTTACTTGCTGCTTAAGTTCATGCAGGATGATCCACATAGAAATACCACCCTAATATCAAATTTGAAATTTAGAGAACAGTTTTTGCTTAAGGGTATCTAATACTGAAGAGTAAAGTTCTGTTGAGATTATGGAAGTTAAAAGCAAACTGCTCCAAAGACTCAATTTAGCCTTTGGTCTCTAAATAGAATTCAGGGGAGAAGCCAACTGTGGGGTTACAGAGCACAGGTTCAAGGCGAGAGGGTCATTTGTGGCAATTACAAGAAAATGACCAAATGATGGGGGGTCTATTTGCTTCTGAAGATGGGTATCTATTACTTAGTGACAAGGATACTTTTCAGCTCTTTCCACAAACAACTCTGGCATCTGGATGAAATTCCCAGTTTATAACTTGAGTTTGCCTTCTCTTTGAACAATAGTATTTCATACATTTTATAATAACTCCAATAATCCTAACTTTTCCTTTTCCCATCTACGCCTTCAAACTAGGTAGATATCGACCTCTCTGTTTCCAGGAAAATTTCTCGACTCAGAAAGACTTTTGGATGAACTACAGTGTACTGAGAAATCAACGCAGGAAAAACACTCTTCTAAGAGACAAGAAAAGAATAATGAATACAAGAAATGGAAGACCACAGACCAAATACATCTACATTTCTTAAGGCTTTCTGTTGTAGGATAATTAACTTTGCCCTGATAATGATGTAGCAGCTCACAAAATTTAAGAAATGCAACATCATCCTGTACAGGAGAGGGAAACTCTTCTTATTTTCTCTAATTATTTGATAAAATTTATTTTAAACAGTTTACAGGAATAAAAGTCCTTCCGCTTGAGGTTGTTTTTCAGGTTCATCCGATGCACATAGTGAGTGAGATGTGGACTAATGGTGAATAAAAGATTTGTATGTTCAAGAGACATTCTTGCTAATGTCTTTGCACAAGGATCTAGCTTTCATCTCTTCAATCTCTTGCATTCAGGAGGAGCTGTGGGTGGAGATACTGTTGGTGAATTCTCTAAGTACAGGCCAGAGAAGGTTGCCATGCAGCCTGAAAGCAGCATAGATTTATTGCAGAGAGACTTTAGAGATAAATTCCTTTTGAGAAAAGTAATAAGAGAATTTCTTAAAAAGCAAAAAGTCAATAACTTTTTGCAGTTACACTGGTGCCCACAGGGCTAGATTTTCACATGATAGATGTTCCGAGGGTAAAGCCATTATAGAAATGCAGCACTGTTATTACTAATTTGAAACATGACGTTAAAAAAAATTCCAATCCGTTGAAGGCAGAACCTTTCTCTGTTCCTTAAATTGCAATTAAAATATTTATACACACTAATGAAAGATTTATTAGATTTTCTTGACATGCTTATGAATCACATCTTGGCAAAGCTGGCAGCAAAACAGATACTTCCAGACACAGGAAGTTTTATAAAAATGGAACCTAAAATTAAATGACAGTTAAAAAATACAAGGATAAAGTAAAATTTATTATTTCTACACAATAAGTTGTACAACAATTTTTTATCACTAGACTGGTTTTTCAATCTATTTAAAAATGAGTCAAAACAATTATATTTTCTAAAGACATTTGTATTTATGAAAAAATATGTAATTTCTTTACATAGGTGTGTTAAAATAAAATTTTTTACTGCATTTGGTCAAAGGTAATTGAAAGAAAGGGAAAGAAAATTGATATTATTTGATCTTTTAAAAAATGCTAAAATAACATAATCAAAAGAGACCTGGAATGAGTTTCTGGATATAAAAATAAGCACCATTTCAGTTAGTATCATAAAAGGAGTAATGACTACTCATTTTATCTCTAGTGTCTCAAATACTTTTAGCTCTGATTTTTTAAGTGGACCATAACAGATAACTTGAGTTTGCTCAATGTATATGGATGTATGTCATGTTGTATATGGATGTATGTCATGTTGCTCTAAATTAAATACTAGAAATTTAAGACATTTCTGAGAAGAATAAAATTAGTCAATGTTGAGTAGTTCATTCTCTTTGTTCATCTATGAAGTGATCAAATCCCTTTTTCTCAAAAATTAATCACAGGTCCTTTTTTATGTTTTCACCCATTAGTACATATGTAAGCTACTTTCAATCTTGAGTTTCAACCCTGATTTCAGAGTTTTTAAACAGCTTAAAGGGAAAAAGCAGAAGTAGGCAAAATAATAGATTTACTTCTTAGAGAAAACTGAAAAATAAAATTAAGGCAATCATTGCCTTAATTCAGTGTGTTTCCAAGCAGATCAACCCTGATATTCTCATCATGACATCCATATGTTTAATGGTTTAACTACCACTTGATTTGTGGCAATTGTAGTTGATCAATAAAAATAATTTGATCTTCTTTTTCTCATCCTTCTATCCTCCTGTACTTTTATTCTCTTTAAAAATATACCAAAGAATTGCCTTCAACTCCTTTCCTATCCTACCACATTATACTCTATCATATAATAGAGACCTTCAGGAATGTTGAGTAAATTCTATATTGGGCAAAGCACTCAAGGCAAATGTGTTACATAATTGATGATGTCTCCCTTCCCTGATCCCTGGATAGTAAATAGCACCCTCTTCCTCTCAGCACTTCCCGTCTCCTTTACACACCTTTTTCTCCTTAACACTTATTACCACCTGACATCATACTAGATACTTCTATCTATAGAGTTGTTGGTTTGTTTTTTTTATTTGTCTCCCTTTGCTAGGAGAATACCAACTCAGGTTTTTAATCCTTTTATCCTTTTAAAAACACTTATGGTCACTTTCATATTGTTCTATAACTCAAGTTCTCGGTGTTAAGAGTACTTGGCATGCAATAAGCACAAAAATATGTATACATGAATAAGGAAAATAAAAGACTGATCGATAAAACTTTCATTTATAATAGTGTACAACCTTTAAGCATATATCTACTGTATAAATGGTGATACACCCTATAACTATGTTGGAATGATAAAGCGATCTTTCATTGTCCTGGGTTCTGTTTCCTATTCTGACCTAGTGAGTGTGGGAGACTTGAGAAGATGGAATTTATAAAGAAAAGAGTCAATCAGCATATGGTATAAAATAAACATAAATACAGAAATGCTGTTAGACACTGGGATTATGTAACCAGGAGAGCAAGAATTCTTGGAGGCAGTATGACCTCATGATTGAGAACTTGAGCAGAGGACCTAGACAATCTAGCTCTTGATTCAGAGCAGCACCACCTATTGGCAGCAAGACGTTGCAATACTAGTTGACCTTTGAAAGATCCAGTTTTGATTATCTGTAAACTAAGAGTGCATACATTTTTTTTGCCTGCATAACATCCCTTCCTTTTTCTGTAAGAATCTCACATGATTCAAGGATTGATCCTTGAATTTGCCTCAGAGCTATAGCAAAGGCTTTCTCTTTCTCTGTGAGTCTGACATACATGGACCATGTGGGTTACCACATGCAGAGAGGCTGTCTTGGAATGATACCAAGTAGCCATGAGAAATGGAGACAGAGAAAGGGAGAGAGATGGAAATTGTTATATATGCTGACATCTGGCCAGGCCTGAAGCCAGGTCATCCTTTGATGTTCAGAGTTAAGTAAATCAAAAATTTCCATTTCTCTTTTAAGTTGGGATTCTTACATTTGCAATAGTGACCGGCACGAAATAAGCGCACAGTAAGTTTTACTATGCTGGTGATGACTAACAAGTAGATGAGGAAGAGAAATCATTAAATAGAAGAGAGGGTTTTGAAAACTTCTTCTAAAGTTTTACTCCATTTTTGTGTACTTCATAATGAAGACTGTCAATGCCGAGAATAGGAAGAACAGACACAAGAAGGAGAATTCATTTACTTCCATGAAACTTTCAAGATTTAGACCCACCAATTTTTCAGGAAGGCAGAAGGAGGAGATGGGACAAATGACTACAACGGTCTTTTACCATCCAGACCTCTTCCTAAACACACAGCCCAAGCTCTCATAAAGTTTATAAACTTTTTATTTTGAAATAATTATAGATTCACAAGAAGTTGCCAAACAATTTACAGAGAAGTCCTATGTGTTCTTTGCTTATTTTCTTTATTTTAATTAAGAACAGTAAATACAGTAAATACAGTAAATACCAGTAAATACAACTGGTTAGATTTTACTCCTTTGCTTATTTTCTCTTATTTTAATTTCTTGTATAATTATAGAACAATATCAAAATCAGGAAAGTGACATTGGTACAATCCATAGAGCTTATTCAGATTTCACCAGTTTTACGTGTACTTGTGTGTGTGTGTGTGTGTGTGTAGTTCTATGTAATTTGTGGTTCTATGCAAATCTGTGCAATTTATGAATTGCACAGATTCTTATAACCACCGTCACAATCAAGACACAGAGCCATTCCATCACCACAAAGCTCCCTTGTCCTACCCTCTTTTAGCCATACTCACCCCCTCTCCTCACCCCTAACTCCAGCAGCCACCTGCTTTTCCTTTGTTATTTTAAGAATGTTACATAAATGGAATCATATACTATGTTACCTTTGGAGAATGTCTTCCCCCCCACACTCAGCATAATTCCCTTGGGATCCATTTAAATTGTTATATATTACCAGGAGGTTGTTCCTTTTTATTATATTACATTTAACCATTCACCTACAGAAGGGCATCCAGTTTTGGGCTATTGTGAATAAAGCTGCTGTGAACATTTGCATACAGTTTTTGTGTTGACATAAGTTTTCACTTCCGTGAGATAAATGCCCTAGAGTGCGATTGCTGGGTCATATGGTAAGTGCTTATTTAATTTTATAAGAGATTGACCAACTATTTTCCAGAGTAGCAGTACCATATTACTTTCCCATCAGCAAAGAGTGATCCAGTTTCTCTGTATCCTTTCCAGCATTTGATGTTATTGTTATTTTTGATTTTATCTCAGCCATTCTGATGGGTGTATAGTGATATCTTGTTGTGGGCTTAATTTGCACTTTCCTAATAGCCATTGATGTTGTGCATCTTTTCACTTGCTTGTTTGCCATCTGTATGTTCTCTTCAGTGAAATGTGTGCTAATGTCTTCTGCCCATTTTCTAATTAGATTGAGTTTTGAGAGCTCTTTCTGTATTCTAGATACAAGGTCTTATGTTGAATATGTGATTCACAAACATTTTCTTCCAGTTTGCAGCTTGGCCCTCCTCCTCCTCATAAAGAGCAAAATTTTTAATTTTTTTGAAACTAGAATATTTTAATTTTTATTAAAAATTTTCATTGAGGTATAACTGATGTACAATATTATATGTTTCAGGTATACAACATAGTGATTCACAATTTTTAAAGGTTATACCCCATTTATAGTTATTATAAGATATTGGCTATATTACCTGTGTTGTACAATATATCCTTGTAGCTTACTTATTTTATACATAGTTGTTTGTAACTCTTAATCCCCTATCCCAACTTGTCCCTCCCCTCTTCTCTCCCCACTGGTAACCACTAGTTTGTCCTCTATATCTGTGAGTCTGTTTCTTTTTTGTTATATTCACTAGTTTATTTTATCTTTTAGATTCCACATAGAAGTGATATCATACAGTGTAAAAATTTTAATTTTGGTTAGATGCAATTTATCACATTTCTCCTTTTATGAGTCATGCCTGTGGTGTCAAGTCTGAAAGCTTTTTGCCCAGTGCTAGGTTCTGAAGCTTTTCTCTTAAATATAAAAGTTTTATATATATATATATTTATATATATATATATATATATATATATAT
>NW_020837950.1:1051789-1150164 GCF_003676395.1 Aethalodelphis obliquidens | reverse complement strand
TTTTTTTTTTCGGTACGCGGGCCTCTCACTGCTGTGGCCTCTCCCGTTGCGGAGCACAGGCTCCAGACGTGCAGGCTCAGCGGCCACGGCTCACGGGCCCAGCTGCTCCGCCGCATGTGGGATCTTCCCAGACCGGGGCACAAACCCGCGTCCCCTGCATCGTCAGGCGGACTCTCAGCCACTGCGCCACCAGGGAAGCCCCTGAAAGTTTTATATTTTTGTATTTTATTTTTAATTAAGTCTGTGATTATTTTTAAGTTAATTTTTACATAAAGTATAAAGTTTAACTCAAGTTCTTTGTTTTTTCTTTCTTTCTTTCTTTCTTTCTTTTTTGCCTATGGATGTCTAACTGCTCCAGTACTGTTTTTTGAAAAAGCTCTCATAAATTTTTTTTAACAGTTTTTTAAAAATTTATTTTATTTATTTGTTTTTGGCTGCATTGGGTCTTCGTTGCTGCATGCAGGTTTTCTCTAGTTGCTGTGAGCGGGGTCTACTCTTCGTTGCAGTGTGTGGGCTTCTCATTGCAGTGGTTTCTCTTGTTGCAGAGTCCCGGCTCTAGGCGCGCAGGCTCAGTAGTTGGGCTTAGTTGCTCCGCGGCATGTGGGATCTTCCCGGACCAGGGCTCGAACCCGTGTCTCCCGCATTGGCAGACGGATTCTTAACCACTGTGCCACTAGGGAAGCCCTATCATAAACTTTTAAGAATATTAAGTTGCCTTTGATTGTGTTTTCATCCTTTTGGTATTATTTTAAAAGCTGTTCAGAAAGTGGGATAACCACTTTTTATTCAAAGTCAATTTAGGATAATATTGTTTGCTTTGATTAGATTTTACTGTATCTGCAGCCTCTGAAAGCCATTTTTGCTAACAGATCAATTGCATCTCATTACATCTCAGGAAAGGGAACAGCAGCGGCGCCCCCCCGACCCCCCCCCGAAAAAAAAAAAAAAAAAACAGAAATGCTGTGAACTTTTCCAGACCAGAGAAAAATGCTGCTTGTAAAAGTAATAATATCCATGTCCCAAGGGTCCCATCATTTAGCCTAGTTTCTTCCTCTTCAACAAAACCTGGCATTTTAATGGGAATTAATGCGATCACAAGAAAAATCAACACCTCAAGCATTACATGGAAACTGTTTTCAAAAAGCCCATGTAAGGAATAAGTCAGTAAACTGTTTCCAAAAAGCCCATGTAAGGAATAAGTCAGTTTACAGTAAGCGTAGATCAAAACATATGCTGGGACAAGACCTCATTTTCAAGAAAACATACTCTGGTTGGAACTTGAAAATGTCAAAGGAAAGAACTGCATGATCCTTCTGTCAACTGGAAAATTACACTGGAAAGTGAGTATGGGTCTGGAGATGGATGGAATAATAGTCTCTTTCCCCCTGCATCCAACACAAAGACCTTTACAATCCTTGGGAAAATTTGTGCAGGTTTGTGAATACCCTAGAGAAAGAAATCAATCCGTCAGAAGACAGGCGAATTACACACTGCTGCTGCACACATGTATGTCCTTTGCCTAACTGTGGCTTAGATATGAACACGATAGAATAGCATCAGATAGTATGCTTGGGGCTTCAAAATCCAATATGGTTGATTTACTAAGATTTATAGCTGCAAATTTGACCATTTCCTCAGCAATATATGCCTGTGAAATGATGATGATGATATAGTGATATATATAGTGATATATATTTCACTAAGAGGCGGTTGCAAAAAAAGATAAAAAGAAATACACCAAAATGGTGATTGTGATTGTTTTTATTTTCTCTCAATTTCACGCGTTTTACAATGTGGCCAATTTACCTTTTAAATTAGAAATACATGTTCATATTCAAAAGATCATCAAACTATACACTGAACACTTTGCATTTTATCATATGTAAGTTATTTCTTTAAAAAGTACTGAAAAAATGGAGTGAAGGAAATGCATGTGCAAAACACGCACTACCTATAAATCAACTTTGTTATTTTTCTTGAGGAAAAAAAAGACTTGAGAGACATACCAGTTAAGGGCAATGTACAGAATTTGTTTAGATACTAATTCAAACAAATCAATTATATACAAATAAACAATTAGGGGATTCAGAACTGAATATTCTATAGTATTAAGGGAAGTATTGTTATGATTCTAATGAATGTATAATTTGCATACAATAAAATGCACAGATATTAGGTGTTCAGTATGACCAGTTTTAATAATTGTATCTGCTTTAACAATTTGGGTAGCCACCGCCCAAAATAAGATAAAGATGTAGATGTAGAAAATTTCCATCACCCCAGAAAGTTTTCTCCTGTTCCTTTCCAGTCAATAACCCCCAACTCTTACCTCAGAGTAACCAATTTCTAGCTTCTAGCACAACAGATTAATTTCACCTATTCTTGTACTTCACATAAAAAGATCATACACTAACATACTCTTTTGTATCTGGCTTCTTTACATATCATTACATATCATTAAATTCACCCACTCTAAGTATACAATTGAATGACTTTTAGTAAGTTTACCAAGATGTGCAACGATCATATAATCCAGTTTTAGAATATTTTATCACCCCAGTAAGATCCAGTAGGCTCGGGCTCCAGATGGCACAGTGGTTAAGAATCTGCCTGCCAATACAGGAGACACTGGTTCGAGCCCTGGTCCGAGAAGATCCCACATGCTGCGGAGCAACTAAGCCCGTGTGCCGCAACTACTGAGCCCGCACTCTAGAGCCCGTGAGCCACAACTACTGAGCCCACGAGCCACAACTCCTTAGCCCTTGTGCCACAACTACCAAAGCCCACGTGCCTAGAGCCTGTGCTTCTCAACAAGAGAAGCCACTGCAATGAGAAGCCTGTGCACCGCAATGAAGAGTAGCTCCCGCTCACCACAACTAGAGAAAAGCTCATGTGCAGCCAAAGACCCCAATGCAGCCCAAAACAAACAAACAAATAAATAAAAAGAATCAGAGCAGAAACCAAAATTAAAAAAAAAAAAAGATCCAGTAGGGTCATTTTCAAGTAGTCCCCATTTCTGTATCCAACCCAGGCAGCTACTAATCTATTTTCTGTCTCCACACATTTGCCTTTTCTGGACAACTCATATAAACTGAATCATACAATTTGTGGTCTTTGTGTCTGGCTTCTTTCACTTGGCATAATATTTTTAGGTTCATCCATGTTGTAGCATTCCTTTTTATTGGCTGAATAATATTCTATTGTACAGATAGACCATATTTTATTTATCCATTCATCTCTTATTAAGCATTTGAGTTGTTTCAAATTTGGGGCTAGTGTGAAAATGCTGCTGTTAACACTCACATGTGAGTTTTTGTCCTCATATATGTTTCCATTTATCTTGTGTAGATAAGTAGATGCATTACCAGGTCATATGGTACATTTATGTTTAACTTGTAAAGAAGCAGTCAAACTATTTTCCAAAGTGGCTATGTCATTTTACTCTCCCACCAGCAAAGTGTAAGAGTTTTAGTTTTTCCATATCCTTGTCAACATCTGTTACTGTCTTTTTGATTGCATCCATTCTAATGAATATATATCAAATAATGTTTTTGAGATCTATCCATGCTGTTGCATATGCTAGTAGTTAATTTCTATTTATTGTTCAGTAGCATTCCATTGTATAAATATGCCACTTTAAAAACAATCCATTCTCCTGTTCATGGACACTTGGGTGGTTTCCAGTTTGGGTTATTATGAGTAAAACATTATCAACATTCTTGCACAGGTCTTTCTGTGCCCTCAGATATTCCTTAACTTAGGATGGGGTTACTTCCCAATAAACCCATGGTATGAATATATCATAATTCGAAAGTGAATTTAATACATCCAACTTACCAAACATCATAGCTTAGCCTAGCCTACCTTAAACATGCTCAGAACACTTACATTAGCCTACAGTTGGACAAAATCACCTAACATAAAGCCTATTTTATAATAAATTGCTTAATACCTCATGTAATGTATTGAACACTGTTTTGAAAGTGAAAAACATAATGATTGTCTGGGTACAGAATGCTTTTAGTGTATTGGTTGTTTACTCTTGTGATCACATGGCTGACTGGGAAATGTGGCTCACTGCTTGGCCCAGCAGCATGAGAGAGGATTGTACCACATATTGCTAGCCTGGAAAACATCAAAATTCAAAATTCCAAGTACGGTTTCCACTGAATGCATATCACCTTCACACCATTGTAAAGCTGAAAAGTCCTAAGCCAGGACCTTCTGTATATGTTTTTGTTTCTTTGGGGGTAAATTCCTAGGAGTGAAATTGTTAGGTGATAGTGTAGATGTATATTTAACTTTATAAGAAGCTGTAAAGTAATTGCGCTATTTTACACTCCCAGAACCAAGGTATGAGAGTTCCAGTTCCTCCACATGCTCACCACCTTTTGCTATCAATCATTTTTAATTTTAGCTTTCCTAATATTATTACTTTTTAAGGTGATGATAGGATTGGAGTTAATTTTTTTGTGTGGCCTTATACTTTAGTGATAATGCTGAAATTTTTACAAATGAAATTAAATGTTATCTTGATTCATAATAATCCAGTGGGGGGAGGGGCAGGGAGTGAGGTTGAGTTAGATGGAACATGTTTTGATGGTTCTGTAGCTGGGGAATGAATGCCTAGGTGTTCATTGAACCTTTCTAATCATGTGGTTTGAAATAGTCCTAATAAAATGTTAAAAAAGTAAAAAAATTTTAAATATATGTATACATTTTAGAAAATGAACCAAGTATTTAAACTGTTGAACCAGCCACAATATTTCACTTGGGAACATCTAAAATTTGTTCCTTAGGTATTACTTAGCAAATAACTGCCTCAGAGTACTAAAAGTTAATAGAGTATAAGTGCCTTACACACAACTTCTCCTTAAAAACTACCCTTCTTGTATAAAAGAATATCATTTTTACATTTAGTAATATAACAGCTCTATTGTCCCATGATTTGATTATTTCAGAGAGAAACAAGTCTTTTTTTTTTTTTTTTTTTGCGGTAAGCGGGCCTCTCACTGTTGTGGGCCCCCCCCTGCCCCGGTGTGGAGCACAAGCTCTGGACGCGCAGGCCCAGCGGCCACGGCCCACGGGCCCAGCCGCTCCATGGCATGTGGGATCCTCACGGACCGGGGCACGAACCCGTGTCCCCTGCATCGGCAGGCAGACTCTCAACCACTGCGCCACCAGGGAAGCCCAAGAAACAAGTCTTAATAACGAGGAAATGTTATCATTTAGAGCTTTTCTGACTAACATGGGTGATTCTCACACAGGCTAATTGTTGTGAAATCCTGATGGTATCAGTTGTACCATCTAAGAAAAATCTACTGGCAAGAAAATAGAAGCATTCATAATAACTTTTTTTCTCTGAGTACTTTGATTATCCTAGGAACATGGAAAACTATTTAAAGTCACTGTAATCAATGTAGTAAGTGCTCAATAAATATTTGTTGAATGATGTGCCACCCATGATTGATTGGTGGACAATAAGATAGGTATAGCAAAAACCTGCTGACCAAAGTTCAATTTCCTTAGGCCTTAAATTGAATGACCTGGTGTTGGGATCCTGCTTTTCAAGTAAAGTTTCTTTTAGAGCTTTGTGTATGTCAGCTTGGAGTCTGCCATTTGGGGGGATGGTTACCCTGTGTGCCATAGTTTACTGCGAATCTGGGATGTGAATATAAGCTCAGAGGGCTGTGAGGGATCATGGATTTAATTTTATTTTGTGTCTCTGTATATAGGGGAAATTACAATACAATACATACTTTTTTTGGTAACAGTTTAACATCAAATTTATAAAGATATTAACTTGAAATCATGGTTCCCTAGGTTTCCTGGCAAAGTGTGGAAATCTTTTAATTAAGCTTTTTAGTGATGGAGTGTTTTCAGTCTGTAAGGTGTGATATTCGAGGTTAAAAGGAGTAAAACAGGTTGTGAGGCTTTAGGTAGGTATAACTCTTCCTTCCAGTAAGACTTTCCAAAAAACAAATTGGCCGTAAATGTTGGACTATGTTTCCTAAAAATAAACAAATATTTATCAATTATAAGAAATATTGTTTACATGTAATTTATATTGTATAGAAACTACTTTAAAAGATTTTCTCCTCAATATTTCAGAGAAAAAAAAAGAAATCTTGGAAATGCTTCCTAGAAAAATTGTAAAAAGTACTACCACTTGCCCTTGATTTCAACTACATAAATCTATAACCTCCTATTGGATATGTTTTCTTACCTGTTTTGAAATCTCTTTGTAAGATTATTCACATTTCTACTAAACAGAATTTTATAATCATAATCCTGACATTACACACCTGAAACTCCTGTATATTAAACTAAAAAATGTCAGGAACGCAATATTGTGATATAAAAAGATAGGCATTAACCAGTAAAATAAACGTCAGAAATTTTTCTCTTTAAACGTTATCTGTCACTTTAAAGAAAATGTTTAGAAGTGTAATTGTAAACATTAGAAAACTGTCAGAATAAAAGAAAATTGAAATCTAGAAAAACAATAAAGTCACTGTAATCAAATTATTATTAAATCATTAGCATTATTTTCAATAACTTAAGAAGACTAAATAACTTGTCCAGATGACAGATGAATAAATGAGAAAGAAAATTATCTTTGGGTATAGATTTCTAATGTATTATTTTTGTTCTTATTTGTTAGAAGTTAGTTATAATATTTATTGGTGATATCAAAACTGCCAAACATTAGCATTCTCATTTATAATGGTTGCTATCAGTAAGGACACACTCAAAAAGGACACCATCTAGACCCAGTCACACAAGATAACTGATCACTCTTATGTCAAAGGACAGCTCAGAGAACACAGCTCATTCTAAACATCATCCCTAAGCATTATTAACATTCTCTTGGGACAGAAGCAAAGAAGGCTCTCATTGCCTGTCAGTAGCTCTGACGGCCAGACTTTCAGTTCCAAGCACACACTGTGCTTATTTAAAACATAAAGATATCAAGTGGATAATGTCTCCTTTCTTCTCCAAGGTTTGACTGATGATTTCATTCTGTGACTTTCTACTCTGTGAGGATATGATTTCATGAGGGTCATTTTAATTTTCCAAGAGAGAACTGAAGTGTTACTTTTTTTTGTTATTAATAGTGAAATCTTAAAATTCATTTGACTCATTTTTGAATCTTATACACCAAAAAATGACACACTCCAGGCATGCTGAATTATTTTACTTTATCCTGTACAACTCTAGATTCATGAACCGTACTTAACTAAGCTTAGCTGGACTGTGATTATGGTAAATGTAAATGGCTCTAGAGATGCCCTAAATCCTGTATCTCCTCAAGTGAAGGATCCTTAAACATCACAAAAGTACCTGAAAATTATATGCCTGTCATGAATTATATCAAAAATAACATCAGCAGAGTGTCTATTTCCAAATGCCTTTTTTTGTACAGAAATACAAGTAACAGAAAAGTGAAAATTTTAAGTTTATAAAAGTTTGTTTTATGAACAAACCTTCTGCCAACTTAGGTATTTAAAGTGCCCTTGCTTTGGCAGACATTATTGAAAATACATTTACTATTTTTTCTCAATCTCTTGGAGAAATTTTCATTTCAAATGATTGAGTTATTTGATGTAAATGACTACTCTTTTCAACACTTTCCATGCACATTTTTTCTTCTAGTAGTGACCTTCAAACAGCATTTTCTTTCATGATATAAAAAGTCCAAGCTAAGCCTCATATTTTTCTTTCGTATTTGGATGTTTCTCGTGGATGTGTCATGCCCAAGGCAAGACAGAGCTGCACATAAGGAACAAAGTGTGTCTCCCCATAAGTGACTAAGAGATGCTGCATTAGAGGCAGCCAAACATACCACCAACAGTCATTTTTGTTCCAACTGCCTTTTGAATAATCATTTCTTATGAGCTCCACCATCCAGACCTCCCCACTACTTGTAACTATCAACAGATTAGCTAGAGGATAAGCAATGGGGTTCAGTAACAATATACTAAATTTTGTGAGGGAATTTACATTAGCTAGAGATATTCACGAGTTTGTAGTTTCATAAGTTCTTAAGATATATCATGGGAGAAGGCCAAGGGTCCACAGAGTTACTATACGTATTTTATATATGAGAAAAAGAAAGTTCACGGACAGTAAGTGACTTTCTCAAGTCTGATTCATACCCACATCTGTCTAACAAGAAAGCCTATTTCCTTCCGCCATGAGTAGGACCTTCTAAGCAGT
Organism: Aethalodelphis obliquidens; assembly: GCF_003676395.1. Taxonomy (NCBI): domain Eukaryota; kingdom Metazoa; phylum Chordata; class Mammalia; order Artiodactyla; family Delphinidae; genus Aethalodelphis; species Aethalodelphis obliquidens. Next base: position 1,141,944 of record NW_020837950.1, on the reverse strand, counting down.
GACACTTGAGCAAACATTCTGGGTACAGGTGATATTTGCCCTTTGAAATCCAAGTTTGAGCTATGTAATGATAATAATAATAATACAGTCCACAAACCCATAACTGCAATTTTTAAGTCACAAAAGCCCAAACTAGGTTTTATAACTCATTTGGCAGAGGAATCTGACATGACCTGAATTAATTTGGTGGCAAAACTTGGCCTGTAATGCAAAGACTACTCATAGCCCTTATTTATACCATTTACTTTGAGTATTCAACATTTTGCAGCAGAGATATTTATCTGTTCATTACAGGATTCTTCCCCAGACCAAATGGGAGTTTTTTTGTAATTCATGGTAAACATATGATGTTATTTTTCAAAAGCCAAAAAATTCTGAATTCTGACACACATCTGCTCCAAGGGTTTTAGGCAAGGAATTAGAGATCTGAATGACAACAGCAACAATAATAATAACACTGATAGTAAAAGTTGAATTTTACAGTTTTATATCATCTTTTTTATAAAATAATTTCATATATATATTTAAATTTTATTTATTTATTTATTTTTGGCTGTGTTGGGTCTTCGTTTCTGTGTGAGGGATTTCTCTGTTTGCAGCGAGCGGGGGCCACTCTTCATCGCGGTGTGCGCGCCTCTCACTGTTGTGGCCTCTCTTGTTGCGGAGCACAGGCTCCAGATGCGCAGGCTCAGTAGTTGTGGCTCACGGGCCCAGTTGCTCCGCCGCGGCATGTGGGATCTTCCCAGACCAGGGCTCGAACCCATGTCCCCTGCATTGGCAGGCAGATTCTCAACCACTGAGCCACCAGGGAAGCCCTCACATATATTTTTATTGCATTTGTCATCATAATGTGAAAACTTCCTAACTTCTTTGAATAGGTTTGCCCTGATTATCTATTTAGAGGGAAGAAAAAACATGACTCAGCTCTTGACTCCATGAAGTCTCTTGGTCATATGTAACCTGACATCAAAAGACCTGGCTTTTGTAAAAAGTGCTGCAAAGGGACTTCCCTGGTGGCGCAGTGGTTGGGAATCCGCCTGCCAATACAGAGCACATGGGTTCGAGCCCTGGTCGGGGAAGAACCCCACATGCCGTGGAGCAGCTAAGCCCGTGTGCCATAACTACTGAAGCCCGTGCGCCTAGAGCCCATGCTCCGCAGCAAGAGAGGCCACTACAATGAGAAGCCCACGCGCCGCAGCAAAGAGTGGCCCCCGCTCGCCGCAACTAGAGAAAGCCCGTGTGCAACGAAGACCCAACGCAGCCAAAAATTAAATAAATAAATAAATATATTAAAAAAAAAAAAAGTGCTGCAAAGAACATCAGGGTGCATGCATCCTTTCGAATTATGGTTTTCTCCGGATATATGCCTAGGAGTGGGATTGCTGGGTCATATGGTAGCTCTATTTTTAGTTTTTTAAGGAACCTCCATACTGTTCTCCATAGTGGCTATACAAATTTTTTTTAATTAATTTTTATTGGAGTATGGCTGCTTTACAATGTTGTGTTAGCCTCCACTGCACAACAAAATGAATCAGTCATACGCATAGAGATATCCCTCCCTTTTGGACTTCCCTCCCACTTAGGTTATTACAGTGCACTGGGTATAAAGTTCCCTGTGCTATACAGTATGTTCTCACCAGTCGCCTATTTATACATGATATCAATAATTTATGTGTGTCAATCTCAGCCTCCCAATTCCTCCCACCCCACCCCTTTCCATCTTGGTATCCATACATTTATTCTCTATGTCTGTGTCTCTAATTCTCCTTTGCAAATAAGATCATCTATACCATTTTTCTAGATTCCATATATATGCATTATTATATGATATTTGCTTTTCTCTTTCTGACTTACTTCACTATGTATGACACTCTCTAGGTCCATCCACGTCTCTATAAATGACCCAATTACATTCCTTTTTATGGCTGAGTAATACTCCATTGTATTGGCTTCCCTGGTGGTGCAGTGGGTAAGAATCCACCTGCCAATGCAGGGGACACAGGTTCAAGCCCTGGTCCAGGAAGATCCCACATGCTGTGGAGCAATTAAGCCCGTGCACCACTACTGAGCCTGTGCTCTAGAGCCCGTGAGCCACAGTAACTGAGCCCGTGTGCCAAAACTACTGAAGTCTGTGCACCTAGAGCCCATGCTCCACAACAAGAGAAGCCACTGCAATAAGAAGCCCACGCACTGCAACAAAGAGTAGCCTCCGCTCGTCTCAACTAGAGAAAACCCACACACAGCAACAAAGATCAATGCAGCCAAAAATAAATAAAGTAAATAAATTTATAGAAAAAATATTCCATTGTATATATGTATCATATCTTCTTTATCCATTCATCTGTTGATGGACATTTAGGTTGTTTCCATGTCCTGGCTATTGTAAATAGTGTAGTGTGAACATTGGGGTGCATGGGTCTTTTTGAATTATGGTTTTCTCAGGGTATATGCCCAGTAGTGGGATTGCTGGGTCATATGGTAATTCTATTTTTAGTTCTTTAAGGAACCTCCATACTGTTCTCCATAGTGGCTGTATCAATTTACATTCCCACCAACAGTATATGAGGGTTTCCTTTTCTCCACACCCTCTCCAGCATTTATTGTTTGTAAATTCTTTGATGATGGCCATTCTGGCTGGTGTGAGGTGATACCTCATTGTAGTTTTGATTTGCATTTCTCTAATAATTAGTGATGTTGAGCATCTTTTCATGTGCCTCTTGGCCATCTGTATGTCTTCTTTGGAGAAATGTCTATTTAGATCCCCCCCTCATTTTTTGATTGGGTTATTTGTGTTTTTGATATTGAGCTGCATGAGCTGTTTGTATATTTTGGAGATTAATCCCTTGTTGGTTGCTTCATTTGCAAATATTTTCTCCCATTCTGTGGATTGTCTTTTTGTTTTGTTTATGGTGTCCTCTGCTGTGCAAAAGCTTTTAAGTTTAATTAGATCCCATTTGTTTATTTTTGTTTTTATTTTCATTACTCTAGGAGGTGGATCAAAAAAGATCTTCCTGTGATTTATGTGAAAGAGTGTTCTGCTTATGTTTTCCTCTGAGAGTTTTATAGTGCACTATTTACAATAGCCAGGACATGGAAGTAACCTAAATGTCCATCGACAGAGGAATGGATAAAGAAGATGTGGTACATACACACAATGGAATATTATTCAGCCATAAAAAGGAATGAAATAGTGCCATTTGCAGAGACATGGATGGACCTAGAGACTGTCATACAGAGTGAAGTAAGTCAGAAAGAGAAAAACAAACATCATATAATATCGCTTATATGTGGAATCTAGAAAAATGGTACCGATGAACTTATTGGCAGAGAAGAAATAAGAGTCACAGATGTAGAGAACAAATTTACAGTTACCAAGGGGGGAAGGGAGGGTAGGACAAAATGGGAGATTGGGATTGACATATTTACACTATTGATACTATGTATAAAATAGATTACTAATGAGAACCTACTGTTTAGCACAGGGAACTCTGCTCTATGATCTGTGGTGACCTAAATGGGAAGGAAATCTAAAAAAGAGTGAATATATGTATATGTATAACTGAGTCACTTTACTGTACAGCAGAAACTAACACAACATTGTAAAGCAACTATACTCCAAAAAAAGACCTGGCTTTTAACTGCTTAAAATAGAAATGAATTCAAATCAGAAACAGAGAATGCTGGGGTGTGTGTGTGTGTGCGTGTGTGTGTTCCTTCTTTCTAAGTTTTTCTTAAATAGAAGCCTCTCTGGTGATTTGATTTAAAAAGGAATGGCACTAAATTTTTATTTAGTTGTCTTAATACAATTTGACCACAGTAACAAATTAAGGGCTTTAGTGATCACTGTTGTGAAATAGGGTTCTGGCAGATATTAAGAAAATGACAGGATATAATTCTCATATAAGCATAAAAAATGTTTCTTTGCCTCATAAATTATGGATGATCAGTTGTACATATTTAATCAAGATATTTCTTTACTCTCTAGAAAATTTTAAATTTAAATCAAGTTTTCAAAGATTAGTGGTTTTCTAGATCAGTAGTTTTCAAGCTTCTTTTTTCTGCCTCAAAACACAGAGGGATACAACATATTCCCTTCAGTAACAGCAATTCACAAAATATTTACACAGCCAGCAACAATTCCTATGCCTGGAGTCCAAGAGAACAAGACAGTGTATCAGTTTGGGTTTTAAGAAACATCCAATACATTTCATTTATTTCCTTTTACATGTTCTAGATGCTCACTTCTTATAGCTTGAACTTTGCTAGCCTACGTTGCAGGCTTAGGGTGAGGGGAATCTAGAATGGATGATAGAGGAGGTAGATAACAAATATCACCTATAGCCTTGAGATCATTTGCAGCAGTAGGGAGTGTAGCTTGTTCCATTAACTGTCCTGACTTGAGTCTTTTGTAGGGATTGTGGCCAGCCACCATCTTGAGGGCTCTGGATTGCACTCAATGTAGGGTCGGGCCTCAAGCATATAAAAATACTCTTTTCAGTGAGTATATTCTAAGGGATCAGAGGTTATCTCCTAGGAGTTAGTCACGGGTCAGTCCTATAGAGATAGGCTTTCTTTGGAATGCACAGGTTTAGGGAAACCCAGACCTGCTAAGTTAACCTTTTACTGCACACATGTATTGGTTTTATCTTCCTAACTAGAGCACATGGTCCTCAAAGAAAAGGATCATATATTTACACAGTTTTACCTGAAGTGAATACATACTTGATTGTCTCTTTGCCAGAATCAGAGCAAATCAGCATTTCAAAATCCCTGAACTTAGTTTTCTCCCAAGAACATGTTTCAGTATTACATTTTGAAAAATACTCTGGAACTGCTCTATAAAACTGGTTCGACACCCATGTTGGTTGCATGCAGTTATTATTTACCTCCGTGAAAAGCTCACGGATCCCCACTCTTGTTGACTTTCTACTCCAAATGTGGATCAGGGTCAAGGGCAAGGTTATTTTATTGGATCACAGTGCCAAGAAGGAATTTCATTGTTAATGCAGAGGAGTGAAAAGTCCAAGCTTTCCCAGAATCATGTCTTTCTGATGCTTCCTTTTTGGCTCTCTTCCATAAACCCCAAACCAATTAAATCAGAATATCTGGAATTTGGGACCAGGACCCCAGGCGATTGTAATGTGAAGCTAGGGCTGAGAACCAGTTATGTAGAGGGCCAAGATTCAGGTGAGGGGGCTTCCCTGGTGGCGCAGTGGCTGAGAGTCCGCCTGCCCATGCAGGGGACACGGGTTCGTGCCCCGGTCCGGGAAGATCCCACATGCCGCGGAGTGGCTAGGCCCGTGAGCCATGGCCGCTGAGCCTGCGCGTCCGGAGCCTGTGCTCCGCAACGGAATAGGCTACAACAGTGAGGGGCCCGTGTACCGCAAAAAAAAAAAAAAAAAAGATTCAGGTGAGGGCTCAGACAGGCAGGTGTGGAAGAATCCTTCTAACCTACTTAGACTGGTTCCAGCCTAGACCTCACTGAAATGTGGTCCATGGATCAGCAGCATTGACTCCACCTGGAAGCTTGTTAGAAACGCAGAATCTTAGGCCCTACCCAGCTAGATTAAGTCAGAATCTGAATTTTAACAAAATATTTAGGTGATTTATTGTATATTAAAATTTCAGAAGCGGTGACCTAGGCAAGAGGACTCCTCCTTATACCCCAGGGCTCCATATTGAAATTAGAGACCAAATCTCTAGCTGATAAGTGTTCCTTGGTCTGGCACATTTCTTCTTGTAGATGGTTGGTGAAGGATGGAATCAGGTTCCTATCATTTCCATCTCATTCAGTCTATCATCTTAACTCTATTTAAAGTTATTTGCAGGGTAAAGGTAAAGAGAAGAATGGGAAGATGCCAGAAGCTAGTCCATTAATTACATCAGCTTATGTAATTAGGAGATAAGTTCACAGTGGGTTTCCACTATACTCAAGAGGCTTATTTTACCAAGTAAAGATAATAAGGTTTCAGGGAATTGGCTAAAAATCTTCTGTGACTTTTAATGAGTAAAATTTGGGAAAAGAGAAGTCAGTAATTAACATCCCATGGTCATTACACTTGGGCACTAAGCTACTAAATGGCAGTCTATGCCAGGTCTAGACCTACCTTAAAGGACTTTCAGCCAAATCCTTCCACCCCAGGTGCTCTGAGCTGACCAGCCTTGTCTCTGGACCATTCTGCCAGCAACAGCCTTAGAGGAAGACTTGAGATTTTAAGATAATGGCTTACAAAACTCAGACCCTGAAAATGATGGTAATGAATCATTTTTGAGTACTTACTATGTGCTAAGCATTGTTCTAAGAGCCTTAAAAGTATTAGTTCATTTAATCTTCACAACTGTTTGAGATACTATTATTATTCCTCTTATACAGGTGGGGAAACCGAGACACAGAGAAGTTATATAAATGGTAAAGCAGGATTCAAACCGAGGTGGCCTGATACCTCCAACACAAGGCAGTAGACCTTACTATATAGAGAATCAATATAGTAAAAGGGAAGGAGGCCATTGGACGCTCTCTTTTGCTCATCTGGGGAGTATTGCTAAGTTCTACAAACAATTAGATAGATGTAGACTCCAAAATCTTACTCCAGTAATATTTTATCTCTCCAATGCAACACCTTTCAAACTTTAATGGGCATATGAATGAGTCAGGAATCTTTTTTAAAATGCAGATTCTGACTCAGAATATCTAGAGTAGGGCCCAAGATTTTGCATTTCTAATAAGCTCCAACTTAACGTTAATGTTGCTGGTCCAGGGTCCACACTGAGTAGCGAGGCCACAGGATGCATAAATATATATTTTTTAATGCATAAAATCACAGTCTCACCTCTTGCTAAATAGATTATGTAGCAAGCATTTCATCCTACAAGTCTGTGAGGTTGCTCCAATCTAATTGTTAGTTGGACTTAGAAATGCTCCGCAGAGGGGCAAAGGGAGAGTCAAATGGTTTCTGATACTCTGTGGTGAGAATCTGAATTTTTGTACTCTTGTAATTTGGTATCACTGATATGTTTAGCATGAAGGTATTCTAAAGTATGTTTCTTACCTCACGGATGATAATAGTTGCTAATGTTATTTCCTTAGTTGATACTTAACCTACTTAATGTTTCAAATTTTACCTAAAATAATAAACACATGAACCAAATAGATAGTAAAAAATAGTAATTTAATTTCCAGATTGTAGACACAAGTGAATTCTCTTTTATTGCACTCTGTCATAGTGAAACAAACAATAAAAATAGTTTATATATATTATTTTGAAAAGATGCTAAAGTTTGGATTTAAAAAGTGGGCTACAGAATGTAGATCAAAAATATTTATTGCCTACATGGCACAAGGGAGCACAAGTTGCAAAATGATAACTCACACCTATCCTTTTAAATTTTAAAGTGAGGCAAATGTCAAAGGTATTTGCATAATATGATGTATTATTCAAAAAAGAAAGTACACAGTTTTCAGACCAGCATATATAATTTGATGTCAATAGTACAGACAGGGCTTCCCTGGTGGTGCAGTGGTTGAGAGTCCGCCTGCCGATGCAGGGGACACGGGTTCGTGCCCCGGTCCGGGAAGATCCCACATGCCTCGGAGCGGCTGGGCCTGTGAGCCATGGCCGCTGAGCCTGCGCGTCCGGAGCCTGTGCTCCGCAAAGGGAGAGGCCACGGCAGTGAGAGGCCCGCGTACCACAAAAAAAAAATAGTACAGACAGACTCACACACATAAACACGCATAGACACACTCAAGCAAGAGCCAAGAGTATGTACTGAGATTATCAATACCAGAAAATGGCCCAGCAGCTCCTTGTGAACATGAAACTTCTTAAGACTCAAGTTCATCATATTTTATTAAGAAAGTTGAATTCCACCTCTTCTGCTTGCCTCGGGGTGGAAGACTCAGTGAAAAGGACAAAAATCAGGAAGGATATATTGAAGCAAGCAGTATAGTCATGCAATGGTTTTCTGAAAAAGTTATAATTAGTTCAAATTATGAAAATAAAAATTAAATCATAATATCAGTGCACTTCTCTCTTTTCAGACCTCATTTGTTTCCAGAAATTTGAAAGTTGATTTCTAATACAAAATGGTCATGGATGCCTAGAGCTCACATTCCTAATTCTGAATCTGCAATTCCATCAGATGTCTGGATAAGAAACTTAATAACTTTTTACTCCACAGTCCCCATTGTCCCTCAAGATGTCATAGCTTCAGTTGGGACATTCAGAACTAGAACTTGAAGCTTCAGGAGTAAGGGCCTTCCAGAAGGAAACTCAGCAGCTCCTTCCCCAGACAATCAAAGCTGTGTGAATCTTCTCCTTGGGCTGAGCCACGTTTTCTTGTTTTGTTTTGTTTTTTGCGGTACGCAGGCCTCTCACTGTTGTGGCCTCTCCCATTGCGGAGCACAGGCTCTGGACGCGCAGGCTCAGCGGCGCGGCCATGGCTCACAGGCCCAGCCGCTCTGCGGCATGTGGGATTTTCCCGGACCGGGGCACGAACCCATGTCCCCTGCATCGGCAGGCGGACTCTCAACCACTGCGCCACCAGGGAAGCGCCATGGGCCACTTCTTACTTGCTCACTGGAGTCTCCACAGACAGCCCCATAGACAGCAGCGCAGAACTTCCTTGGAGTCAGGTACATCAGACAGATGCTGCTCCAAATCCTGATCCTGAAACTCACGGCTGGTTTTATGCTTTTTTTTTTTTTTTTTTTTTTTTTTTCCTTCTAGGTTCTAAGACCTAGAACACTGCTCAGGTGCCTTGACAGCTGAACAACTTATCCTAACTCCTTCAGCACCTCCACCAAAGGACAGCTCTCCACAGGCTCTGGTCTAGGTTGGACAGCTTCTTCAGTGGACAAAAATTCTTAGAGCTGTATAAGGGAAGTAAGGCTATGGAGTACTGCACCATATCAGCCTCCTACCTATCCTTCAACTAGGGCAAGTGCCTGCCAGAGATGTTGTGCGGTAATGTCTGAACTCAGATGTAGGGGAACTTAAGCAAAGCCATAGATTCCCTTTCATATGAGCTCCTCTGAGAGCAGAGGGGCGTTTAATAATAACAATAGCACTTACCCAGCACCTGTTACCTGCTATGTACCAGGCAGGCACTGTTATTAGAAGTTTACACAAACTATTTTGCAAGGAAGCTACATAAAATATTGTCACAAAAGTAATATTTTATTAATGTAAAGTAACATTATCTCCATTGTATAGATGAGGAATCTGAAGGGCAAGTGACTTAATAATTGAGTACATGTAAAGGACTTAAAACTGTGCCAGGCACATAGTAGACTCAATAAATGCTACTTATTTCTCACTAAAGAAAGTCATTAAACCACAAGGGAATAGAGAAAGAAAGAAGAAAGGAACAGAGAAGAACTACAAAAAACATTCAGAAAACAATTAATAAAATGGTAATAAGTTCATATCTATCAATAATTACTTTAAATGTAAATAGACAAAATTCTCCAGTCAAAAATCATAGAGTGGCTGAATGGATAAAAACAAACAAACAAACAAACAAAACATCTATATGCTGCCTACAAGAGACTCACTTCCAAAATAAAGACACACGCACAAACTGAAAGTGAAGGGATGGAGAAAGATATTCCATGCAAATAGAAATAAAAAGAAAGCTGGTGTAAGTATACACTTCTCAGACAAAACAGACTTTAAAACAAAGACTGTAATGAAAGACAATGGGCATTATATAATGATAAAGGGGTCAATCCAGCAAGAAGATATAAAACTTATAAATATACATGCACCCAACATGGGAGCACCAAAATATGTAAAGCAAATATTAACAGACTTAAAGGGAGAAATTGACAGCATTAATAGTAGGGGACTTTAACACCCCACTTACATCAATGGATAGATTATCCAGACAGAAGATCAATAAGGAAACATTGGCCTTAAACAACAGATTAAATCAAATGAACTTAATAGATATATGTAGAATATTCCATCCAAAAGTAGCAGAATATACATTCTTCTCAAATGCATATGCAACGTTCTCCAGGATAGATATTATCAGAAAGACAAGAAATAACAAGTGTTGGTAGTAAAGGGAACCTTCATGCACTGTTGGTGGGAAAGTAAATTGGTGCAACTACTATGGAAAACAGTGTGGAGTTTCCTCAAAAAATTAAAAATATAACTACCATACAATCCAGCAATTCCACTTCTTGGTATCTATTTGAAGAAAACAAAAACACTAATTTGAAAAGATATCTGCAACCCTATGTTTATTACAGCATTATTTACAATAGTCAAGATATGACCACAACCTAAGTATCCATTGATAGATGAATGAATAAAGAAAATATGATAGAGAAAGAGAGAAAGAGAGAGAGAAATACTACTCAGCCATAAAAAAGAATGAAATCTTGCCATTTACAGCAACATGAATGAATCTTGTGGGTATTATGCTAAGTGAATGGTCAGACAGAGAAAGAAAAATACATTATTTCACTTACATGTGGAATTTAAAAAACAAAACAAACAAAACAAAACATAATCCAGACTCATAGATACAAAACACAGATTGGTGGTTGCTAGTGCAGAGGGGAGTTGAGAGGGAACAAATGGGTGAAGGGGATCAAGAGGTACAAACTTCAAGTTATAAATAAGTCATGGGGATGTAATGTACAATATGGGTAATACAGTCAATAACATTGTATTAACTTTGTATGGTGACAGATGGTAACTAGACTTATTGTGATGATCATTTTGCAATGCACACAAATGTTGAATCCTTATGTTGCACACCTGAAACTAATATAATATTGTATGCCAAATATACTTCAATAAAAATCTTTTAAATGTTAGTTATTTTAATCACACAATTAGTAAGCGGCAGGGTTGGGATTCAAATAAAGGCATCCCACACGTTAACAATTCACCTTCTACTGTACCTTCTATGTAAACTGAGCTCTGAGAATAGCCTTAAGTATCCCATAGTTACTCCATATACACCTAGAAACAAGATATTCTAATACAAAAATATGATCATGTTACTTGTCACTTGTAGGATAAGGCCAACTCTCCTTAGCATGGCATTTGAGGCTTCTCAGCATCTCATCCCAGCCACTGTTGTTCCAGCACCCAACACCCCGTGTTCCAGCCCATTGTTCCACTCACCATGGCAGTATACCTGGCTTGTTCAAATCTCTCTCTCTCCCTCTCTCTCTGTATGTGTGTTCACGATCCTCCTTTTGAAGTGTTTTCTCCCAACTTCCGTACCTAATACCACTCCATCAATAAAGCTTTCCCTAAACCCCTCTTTCACTCCTAATCTCATCCTGTGGAACTGCTGCCTCACATCTTCTCCTGCAGGAAGTTTCTCACACCTCCCTATAGCACTAACTACACAATACTAAAGTCTCATGGTTTATATATCAACCTCTCCCACTGGATTGGGCACTCCTTGAGAGGTGGACCGCAAACAATGATTATTTGGAAAGCATTCATGAAACAATTATTATTCAGTACCAGGCTCTATGTTCACTATAGTTCATCAGCTGTAACTTCTGGATATTGATTTCTTTGGCCCTTTGGCTAGGAAGTTTCCTCTTCTCCATTATATCACGCCTCAGTTTGGGCTCAGAAGCAAATCCTGAGATAAGGATTGCAGTGAAAGCAGTTTGGGAGGTGCAGGAAGCACCAGCAGGGGATGAGGAACTAGGACAGGGAAAGGAAGGAAGCAGTAAAGTAAAAAAACCCTAGAGGAAGGGTTGTTGGGTATTTGTACACCATGTCCCATCAGTCCTTGGTTGAGGGTGCTTGGGGCATTAATTCCCCTAGCCCTCCCTTTATAACTGAGAAAAGCACGTGGCTCTGGAAAAGCACTTAGTCAAAGAGGTGCAGATCCTGGCATCTGGAAGTGGGCTAGAGCACGCCGCAGTGGCAGGGGAGGAATCTAGGTGTGGCGCTGACAGTGTCTGCTAGGAAGCCACTCTAAAACACCCTAGGATTGGGAGAAAAGCAAACCCTGTACACTGCTGATGGGAATGGAAATTGGCGCAGCCACTATGGAAAACAGTATGGAGGTGAAGAAAACTAAAAACAGAATTATCATACGACCCAGCAATTCCACTCCTAGGTATATATCTGAAACAAGAACACTAATTTGAAAAGATACATGCACCCCAATGTTCACAGCAGCATTATTTACAATTGCCAAGATATGGAAGCAACCTAAGTGTCCATCAACAGATGAACGGATAAAGAAGACGTGTTATGTGTAGAATACTATTCAGTCATAAAAAAGCATAAAATTTTGCCGTTTGCAGCAACATGGTTGGACTTGGAGGGCATGATGCTATTATGCTAAGTGAAATAAGTCAGACAGAGAAAGACAAATACTATATGATATCACTTATATGTGGAATCTAAAAACTACAACAAACTAGTGAATATAACAAAAAAGAAGTAGGGCTTCCCTGGTGGCACAGTGGTTGAGAGTCTGCCTGCCAATGCAGGGGACACGGGTTCGAGCCCTGGTCTGGGAAGATCCTACATGCCACGGAGCAACTGGGCCCGTGAGTCACAACTACTGAGCCTGCGCGTCTGGAGCCTGTGCTCCACAACAAGAGAGGCTGCAATAGTGAGAGGCCCGTGCACCACCATGAAGAGTGGCCCCCGCTTGCCACCAACTAGAGAAAGCCCTCGCACAGAAAGGAAGACCCAACACAGCCATAAATAAATAAATAAATATTTTAAAAAAAGAAGTAGACTCAAACAAACTAGAAAACAAACTAGTGGTTACCAGTGGTGGAGGGAAGGAAGGGGTTGGGGAGTGGGAGGTACAAACTATTGGGTGTAAGATAGGTTACAAGGATATATTGTACAACATGGGGAATATAGCCAATATTTTGTAATAACTATAAATGGGGTATAATCTTTAAAAATTGTATTAAAAAATTAAAAAAAAGAAATTCCCCAAGGTTGTGGAGGAGAAATGTGAGTTAGAATTCTAGAAGGTTTCCAGTGATTCTCACTTGATAGTAGTTTCTTTCTTTCTTTTTTTTTAAAAAATTAATTAATTAATTTATTTATTTATTTTTGGCTGCACTGGGTCTTCGTTGCTGCACGTGGGTTTTGTTTTTAGTTGCGGCGAGCGGGGGCTACTCTTTCTTGTGGTGCACAGGCCTCTCATTAAGATGGCTTCTCTTGTTGTGGAGCTCGGGCTCTCGGCACGTGGGCTTCATTAGTTGTGGCACGTGGGCTCAGTAGTTGTGGCTCGTAGGCTCTAGAGCGCAGGCTCAGAAGTTGTGGCGCATGGGCTTAGTTGCTCCGCGGCATGTGGGATCTTCCCGGACCAAGGCTCGAACCCACGTCCTCTGCACTGGCAGGCGGATGCTTAATCCCTGCTCCACCAGGGAAGTCCCGATAGTAGTTTCTTAACTCCTAGAACACAACACAAATTCCCTATCTTTGGAACTGAAGAACATAGGTGGTTGGAAGCCTGCAAGTAATATGAGATTGAACCCATGGATAAAGTCTAATATAAATTGGTACCAGGATTATGTTTGCATTATAGATGAGGTTATAACTTCAAGGAATAGCTGAATATCCACGATACGTCAAGAAATTTTAAAAAATGTTTTAGTCAAAACAAGATGAGCATAAACTGCAAATGAAGAACATGGCCTTCAGTCATGGAGAAGTCAAATAAATATAAAGACATTTAAAGATCAAGTTAATAAAGAAGTCAGCAAATGGGACCTGGAAGAGTACACCTCAAGGGAAAAAAGGTATTTAAGAGCCTGAATAGCCATACAATGCAACTGTGCTTGTGGTCCAAAGATCTCTGGGTTTTCTTAAGGGAGTTTTACGGAGAACAAACCAATATAGGAGAAAAATATAAATGGCTAGAATCTCTGATAATAGCTTATGGGGAGTAGTGCTATGTTACTTCTTTAATTTCCCCAAGCAGTGTTTTTACAGCTATCTTAGTAAGCAAAATGCAATTTTAAAAAAGTAACTTCTTGCAAGGAGTTCTGTGAGTTACCCCCTTCAGATCAAGCCATGTCTGTGCGGGCAGTACAGTGTAGGTAGGGAAAGGGGGTAAAGAATGGACTTGACTGAAAAAAATCAACACATACGCCAAAGGTAGCCAAAATTTTTAAGAAACGGATTCTGACTCAAAACCAGAAAAAGTGAATTTATCTGGGTGATATTAATATCTCTTAATAAGGAATGTTTCAATATGAGAGGGTAGTCTACATGAAAATACAGAAATGGGGATCAGAACAGCTAAAGTTGGCAGAGTTCATCCATGTAACATTGCTCAGGGGAAAAAACACTGACCCTAAGGAAAATAAATATGCTTACTAAAGGGCAGTGCCCTGCTCTGAGTTAGAAGCAACTCACTTAGCTTCCTGAGAGTTCCGTCTATACTATCAACCTCCTTTGCTCTGTCTTTGTGCTCATAGAGCAACCACCTGATTTATGTCCACACAGGTTTTAAGATATTGTGAAACCAGGAAGAGCTTCCTGGAGGGCAGATGAGTACGTGTCATGGTGAACGAACAGCCCCCATCATAAACTGATAGCTTAGTAAGTGTTGTTAAGTTTAAGTCTGACCACTTGCATCAGATGACTTTTTTGGTAGGCTGAGAAAGGGAAGTTCCTGGGTCACAAAGCTAAGAACCAGACTTGGGAGTCCGGTGACTTCACCAAGGTTAAGGTTAATCTATGACGTCTTTCTAGACAACTAGTGAAGCAACCCTCACCCAGATGATCTCTGTACCTTCAAACTGGATAGTATTACCCACATTAGTAGTAAATGTGGAAAAACATCTCCAAAAGAGAACTTTCTCAATACACACGGGCAAAGAGGGCCAGTACAGCATGAAGAGGCCAGACTTTGCGGGGGAGGATAACCAGGACACTCTGTACCTCTACCTTCATCTGTAAAATGGAAATAATTATAATATCTGCTCCTGCCAGAGCACCAGAACTTAAACATACAAAAAACTACTGTCTTCCGAATTCATCCTAAGCACCTCTATGTTCTTTGCAAAAAAGCTACTCTTCAAAATGCTTTTTTGGAACTTTACCTTGGAATTTTCCCTCAGAGACATTCTACAGGCCACAAAACAAACTCTGTCTCATTTACCAGGGTCAGATCTCAGTTCTCAACAAAAAACAACTTTTCCCAGTCTAATCACCCACTTAAGCCATCATACAATGCTGAGAATGACACCCTGGTCAGTTTACAACTGTGAACTTCAGACTCCCCGGCCCCTGGCTCCTTTCCCACAGCCCAGAAGCACAACCAGTCTCTGCACTTTGTTTCACTAGCTCTAGCTCTATTTCTCTACCCTGCCAAAAACCCTAGAAAGAGCAGTTTGCATTTCTCCTTCTTCATTCCTGCATAATTACTCACCACCGATGACTTGGCCTCCAGTTCCTCTACTTCACTAAATACCCTCATCAAAGATCACCAACGGCTTTCTACAAGCCAAACTCAAAAGCTCCTCTTGGGCTTCCCTGGTGGTGCAGTGGTTGAGAGTCCGCCTGCTGATGCAGGGGACACGGGTTCGTGCCCCGGTCCGGGAAGATCCCACATGCCGCGGAGCGGCTGGGCCCGTGAGCCATGGCCGCTGAGCCTGCGCGTCCAGAGCCTGTGCTCCGCAACGGGAGAGGCCACAACAGTGAGAGGCCCGCGTACCGCAAAAAAAAACCCAAAGAAAACACAAAACTCCTCTCACCACATCCTGTTTCTCTAGAGCATCTGACCCAATGACCAGCTCCTCCTGACTCACCTCTCTTGGCATCTATGCCAACCTTTTCTTTCACTTCCCCTCCTGGCTCTCTGGTTACACCTCAACCTATTCTGATCCTCTTTCCTTGAATATAGGCTTTCCCAGAATGCTGCCTTTGGAACTCTTCTCACTTTATACTCTCTCATTGGGTAAATTTAATCATCCCATGGCTTAACATTAGCTAGACATAGTTGTCTTTAAAACAAATTTTTTTAAAATTTTTATACAATTTTTAAAGGTTACTTTCCATTTACAGTTATTACAAAATATTGGCTATATTCCTTGTGCTGTACACTACATCCTCGAGCTTATCTTACACCCAATAGCTTGTACCTCTGACTCCCCCACCCTATATTGCCTGTTCTGCTTCATTTACATTGACTCAACTCCTTCCATCATTTTTCAATATTTGATCTTGACATTTGTGCATCTTTTATGTTCCAGAAATACTGAAGTCCCTGTCTTGACAGAGCTCACTTCTTAGGTTGGAGTACAGAAAAGCAAACAAAAATAACTACCACAATAGATGTTATAATAAATTGCAACATTTTATATTATATATAATGTACAAGGACATGGAGGGAATGATTATTTCTGCCTTTGAGAAGGCAGCTCAGGTGAGCAAAGTAAAAGAGGAAGTCCAGGCAGAGGGAAAAGCAGGAGAGAAGCCTCATCGGTAGGAATGTACACAGGATGCCCAGGTAAAGGACAGTGAGAAATCTCACTGTTGGGGAGGGTGGATGGAAGCAAGCCTGGAGAGTCGGGCTTAGCGAGGTTGGAAAGGGGCTTTGTTTACTGTGCTAAGATGTACAGGCGTTATTCAGAGGGCGATGAGAAGCCATCAGGAGTTTCAAGTGGGTAGATGCCATGGTAAGATCTGTGTTTTGGATAGACCACTCTAAGGCAATGTGGGAGGCTGGATGGGAGAAGAGTGAGCCAGGAGATAAGGACTATTGTGCCCATTCAGGACTGACTCAGGCAGTGGGCATGGAGAGGAGGAGACAGATGTGACAGTTCAACAGAACTTAGTTACCTTGCTATTCAGAGTGATTACGGCACACGGGAGTGTGTGCATATTTGCCCACCCACATACTCAAACTCAGTTTTTTCATTTATTCCTTAAGCACAGCACCTAAGAAACTACAGATTATGAATTTTATTCTACTTGCCCATGTTTTGTGATTGCTCATTATTTTAGACTAGTTCAGAATTTGTGACAAAGGTACAATTTAACTTGGCCCTATCTACTAAAAAAGAAACAAAGGGAGGGAGGGAGGGAAGAAGGAAGGAAGGAAGGAAGGAAGATTTACTAAGCAAATTAATATTATAAACGAGATTGCAAAATAATTTTTCTTCTGAAGACGCAGTTTTGAGCCTTTAAAAAGCATGGAAGTCCACAGAAATATGGCACTGCTGAGTCCTCGTCCACGTAAGAAGTCACATCATTATGTCCACCCTCTGCTCCTGACCCGAACGGAACATCTGTGGTTGCCAAATAGTCGTGGGGGGGGGACGTCTCAGTGATATTCGACAAACTGTGGAGTTGAAGGGGAAGAAAAGAAGGAGGAATGATAAACTGTGACGGGGTGAGGCACTGCCAACAAAGCAGCCTGCAAAACCTCAAACTCTCTCTCCCTCACTACCTGGATCTTTACATGTTGCTTTGATCATCTAGCCAGAAATTCAACCAATTAGCAGTTCCCTTGGGTTCACAAATATTACGTTAAAAAATGCAAGTACTGGGCTTCCCTGGTGGCGCAGTCGTTGAGAGTCTGCCTGCTAATGCAGGGGACACGGGTTCGAGCCCTGGTCTGGGAGGATCCCACATGCCACGGAGCAACTAGGCACGTGAGCCACAACTCCTGAGCCTGAGCGTCTGGAGCCTGTGCTCCGCAACAAGAGAGGCCGCAACAGTGAGAAGCCCGTGCACCGCGATGAAGAGTGGCCCCAGCTCGCCGCAACTAGAGAAAGCCCTTGCGCAGAAACGAAGATCCAACACAGCCAAAAGTAAATAAATAAACAAATGTGGGTTTTAAAAAAAAAAAAATTTCAAGTACTACAGAGACTGTTAAGGTCAGGTTAGTCATCCTCAGATTACTGTGAAGGGTGGGCATTTAGGCTCAGAGCCTTTAATGGGGCAGAAGTAGAACATAATAGGAAGGGGAGGAGACACCTTAGGAGATAGGAGAGGCCAGAGCTTTGTACTTCATAACGCAGATAAGAGAGAGGAAACACCTCTTCTCTCCTTCTTCACTTCAGCACCTCATTATTGTTCCCAGTGTAACCCTGAGCAGGACCCTACGGGGACTTCCCGGGACAGACCTCTCCCCCATGTCCTCTGTTGTAGCTCCTCTCTGAAGTACCTACATAACAGTACCTGATACACATTTCCTGAGTTGTTTTCTAGAGGCTAAAACCCCACCCAATGGAAGACAATGTTAACTACTTGCTGAGTATGAGCATGCAACCCCCAGACCTACCGGAGCCTGAGGAATGACAGCGTTAACCCCCATTACGCTACCCTGTTACCTCGCCATCAACCAGTCAGAGAATTGTGCATGAGATGATCACATACCCTGTGACTCCCCTCCCTCACCATGCCTTTAAAAATGCTTTCCTGAAACCCATCAGGCAGTTCTGGCTTTTTGAGCATTAGCTGTCCTGGCCTCCTTGTCTGGCACCTTACAGTAAATGCTGCACTTTCTTTCACCATAACCCAATGTCAGTAGATTGGCTTTACTGTGCACGGGTGAGCGGACCCAGGTTTGGTTCCATAACACCAGGACCCAAATTCAGATGCATCCTATTAGTACCAATGCAGGGCACAGTATGATTTACATATGCTGTCATAGTGTGGAATTATGGGTTTCATCTTAAATTCCACTTCTTATACCATTTATTTGGGAAAAGGTGACAAAGTTCCAAAGACTTGACTTATGAATACACTCACAACCCACTATTTGGAAATTTTCACTAATTCCTATCCATTCACGAAAGGTCTCCAGAACCTTTTACCTAACTCCAATAACTGTATGCACTTGAAAGTATTTTTTGATAAATTAAGATGAACTTTTCTCCACTGGATTGATTTAGGGTGACACATTACTATCACTATTGATAGCAATTACAATAATAAAGGATGCTAGCATCAAAGCACTTCTACATTGCTTTTGAGTAAAATAAATATTTAGTATATCCATTAGTAACTCCAGAGTTAAATTTTATGTTTGAAACAATTGAAAAATTAACTACAATTGTATTATTTTAACCAGAATAAGCATTTGAACAGTTATTTAATTGGATATTTCCAGCTCTTTTAGGTAGGTATTTCAGATATAATTATCCCTAAAAAATTATCCTAAGTTTTAGTTGTATTAATTTATTAAACTTTTGGGAACTGAAATTAGGGCAAAATTCTCCTGGTTTTAAGTTGTTCTCCATACCTGAAACTCTAGTTATAGTTTCTAAGAAAGTTGTGAACTTCCACAGAATCTGGGAGTGATTTATGACTTGAAGACAAAGGGTGATTATTTTAGCCCCAAATTCTAAGTGTAGGTCCTATGTTTGAATAAGGCAGTTGTTTATTGTTTTCTAGCGGCTACTGGTCACCTTGAAGAAAGTTATATTTGTCCCAAATATGTCCTCTTTTAGGGAAGGTTGGAAATGTGGGGAATGTCTCCAAAGGACAGAAACACTCTGGGATATATTCCTTTAACCGACTCTGCTATTCATGGTTCTTCATTGAGGAATGACCCAAAATCATAAATCCTGGACTCAGCTTTCATCCTGTAACTTTTAAATCACTTGCTAAGGAAAATTTAAAATGCCAAAATTTCACTATAAATGTCATTATTTTAAATGGAAGTCATCCTATAGTGAAAGTCATAGCTACACTGGCCATCCCTGTTTAAAACTGAGTTTGAAGTGCATTTCGAACTTCAGCCTAATATGAGTACTTTCCAGTCGCCTTTGCTACACTAAGCAAATGTATGTGGAAGGAACCACAGCCACAAAATCACCTGCCAATTTTAATTTTGCTCTTACGGACACTGTACAATGGAAAAGGAGAGGGATTCCCTACTAAGAAAGTGAAAGATAAGAGTACTAACATTTTTGAGTTTTTATTGTGTTAGAATGAGGGAAATGAAGCCAAGTAACAGATCCAAGGGTCACAGAGCTGGTAAACAATAGTAGAACTGAAGCTTGAACTGATCTTGGGGCTTCCTAAAGAACTCAACATTTTTTAAGGAAGAAGAAGGTACTTATACGGTACTTTTGAGAACAAAGATAACAGTATCAGATTTTATCTTAAGAAAATGCCAAACTGAAAACTAACAAAACTGGGGATCCAAAATATAAAACATATGAAATATGAAGATCACATGGGTTAAATCTTTCACGAATTATTAAAATTAGGCACATACATGTATGTGCACGCACATGGTCATACACCCCAATCCTTGGGGTTTTGTACTCTTATAAATTTATTGCTTTTAATTATATGGTGACATATACACAGGATTATCAATTGCTATTTTTAATTTGTTAGTGATTACTAAACTTAAGAGACAATCTTTAATGCAGCAATGTAGCATATAGCCAGTTCTAGATAAATAGTTCCAGATTAGTTAGAATCTGACCAATAATACGAACACAAAGAAATGGCAAAAATATGACCTGTTTGCTGACCTTAATTTCAGTTGGAATTACTACGGATTTAATATAAGATAAATAACATCACCATCATCATTATCACTAATATTTATCCAGTCTATCAAATATGCCAGGAACTGTATACTTTCTCATTTAATCATCATTATTACTCTGTGAAGAGGTATATTGCAACTCCTTATCACAGATGCAATAACCAAAGCTTGAGGACTGTAGCAGATGTTTGTGGAGGATCATGCAACATGCCCTAGTACACTTGGTTTCAGTGTGTCTTGCATATACATTTCCATGCATGAGGCCAGTGTCCCACATCAATTCTGGGCCTCAGCATCTCCCTGCTTTGCTGCCAGAAGTTTCTTTGAAGCCTTGGGAAGCTGCTCAGCTATGCAGAAATCTGGAAAGGGAGTGGGGAAATATTAATGACTCTCAGAGTCACTCTCAACCAATGTGGGCAAGAATCAGCAGGTAAATGCACCAGGATTTCCATCTTGTGATGAGACAGTTCTATACAAGTCCTTAGAATGTCCCCAGAACAACTGAGTCCAGTTCCCCCAACAGCAACCAAATCATTAATTTACCCTTTATTGGCTTTTCTTCCTTCCAAGTCCTATTTTCCCCACTTCTGCTTCCTGGGATCACCTCGGAAGTAAATTATCTTCACCCAAGTTCTTGTCTCAGGAGAACCCAAAATACAGCAAGTAGATTAGGTAACTTGCCCTAAGCCAAACAGCAATTGGCAGAGCCAGGACTGGAACCTGAACCATCTGTTTCCAACACCCGTGGTCTTAGAGACATTCCCCACTGTGAGTCAACATTAATGTATCTGTAAAACCAAGCCAAAAGAGAAAAAAGAAAAGGCAGATAACACATTTTCTCCCAGTGCTTTAAAAAGTCAAGTATGCTTCTGCCATTTATAGGTTAAGCTGGCTGCTGAAAGAACAGCATGCACGTGCCCCCCCACCCCGCCCCGTCTTGAGGACCCTGGGGTCTAATGAAGACAGGCACTGTGCCATGGACACCAGTGAACCACATGAAGATGCAACTTACTAGGATCGCTGAGTCTAGGGATGAATGTGTGATATTCACGCCTAAATCAGGGTCATAAAGAAGAACCCATTCAAGGTGGAAGATAAATACTATTGAAGTGGATATCAGGTTTAGTGGCAAATTTTAGACAATATTTGCAGGCTTGTGTTCTGGGTCTGACTCTACTGCTAAGTATACCATGTGATTTGGGACACATTATTGAACCCCTCTGTTTCCTCATTTGTAAAATGAAGACAATACTTCTTGCCCTGTCTGCTGCACAGGGCAGCTGGGAAGCTCAAGTGAGATACGGTACCTGAAAGTTCTTTGAATCACACAAAGCACTCGGCAAATATAAACTACTATTACTAACACTTTGAATCATCACCATCATCAATGTGTATGATTACTTCTGCATTTGTTACATGACAGGCACCACGGACAAACTTTTCAAAGATACGTCAAATGTGAAGCATATGATCTTGCTGTGACATTAGCTACGATAGAGTGGAATTGAATACAGAGCAGATCTGATTTTGAAATGACATTTTACTAATGGGGGCTCCCATAAAATTGTAATATGGCTTTGAGAATAAAGCTATGGCAACATCCCAGCATACTGCAACCTAGAATGGATCCCAGGGCCAACATTACTTCTTCGGAGTTAACTAATTGGTGAAGGACATGAGTAAATTCCTCCAGACCACTGGGTACCAATTAGTGCTAATTTTGGCTATAATGAAGAATGGGCTGAAACCAACCTGAAGACATTTAGTGGGATAAATGTAATGTCATATTCCTAGGGACAAGGAATTTGGGAAAACCATCATTGGTTATCCTCTCATTGTTTGGAAGAGCCCAATAAATAGCACTGAGTGCTGAACCAATAGAGAAACAAGATAATGACATAAGGCCATTCGGGCAAGACTATTACTTTATTACTGATAAAGTTGATAATGAAGAAACTGACTTAAATCTGTAGACAAGTAGGCTTCACAGAGCCCCACTGGACTATTGCTGGCTCCCTGGGACGAAAACCCTTTGCAAAACTTACAGCACAGGGAGAGCAGGCCAGAGCACGTGCTTTCTGTGGGCCAGCTTGCTCCCAAAGAGGAGAGAGAAAGGCACTGAGTTAAGGATGTCCATTTTCTCCATCAGATGAAGTCACTCCTCCTCCCATCAGATGACGCCACTTCTCCTTTGGGAAGATTGAGTGAGAGGAGTGGAGAGAGCCCAGGCCTGGTTCAGGAATGGGGTTCCCACTACACAGAAGGAAACATGAGGAGTGGGGAGAGAAGTTTGCCCCTCTGTAAAGCATGGGGGCCCAGAGAGAATATGTGAACTTTCCAGGATTGGTGGCAGTGTCAGGGCTGAAAGCCAGAGCTGTTTTATTTATCTGTGTTTTAAAAAACAAGAGCAAAAACAGAAAAAGAGAGACCTCCTGATTTATTAGCATTGCACCTGAAAAAGTTGGGCTTTGGGGTTGTTTCATAGACTACAAAATTAGCATGAAACTATTGGTCACGTGTGTGGCTTAAGTATAGGGTCCAGATCACAGAAAACAACTAATCTGTTCTCCGAAACTTTCTGGAGGATCGTATTCAACTCTATGAACCACATTTTTGATGACTGATGATGCAGGAAGTACAGAAAGATATGATCAGGATACTAAGAAGCTGAAACAGAACTGGAATTTGGAAAGTCCTCACTGAGAATAGGGAGGGGGCTTGCTTCTGCAGAGCTCCAGAAAAAAGACAGAACCAAGAGCAGTGAGAGAAAGTCATATGGAGGCAGTTTTAAGTCAATGGAAGGAAGAACTTTCTAACATATGCACACATACACACACACACACACACACACACACACACACACACACACACACACACATACACACACACACACACACACACGTCTAGCAGTGCATAGGATGCAAATCTGATCATGTTGCCCCCTTGTAAAAACCACTGGATGGTTTCCTAGTCCTCTTAGGATAATGTCCAAAGCCCTTAGTAGAGTTTACGAGTTCTTTGTGGACGGGCCGTTCAGCTGGTGTCCAGCCCCAGCTCGTATCCACTCCCTGTCACTCCGCTGGCTGCAGCCACACTGACCTTCTTTAGTCCCTGGAGCACAGCAGGCTCCTTACAACCTCTCATCTTGAATGTGCAGGTCCCTCTGCCTGTGTGGCCTTCCTTCTTTTCTATACCAAACCAACTCCGGTTCATCCTTCAGATCTCAGTTTTCCCATCTTCATGGAGTCCTTTCTACCTCCTGGAGGAGCTCATTCCACCCTCTGTGCTCCCCTTCTTAGTACTTGTCAGAGTTGTGGCTTTACTTGTCTTCTTTGGCCCTTTAATAATGTCTGTCTCCCCTACTAACCCATGAATTCCACGAGGGCAGGGAATGTATCGTTACTCACAGTATCCCAGAGCCCAGCACGGTGCCTGCATAGATCTACTCAGCACAGACCTCCTGAACAAGGAGGGGAGGGGAGGGGCAGAGGAGGAGGAAGAAGGGTCTCCCCAGAACTAGAAAGATTCAAGCAGAGGATATGAAGGACCATCTTTCAAGCAAAGGGTTGAAAATATTCCTGTGCTGGTGGAACGATTGAACCAGCTCAAGCCAGTCAGCAAATATCTGCTAAGCACATACTGTGTTCCAGGAGCTAGGTACCGTTCTGAATCAATGCCTGCACTGATGTATAAGAGAATTTTCCATTCTAAGAGCTGGTGATTACCTGGAGCAAATCTGTTTAACACCTTAAGACAGAAAAAGAAAAAACGAAAATGTATGACATTCGGGACCAGGTTTCCATCCCAAACTGCAGTCATATCTAACTTCATTGAAGACATATTATGGACTTTGAATATTGGAATTACTCCTTTTTGATGAGCCATAGCTATAATTAACAAAGAATGGGAGAGGGAGAATTAAGTTAATATCTTGTGGGAAGCAACTGTGAGAACTAAAATAAGGAACCACCCCAGTGATTCCGACTAGCCTTTCTTAAAAGTACACTAAACAAAGCCCAGCTGAGTCTGTTTCCAGCGAGTCCTTTCAAAGAGTCCAAATGTGTAAGGACAGAGATGAAAAAATTCAAATTCCCTTTTACCAGGATGTCAGCAGCAGTGAAAGCCTCCATTTAGAATTCCTTGTTTTTTTAAATGTAACTTTCACATTCTAAAACCATGTACCTCTGATGGAAGACTGAAGCCAGACTTTGGGCTCCTGCTGTCAGGAGAGGTGTGCAGAGGGGATCACGAACGAATAGAAGGAACAGAGGCTCATGAAGGAATAGCCCAGAGCTGATTCTGGCCTTAAAGAGAACAAAATGAACTCTTTACCCATTTAAATTTCTCTGTGCAACTTATTTTATTCTTTACTCTCTGGCTTAGTCTTCGGAGATGCATCCATTGTTATTAAATATATATCTGCTCTCACTTTTCCTGGAACATGCTGCCCAGAGATGGCCACGTGAGAAGCAGCTTGAAGACAAATTAGTGCCACACTCCATGGCCTCTGCCCTTGGGACATTCAGCAGTCACTGCTTTCTCTGTCCAGGTGTCTCAACACCTAGAGTATGTACTCTTGTTCCCGTCTTGTGCATCTACAAGAGTTTTGTGCCTGGGAAGAGTTTTGTTGTATTTTAAGATAAAAAATATAATATCAGACTTGTTGACAAAACTGAAAAAAGTAAGAACATGGAAAAAGACTGAAGATACAGTTGGCAAGGAGATAATTAATGGAGCAAGATTTTGGAAGAGGTGCAAGGGGTCTAACAAATGCTCATTCATCTGAAAAGTCATTTTAAGACTCAGTTCCAGAGGTCTGCTACAAAAGCTCAGAGTTCTCTAAATCAGAAACGATTCAGCTTTACAACTCCTCTACTGCTTATATTTGTTTCTTCTTATCAAAGTAATATAGTAAAATAATAATAATTCAAAAAATTTTGCCATTCATAATACAAATTTAAACTATATTGGCTTCATGGCACTGAAGCTGTTTGAGTTCCCATTAATTAAGGCCTGAAGTGATTAGTAGATTTAAGAATCACATTTATAAATGTAGTTTTCTGAATGCCTACATAACAGAATAAGCAAGATATAAATAAACAATGTACTATTCAGCCATAGCCAATGGGTAATTTTCTGGACACAATAGTGTCAAGGTTCAATGCTTAAAAACCGCAGAAAAGTGGCTGTCGAATTAATGGTGAAAGGAAGCCGACCTCTGTGACCACTGGAATCTTAAGATTCATTGACTCATTTTAATATTTTTCAAACCAATTAAATGACCCAACTCTGGGAAAATGTAACATTTACTAGGCATTTGAGAATGGTTAATTTGGTATGTGTATCTTTGTGCTTTTTTCAAACTTTGTATTATGGAAAATTTTAAACATATGCAAAGAAGAGGACAGTATAATGAAACTTCATGTACCCATCACCCGTTCCCCCTGAAAATTATTTTGAAGCAAAGCTCAGATGTCATTTTATTTCCTCTGTGTCTACGTATTACAATTCTAACTATTATTTTATATACGTATATTTTTATACATCTTTATTGGAGTACAACTGCTTCACAATGCTGTGTTAGTTTCTGTTGTACATCAAAGTGAACCAGCCACATGCATACATATACCCCCATATCCTCTCCCTCTTGAGCCTCCTTCCCACCTTCCTATCCCACCCCTCTAGGTGTCGAAAAGCACCAAGCTGATCTCCCTGTGCTATGTGGCTGCTTCCCACTAGCTATCTGTTTTACATGTGGTAGTGTATATATATCCATGCTTCTCTCACTTCAGCCCTGCATCCCCTTCTCCCCGCCACATGTGCTCAAGTGCATTTTCTATGTCTGCGTATTTATTCCTGCCCTGCCACTAGGTTCATCACTATCATTTTTTTATATATTCCATATATATGCATTAGCATACAGTATTTGTTTTTCTCTTTCTGACTCACTTTGCTCTGTATGACAGACTTTAGGTCCATCCACCTCACTACAAATAACTCAATTTCGTTTCTTTTTATGGCTGAGTAATATTCCATTGTATATATGTGCCACATCTTCTTTATCCATTCATCTGTCGATGGACACTTAGGTTCCTTCCATGTCCTGGCTATTGTAGATAGTGCTGCAATTAACATTGTGGTACATGACTCCTTTTGAACTATGGTTTTCTCAGGGTATATGCCCAGTAGTGGGATTGCTGGGTCATATGGTAGCTCTATTTTTAGTTTTTTAAGGAACCTCCATACTGTTCTCCATAATGTTGTATCAATTTACATTCCCACCAACAGTGCAGGAGGGCTCTGTTTTCACCACACCCTCTCCAGCATTTGTTGTTTGGAGATTTTCTGATGATGCCCATTCTAACTGTGTGAGGTGATGCCTCATTGTAGTTTTGATTTGCATTTCTCTAATAATTAGTGATGTTGAGCAGCTTTTCATGTGCCTCTTGGCCATGTGTATGTCTTCCTTGGTGAAATGTTTATTTAGGTCTTCTGCCCATTTTTTAATTGGGTTGTTTGTTTTTTTAATACTGAGCTCCATAAGCTGTTTGTATATTTTGGAGATTAATCCTTTGTGCATTGTTTCATTTGCAAATACTTTCTCCCATTCTGAGGGTTGTCTTTTCATCTTGTTTATGGTTTCCTTTGTTGTGCAAAAGCTTTGAAGTTTCATTAGGTCCCATTTGTTTAATTTTGTTTTTATTTCCATTACTCTAGGAGGTGGGTCAAAAAAGATCTTGCTGTGATTTATGTCATAGAGTGTTTTTCCTATGTTTTCCTCTAAGGGTTTTATAGTGTGCGGTCTTACATTTAGGTCTTTAATCCATTTTGAGTTTAGTTTTGTGTATGGTGTTAGGGAGTGTTTTTTTTTGTTTGTTTGTTTTTAGCGGTAAGTGGGTCTCTCACTGTTGTGGCCTCTCCCATTGTGGAGCACAGGCTCCGGACGCGCAGGCTCAGTGGCCATGGCTCACGGGCCCAGCTGCTCCGTGGCATGTGGGATCTTCCCGGACCAGGGCACGAACCCATGTCCCCTGCATCGGCAGGCGGACTCTCAACCACTGCGCCACCAGGGAAGCCCAAGGAAGTGTTCTAATTTCATTCTTTTACATGTAGCTGTCCAGTTTTCCCAGCAGAGGCTGTCTTCTCTCTATTGTATGTTCTTGCCTCCTTTGTCATAAATTAGGTGACCATATGTGCGTGGGTTTAGCTCTGGGCTTTCTATCCTGTACCATTGATGATATATTTCTGTTTTTGTGCCAGTACCATACTGTCTTCATTACTGTAGCTTTGTAGTATAGTTTGAAGTTGGGGAGCCTGATTCCTCCAGCTCTGTTTTTCTTTCTCAAGATTTCTTTGGCTATTCGGGGTCTTTTGTGTTTCCATACGAATTGCAAAATTTTTTGTTCTAATTCTGTGAAGAATGCCATTGGTAGTTTGAAAGGTACTGCACTGAATCTGTAGATTGCTTTGGGTAGTATAGTCACTTTCACAATACTGATTCTTCCAATACAAGAACATGGTATATATCTCCATCTGTTTATGTCATCTTTGATTTCTTTCATCAGTGTTTTATAGGTTTCTGAGTACAAGTCTTTCACCTCCTTAGGTAGGTTTATTCCTAGGTATTTTATTCTTTTTGTTGTGATGGTAAATGGGATTGTTTCCTTAATTTCTCTTTCTGATTTTTCATTGTCACTGTATAGGAATGCAAGAGATTGTCTGTGCATTAATTTTGTATCCTGCAACCTTACCAAATTCATTGATTTATTTCTAGTAGTTTCCTGGTGGCATCTTTAGGATTTTCTATGTATAGTGTCATGTCATCTGCACACAGTGACAATTTACTTCTTTTCCAATTTGTATTCCTTTTATGTCTTTTTCTTCTCTGATTGCCATGGCTAGGACTTCCAAAACTATGTTGAATAAGAGTGGTGAGGGTGGACATCCTTGTCTTGTTCCTGATCTTAGTGGAAATGCTTTCAGTTTTTCACCATTGCTTATGATGTTTGCTGTGGGTTTGTCATATATGGCCTTTATTATGTTGAGGTAGGTTCCCTCTATGCCCATTTTCTGGAGAGTTTTTATCATAAATGGGTGTTGAATTTTGTCAAAAGCTTTTTTTGCATCTATTGAGATGATCATATGGTTTTTATTCCTTAATCTGTTTATGGTGTATCACATTGATTGATTTGCATATACTGAAGGATCCTTGCATTTCTGGGATAAATCCCACTTGATCATGGTGTGTGATCCTTTTAATATGTTGTTGGATTCTGTTTGCTAGTATTTTGTTCAGGATTTTTGCATCTATGTTCATCAGTGATATTGGCTATAATTTTCTTTTTTTTGGTGATATCTTTTTCTGGTTTTGGTATCAAAGCTACTCCAGCTTTCTTTGGATTTCCATTTGCATGGAATATCTTTTTCCATCCCCTCACTTTCAGTCTGTATGTGTCCCTAGGTCTGAAGTGGGTCTCTTGTAGACAGCATATATATGGGTCTTGTGTTTGTATCCATTCAGCCAGCCTGTGTGTTTTGGTTGGGGCATTTAATCCATTTACATTCAAGGTTATTATCGATATGTATGTTCCTATGACCATTTTCTTAATTGTTTTGGGTTTGATTTGTGGGTATTTTTCTTCTCTTCTGTTTCCTGCCTAGAGGAGTTTCTTTAGCATTTGTTGCAAAGCTGGTTTGGTGGTGCTGAATTCTCTTAACTTATGCTTGTCTGAAAAGCTTTTGATTTCTCCGTTGAATCTGAATGAGATCCTTGCTGGGTAGAGTAATCTTGGTTGCAGGTTTTTCTCTTTCATCACTTTAAGTATATCCTGCCACTCCCTTCTGGTCTAAAGAGTTTCTGCTGAAAAATCAGCTGATAACCTTATGGGGATTCCTTTGTATGTTATATTTTGCTTTTCCCTTGCTGCTTTTAATATTTTTTCTTTGAATTTAATTTTTGTTAGTTTGATTAATATGTGTCTTGGTGTGTTTCTCCTAGGGTTTTTCCTGTCTGGGACTCTCTGTGCTTCCTGCACTTGGGCGACTATTTCCTTTCCCATGTTAGGGAAATTTTCCACTATAATCTCTTCAAATATTTTCTTAGACCCTTTCTTTTTCTCTTCTTCTTCTGGGACCCGTATAATTCGAATGTTGGTGTGTTTAGTGTTGTCCCAGAGGTCTCTGAGATTGTCTTCAATTCTTTCCATTCTGTTTTCTTTATTCTGCTCCTCAGCAGATACTTCCACCGTTTTGTCTTCCAGCTCAATTACTCGTTCTTCTGCCTCTGTTATTGTGTTATTGATTCCTTCTAGTGTATTTTTCATATCAGTTATTGTGTTGTTCATCTCTGTTTGTTTGTTCTTTAGTTCTTCTAGATCTTTGTTAAACATTTCTTGTATTTTCTCAATCCGTGTCTCCATTCTGTTTCTGAGATTCTGGATCTTCTTTACTATCATTAATCTGAATTCTCTTCCAGGTAGATTGCCTACTTCCTCTTCATTTATTTGGCCGTATATGTTTTTATCTTACTCCTTCATCTGTGACACATTTTTTTGGCCGTTTAATTTTTTTTTTTTTTTTTTTATGAGTGGGATTGTGTTCTTGTCTTACTGGTTGTTTGGCCTGAAGCTTCCAACACTGGAGTTTGTAGACTGTTGGGAGAGCTGGGTCTTGGTGCCGAGACAAGGACCTGAGGAGACCTCACTCTGATGAATATTCCCTGGGGTCTGAGGTTCTCTGTTAGTCCAGTGGTTCAGACTCAGAGCTCCCACCGCAGGAGGTTCCGCCCAACCTGTGGCTCATGAACCAAGATCCAGCAAGCAAAAAAAAAAGGAAAAAAGAGAACAATAATAAAGAGTAAAAAATAAAATTAGACTAGGAAACTAACAGATATGTTAGAATATAAAAATAAAAATATAGATGAAACAACAACTGGAAGGTAAAACAGAACCACAATAGTAAAAAAGAGAAGGAAAAAAATAAAAAGACGGAAAAGGTCTTGGCTGTGGGGGTGGGGCTTAGGAAGGGGTGGGGCTTAGGCAGGGGTGGGGTTTAGGCAGCAGGCGGTGGGGGCTATGCTCAGGACTCTCAGGGCTGGGAAAGGCCTTCAGGGTGGTGTGGGGTGGGGCTTAGGCCCAACAGAACAGAAGGGGCCCAGACGTGCCTCTGGTCTCAGAGGGTGAGGGACCTGGCCTGGGAGCCCAGCAGGCTTCCCCACCCAAGTGGGTGGGGCAAACGCCCTCTGCTCCTCTCCCGCTCCTCTGGTCCTGGAGGGCCCCTCCTGGCCTGCCTCTCCTGTTCTCCCCCACCTCCCTCCTATGTCCCCAAGACCAACATGGCCTGGAGGGGGCCTCTGAGGGCATAGGACACGGCCTGAGAGCCGGGCAGACTTCCCGATTGTTCAGGGGAAACGCTGGGCTCAATCTCCCCCTGATCCGAGCCTCCGAGGGTCCCCCCAGGCATGGGAACCCCTCCCCACTCCCAGCCACCCCTCTGGGGCACTGGTCTTGTTGGCCTCCACTTCTCCTCCCCTTCAGTTCCCCCACATCCTACCAGTTTGCTTAGGGGTCCCTCCCATCTCCTTGGGTGTCGAGGTCCCCCACCAGCATCTGGAAGGCACCCTAGTGGTGGGGAGACGCGAACTCTCATCTTCCCAGGTCACCATCTTGGCTCTGCCCCTTCCAATTCTAACTATTATTATCAGTGCTTACCTCCTGGGATTGAATTATCTATCAGTCATCAAAGACACTTAATAACGACAACAACATCCACAAGTTTCTCAATAAATATTTGTTGATGCAGTGAACAAAAGGGTAATATTTATTATGCAGTTACTGTGTGCCAAGCCCTGTGCTAAATGCTTTGCATGCACTGCCTCATTTAATGTTTGTAACGACCCTAAACCATAAATATCTTCACATTTCAGATGAGAAAGCAAGTGTAAAAAGATTGAGGGGCTTCCCAAAGATAAACGCAAATTCAATGAAAATGAAATCAAACTAAATTATATTGTGAATATAGAATAACAGCAAAGCATGAATGACACTTGATATTTTAATTAGGTTCAGAATATAGGCCTTTGAGAATGAAGGTAAATGTGGCAAAACATTAAAAATTGGTGAATCTGGGTAGAGGTATATGGGAGCTCTTTACAGTATTATTGTAACTTTATGTTTTAAGCTATTTCAAAATAAAAAGTTAAAAATTTGAAGTGGGCCCATTTTTTTCTCAACTAGCAAAGTTCAAGGTAGACCCTGACTGACATTTTGCACAATGGGCAGGATTTCTCTTCTTTAGGGTCCCTCTGAAATGACAACCTAAGTCAGACTTAGGTTTAGGTCAGTTTTTTCCGGGGTTGGGAGGAGGGTCATCTCAAGAAGCAGAAGTGAAGGGATGGGGAGAGTGACACAGGGAAGAAGAAAAAGACAACACAAGAACTCATTATTAGTTTAACTTTCCCTGTAGTCACCTGAGACTCAATACTGATGGGGACTGGTGGTAGCCAGCCTCCAAGTGGGTCCCCAGTGGTCCCTGCCTCCTTGTAATCACACCTCTGTGCAGTGTCCTTCCAGACTTCACCAGGGTTGGTCTATGTGACCAATAGCATACAGCGGAAGTGATGTTATGTCATTTCTGAGATTAGGTCATAAAAAAGACTACGGCTTCCATTTTGGGCACTGGCCCTCTCTCTTTCAGACCACTCGCTCTGGGGGAAGCCATATGGTGAGGAGCCCTAGGAAGGGGTCCACATAGTGAGGGGAATCCTCCTGCCAACAGCCACATGAGTGAATTAGAAGTGAATCCTTCAGACCCAGTCACACCTCGGATGACTACGGTCTTGGCTGACACATGGTTAACCTTGTAAGGAACTCTGAGCCCAAACCACCTAGCTAAGTAAGCCGCTCCCTGATTCCTGACCTATAGAAACTCTGAAACAAGAAATTTTTGTTATTCTAGACCTCCAAGTTTGAGGTAATTTGTCACACAGGTAACTAATATAGGACCCTTTGAGGAACTGTATTAATACACCTCAGAAACCTTCCATCACAGTCTGGGAGGCTGAGGCAATTATCCACATAACCCGAATTCCAGAGTGGGCACTGGATGTATGACGCTGTCAACATGCCAAAGCAAACACAGAAGAAATCATAGGGGGGCTGAGAGGATGTGAGGTGGGGACACCAATAAGCATCTGCTGAAGTATTTCATGATAATACTGCCTTTAACTTTTCTAGGATAACATACAGGTTTCATGTAACATGAAGTTCTCCTTAGGTGTGCTCCCCTCTTTATTTACTGTGTTAGTCTTTCAAAATCTGCAAAGTTCGGGGCTTCCCTGGTGGCGCAGTGGTTGAGAGTCAGCCTGCCGATGCAGGGGATGCAGGTTCGTGCCCCGGTCTGGGAGGATCCCACGTGCTGCGGAGCGGCTGGGCCCGTGAGCCATGGCCACTGAGCCTGCGCGTCTGGAGCCTGTGTTCCGCAGCAGGAGAGGCCACAACAGTGAGAGGCCCGCGTACCGCAAAAAAAAGAAAAAAAAAAAAAAAGAAAATATGAACTCCTAATGGGACAAGCCATACACAGTTTGTATATAACATAAGTATTTATATCACAATTTGCAGGTAGCATGGAGTATGGGTCTGATATTAATTATTAATCTTCCCTCTGTAGGACATAGTGCCTCTGTTCTGGTCCCAGTCCAGATCTTTCTTTTCTTCTATTGGATCAGATTCTATGCTTCTGACCTCTACTATACACTTCTATGTTCTAGATGGGTCTCTATGTGCCAGGGATAGAGTTGTGAATAAGAGACTGATCATTTTCTCATATTAGGCTTCATTCTCTCTTCAATTATTAAAAAAATCTTCATGCTCAAGTTTCAGCAGGGTTATTTCTTTTGGCTTTGCAATTTTCATTCTTTTTAAAATTGCTATTGCCCAATGCCAATGTATCAGAAATTAGGGCCTCTTAAATACTTTCTGTAGCAGGATGGGAATGAATTGGAACCCTCTAAAAATTTAAAAGAGGAAAAGAGAATCTTCTAGGTTGGATATGCCTGAAATGCAGTCTTATTACTTAAGTGGCTCTTCTTCTAGAGTTGTGCCTCTGTTCCAACACAGATGTTTCCATTGCAACTGCCTGTTCTAGAGGACAGAGATGGCCTCATAGTGAACAGCTCTGCAGGCTAACTCTGCACTGGTTATGAATTTCAAAACTTCCTCGAATATTCTTACTTCATATTGTTTGAAAACTTTTGTGAATCTCAAAATGTTAGAAAAAAGCCTAAGAGTCTATCTACTCTTAGGAAAATCTATAAGGTTTTAGTTAATATAGGATAAATCCTGAATACATATGACATGGAAAATGGCAGATCAAAGAAAGGTATTTACTCTTGGGGGGGGAAAAAAACAGTAAGACCAAGTAAAATTCCAAGGCAAATAAAAAAAAATTAATTCTATTTAAATTGTTTCAATAATTCTGAACCTAAAGTTTTTGATTCCCATGAGACCATCCTCCTCTTTGGATTTCTACATTGTAAAATGCTGCTAGAAACCCTGTGCCTTGTCTGTGAGCTCCTGCGAGCTGACCAGATAGACAAAGCACATGACTTTGCTAAGAATGATTCAGAGACCACTTTGGAAAAAGGACTGCTCTTACCAGGCACAAATGAAGATCACATGAATTGTCCACTGTTTCTACCAAGCCCTAAAATTGTAAGAGAACCCAAGTCACTAAAAATCAAAGGTAACTCTTCATCAGTTAAATTAAGCAAGAGATGAGAAGAGTCAAAGCAGAAACATGGATTTTGATTACTTCTACTATAGCAATAGACCTACACATGGTTCTCCAGGAGTCAAATAAAATGGGAATCTAACCTATGTTTCCAGTACTCTAAAATTCATATAAAGCCAAGAACCATATATTTACAAGGACTGAGCCACACCACCAATTAAAACTTAACATATCCAAGGCAGATAATCTATATTTATATTAAGCTTTAAGAGATTCTTCCTAACAGCAGAAATGAATGATTATTACTTTTTGAGTTAGTGGGACTTAAGCTGGAACTTGTAGAACAGAACAGTTTTCTCTCTGGAGGACACATGATCTAAATTACTTCCCATTTACTTAGTAACCAATATGATGTGTCTTATTTACCACCCCACCCATACATGATCCTCATTCCTTAACTCATGAGATTTTTACACAGTTCTCTTAAGTTATGGAACCCAGAACTGGACCGTTTATTGGTGAACATCTGATCAACATTGAGTTTGCACTTCCATACAAGAAAGTAAAAACTGGAAATAAGAAGGAACCTGCAAGCCAATCTGAGGATTCAGCACCCCAAAGCTAGGTGTTTCTAATGTCTCTGAAGCAAATGTTTGTGGAGGGAAAAACAGAACTTTTCAAAGTGTGCACATATGTGATTATGTAACAAACAGTTTGGCTAGTCTAATACAGCTGTTATTAATTAAAATATTTTGGCCTTCAACAACTTAAAATTATTTAGAAATATTTTTCTGATCAAATATAGGTTTTGCCAAAAAGAAAATTTTTAATAATTCTTTCCACATAAAATATTAGAATTTTCTGGAACATACGTCTGAATTTGTTTGGTGATGTTTTTCTACTACCTGTGAACCTTGTTCTTACTTAAGTTTGTGAACATCGTTCCAGCTTATGTTTCCACATCTTTTGTCTCATCATTGGAAAATACTGGTTATGATTATAAGAGTAGGAGTTGGGGAATCAGACAGATAGACCCCATTATCAATCCTGGTCCTGCAACTTACTAACTAAGGGACCCTGGAGCCTTAACTTCATGGAGCCCAGTTTTGTTTTGTTTTTTAATTTGTAAAACAGAGATAATAATTAACTTACAAGGTTTTTGTAAGGATCAAATGAGAGAACATACATGAAACCCCTAGTGCAGTGTTCCTGTATTAGGTACTCAGCAAATGAGAGACTTTTCCTTTTGTATGAGGGAGCACAGACGTCCTCAATCTAAAAATTATAGTTGTCTAGACTCTGAGGGAATATGTAAATATTAGTTTGAAAATGACTGTTTTAATGACATCTATGCAATCTAAAAATTAAATACTGTGTATATTAGATTTCTAATAGCAGACTCTGAGAAGACTATAATTTAATCTCAAGCCTCCTTCCTCCAGAGATCATCAGGAATGGAGTCAGTATAAAAAGCCAGATAACATAAAGGCCAAATGAACTTTGTTTCTGATTCTCTGCCTGGGCCCCATCCATAAACATGTAGCATGGTGACAACATGCAAAGGCCATCATCAGTCACCTTACTTCATTGGTGACCATCTGAAATTCCAGGAAAAATCATTTCTTTGTTTGAGGTACGTAGTGAATGATAATCCATAAAAGTTATTGAGAAGTACTTTATAAATACACATGCCTAATAAAAACGATCAGCGGGACTTCCCTGGTGGCGCGATGGTTAAGAATCTGCCTGCCGACGCAGGGGACACGGGTTCGAGCCCTGGTCCGGGAAGATCCCACATGCTGCGGAGCAACTGAGCCCGTGCGCCACAACTACTGAGCCTGCGCTCTAGAGCCCACGAGCCACAACTACTGAAGCCCGCATGCCCTAGAGCCGGTGAGAAGAAGCCACCGCAAGAGAAGCCCGCACACCGCAACGAAGAGTAGCCCCTGCTCACCGCAACTAGAGAAAGCCCACGTGCAGCAATGAAGACCCAACGCAGCCAAAAATATAAATAAATAAAATTTAAAAAAAAAAGAATCAGATTTGCTTTATCCACCTATTTAAAAAGACTCAAAAATTTAAATAAATGTATTACTGTCCTGTTATGCAATGCTTTTAATGTTGGCATTTTAAATTTAGAAGACAACACTGTGGAGAGGAAAAATCATTAGATTAGAAAATCTGGATTTGATTTTTAGCCCCCAAATTACTGTGGTATGATCCTGGGCAGCTCATTTAATCGCTTTTAATCTTGTAGGAATATTAATACCTATCTGACTCCATCCAGCCATCTACTCACCTACCCACCTACCTACTCATCCACCCACCCATTCATTTATTCAATGATTCATT
This sequence comes from Aethalodelphis obliquidens, assembly GCF_003676395.1. NCBI lineage: Eukaryota > Metazoa > Chordata > Mammalia > Artiodactyla > Delphinidae > Aethalodelphis > Aethalodelphis obliquidens. The sequence continues at coordinate 1,105,386 of NW_020837950.1, read as the reverse complement.
CAACATACATTTATTGAGCATTTACTAAGTGCCAGTCACTGGAGACATTTTAGAGTTAAATTAGATTCATACTTTCCCCTCAAGGAGTCCACAGTCTAGGAAGAGAAACAGACGAATATAAAGGAAGGCACAAAGGAGTGGAGTAAAATGTGGTGGGTGCTGTAAAGAAAACCTGTCTTGGCCACAGCAGGCAGAAAGGAGACGTCACTTCTACTTGGTGAGAGGTGGCTGGAAGGACATCTCACTGACACCATGCGAGGGGTAAGACAGGCGTCATGAAGTGACGCACGAGCTGGCAAAGTATAAGTAATTTTTCCCAGTGAATCTGGGGTGTGATACTGGAAAGGGTGTTCCAGCTGGAGGGAACCACATAAGTAAATACTCAAAGGTATGCTATAGTGTGATAGCCAGCAAACTACATGCAGCCTGATTTGGCTGAAACGCAGGGTGGAAGGAAGATGCAGCTAGAGATGAGGCTAGGGAGGATGATCTGCCATGCTGAGGAGGTTTCATTTTATTCTACAGGCATTGGGAAATCTTTAAAAACCCCTAAGTTAGAGTGAAATGATCAAATCTGCATTTGAGAAAGACTATAGCTATAGAGTGGAGAATCAGTATGAGAATAAGAAAACAAGAAGACCCATTGTAAACTGCAGATCACTATATAAATCACTATATAAATGTTTGCTTTTATACTTAGTTCAATATAAGTCATGATTTGCTATATTATAGACCATGCATGATTGATAAAATATGAATTCTATCTATGTACTTATTTAAATAAATAAACCTATGAAACAAAATTTTCAATCAGAAATGAATTGTAATAATAAATTAAAGAGACTTGAAAAAATTTCACCTTGTTCCAGAACTCTTATCTCAACAAAACATATTGCTGGTGAAGTTCTAGAAAAAGAAAAAATTCAAATATTGATGATCTTTGAAAGTAATAAGTGTTGGCGAGGATGTGGAGAAACGAAACCCTTGTGCAATGTTGATGGGAATGTATGGAAAAGAGTATGCGAGTTCTTCAAAATATTAAAAACAGAATTACCATATGATCCAGAAAGTCCACCTCTGGGTATGTATTCAAAAATTTGAAAGCAGGGTCTCAGAGAGATATTTGTACACCCATGTTTATAGCAGCATTATTCATAATAGACAAAAGATGGAAGCTACCCAAGTATCCATCAAGGGATGACTGGATCAACAAAGTGTGGTACATACATACAAGGGAATATTATTCATTTCCTTTAAAAAAAAAAAAAAAGGAAGTTTTGACACATGCTACAACATGGATAAATCTTGAGGACATTGCACTATGTGAAATAAGCCAGTCATAGAAGGACAAATACTGTTATGATTCCATTTATATGAGATCCCTAGAATAGTCAAATCCATAGAAACAGATAGTAGAATGGTGGTTGCCAGGGGCTGGGAGAGGGAGAAAATGGGGAGTTGTTATTTAATGGTTATAAAATTTCAGTTTTACAAGATAAAAAATTTCTGGAGATTGGTTGTACAACAATGTGAATATATTTAACACAAGTGAACAGGCTTACCCTCGAACTGGCTAAGATGGTTAGATTTATGTTAAGTGTATTTTGTTATGACTTTAAAATATACTGATGATATATTGATGATCTTTAATAAATTAAAAACTGCATTAAAGGGCTCTATGAACAATGAACATGATATAAAAGAGTTAGTTTCAAAACATTTAAAGTGTGAGGGGGGACCTCCCTGGTGGTCCAGTGGTAAAGAATCCACCTTCCAATGCAGGGGATGTGGGTTTGATACCTGGTCAGGGAACTAAGACCCTACATGCCACAGGGCAACTAAGCCTGCATGCACAACTACTAAGCTCCTGCACCTCAATTAGAGAGCCTGCGTGCTGCAAACTACAGAGTCCATACGCCCTGGAGCCTACACGCCACAACTAGAGAAGAGAAAACCTGCATGCCACAACTAGATAGAAGCCTGCGCACTGCAACGAAAGATCCTGCGTGCCTCAACGAATATCCCACGTGCCGCAACTAAGACCCGACACAGCCAAAAATAAATAAATAATAAATCTTAAAAAAAAAAAAAGTGTGAGGTGTTTCTTTTCTTATTTTGTTTTTTGTTGGAGGGAGGTAGTGGTTCATAGTCAAAGAAATTATTATACACTGTATCTCCCACTTGATGCTAAATTAAATTAAACTAGCATATACTTTTGGAACATTAAGAAGGGAATCAAATGATGTTTTCTATTACTTTTAATTAAATAGTAGCTTAAAACAGCAGAAATACCACAAATTGTTTGTGTTTACAATCACTCAAAAATAAATTCAAGAACAGAAATTAAAGAGGACAATATTCAAATGAAGTTGCTGTACAAATTACATATTACAAGGCAAGTCAACCTGTTATATAGGTCAAGCTCATTTTCTTTCAGTATAATGATGTAGGATTCACCTACTAAGTTTGTGTAGGTCTGCCTTACTTCTACGCTTTCAGCAGGATAGTCAAGAGAGGAATTATTTCCAGCTCATTAACATGATGGTTTTCAAACCTGAGTGTGAGTAAGAATCACCTGGAGAATTTGTGAAACTTTGCAGATCCCTGGGCACCATCTGCTTCCACCAGATTCTGATTCAGCAGGTCTGGGGTGAGGCCAAGGAATGTGTATTTTAGCCACACATAGGGAGGGGTGGGGTGGGGGAGATCTCAGATGCTTGAGGTCCACAGACCATATACTTTGAGATAAACTACACTGCCAACGATTAAATAAAAACAACCTAATCCACATGTAGCTTGAATGTCCAGATACCGCTGATAAATGGTGAATTCTAATTGGGAGATTCTTTTTAACAACAAAAGGAAAATTTGTATCTTGTAATGTTTGTCCTTTGAACACGATGTCCCACAAGCTGAGCACGAGCCACAGGCCAGACTGGAGGTCCAAGATGGCTGTGACTATGATATGAACTTGAAGAGATGCCCAGCAGGTAGGAGTATTGCCCATCACCTCTTCAGTTGGAAACTTTTTCTCTGCTCTCCCCAAATTCACAAGAGATCATTTTAGAAAATTTATATTAGTTTGGGGATGCCTACTGGTGTCCTCTGAAATGTAACCAAAGGAGACTGAGGAAAGAAGACAGATCTATCAATGAATTCCAGAGCTAGAAGTGGATGCTTAGGGGGGTCTAACCTTCTAGACTTACAGATGAGGAGACAGGCAGGAATAATAAACAAAGACATAATAAGCAACTTACTGAAAACCACTTTCGTGGGGTTTCCCTGGACTCTACTTCAAATGATAGTCTCACTCCTTTAATTCCTACCATAATGATGGATTGCTATCCTTCCATACTCCAATTATATACAAGAAACAAACCAATTAGATGCATTTTTTTCTATTGCCTGAATGGCAAAATTAATTCTTGCAAGGAGACAGCAAGCAATTTGGGGTCTGGCATTCTGCCTTATAATTATGCCATTTAAAATTTTTAATCTGACCTCTCTTTTTACATGTCTTCACTGGTCATGAATAATGATAGAGATGCAAATTTACTAAAATTTCATGTCTTATGGGAATAAACCTGGTAGGTCAACAAAATACTGACAAGTACTCTCACATCTGAAGAAAACTCATTGATCTTTTTGCCAATAAAATATATAACTTGTTTTAGTTGCTCCTAGATTTTTATACTGTATCTATCAGAGCAAAAAAAAAAAAAAAACCTGAAACAGCTAGTGGTGACTTGATAAATAACTAGCAACTGTAGCAATAGGTTAATAACAGTGTGTCACAGACAGGAAGAAGAGAGGCAGCCATTTTATACAGTCAGTGAGAACCAGAAAGTAAAATCTATGCCCTTTACTGCAGTTGAATAGCAGATCACAATGAAAATGGCATAAGTACCAATAAAGTGAGAAATCAATTGCTCCCTAGACTCAAGGTCGGGTATTTCTCATAAGCCACCTCATACCCTTTTGTGAAATAAATCAAGGCATAAATAAATGCATGCTCACACACACACACACACACCCATACACATACATATAACTTCTTCTAGAAATCACTTCACCATCATTTATTCAATTCATTCAACAAATATTTATTGAGTGCCTACCAAGTGCCTTGTGAAGCTGCTCATTCAGAGGGAGGAAGATAGACAATAAGCATGAGATCAAACAGAAATACAAGATGATTTCAGAAACTTATAAGAGCTCTGAAAAGTTTGATAAAGACATGTGAGAGAGACTGGGTGGGAAGAGGTCATGTTATGGGAGGGCCTTTCTGAAGAGGTGGTTTGTAAACCTGAGATGGGAACAATGAGAGGAAAGTGCATGGGAAGAGCATCGGGCAGAGCAAACAGTAAGTGTAGTGGTCAGTCAGGAAGCAGCGGGCCTGGAGTCAAGCTGGCCACTGAGCACAGTGACTGGGCTGAGAGCGTGGGAGATGATACGAGCTAAGGTCAGCATGGGAGGCAGCTGTCAGATCATGCTGGGCTTTAGGGATTATTCTGATGCTGCATAAGCAATAAGGACTAGAGCTTGAATCTTCTAATTTATAGCTCGAGGTCCCTTTGCTCTCCCCCTGACACTCTGCTTCAGTGGGGAACATGAGAGGTAATGGCCACTCACCCAAAGAAAACACAGGCTGGCCCAGCTCTGAAAGGCATGGAAAAAGTGACTATGCCCCATCTCTCACTCTGATTTCCTGAATGTGGCTCCCTCTTGGGGTTCTCGTGCTTTGATTTCTATCGAGTTCATCTTGTCCAAGTCCCTGAAGTACGGTGGTTCATGCAAGGACAAAGAAATATCCTGTCCTTGTCTGAGATGAGCAAACATTTCTAAAGGAGAAATTTACTAAATGTGAAGGGGAAGGTAGCTTTCCAAAGTGTAGGTTTCTGAACACAAGATCCGTTCATCTGCATACTATCCAGCTTCAATGGACTGGCACAGATGCTCAAATATCTTGCCCTGCTTTTTTCTGACCTTAGTCCCACCTGTCATCTCTCATTAAATCTTGGGGATCCTTCCTATTTCCTGATCCTGGGAGAGGGTCTACCTGTCCAGTCTGTGTTATTCTGAGACAAGTTCTCAAAAGAATCTAATTACACTTAATTTAATTAGGGAGACTATTTCCTTCTGGTATATAAAAGAAGAAATGCACCTGCCCTTCAGAGTTTACTGTGGCAATAATAAATTAGATTGACTCCACAGGCCTCTCAGGAAGATTGTTCTCATTGCCTTATACTCAACTGTGATATTTAAATAAGTAAAAGGCAATTCAAGATCTTCTGAGTCAGGTGCAGAGTATGAGATTTAAGATCAAAATTATAAAAGTTCAGAGGTGAAAAAAGCTATTGTAGAGTAGGCCAACACAAAGGTCTCACAGAGAAAGTGGATTTTGAGTTGGACACTTGTACTTCACTGGCATATATCTTTTTTTTTTTTTTTTTAACATCTTTATTGGAGTATAATTGCTTTACAATGGTATGTTAGTTTCAGCTTCACAACAAAATGAATCAGTTATATATATACATATATTCCCATATCTCTTCCCGCTTGCGTCTCCCTCCCTCCCACCCTCCCTATCCCACCCCTCCAGGCGGTCACAAAGCACCGAGCTGATCTCCCTGTGCTACACTGGCATATATCTTAATGACTAAAAGAATTGCAAAGAAATCTTAAACTGCATTCAAGAATCTTACTGTTAATAGTTGTATCATTGTTTTGAAAGTATTCCATATATATTGTAGGATAAAGCAAATAAGTATCTTATAGTCATTAGGAGCCAAGATTTTAACTGTAACATAAAACAATACAAGTATAAAATTAAACACATTAAATAATCTTAGACATGAACTAAAAATATCAGTATAAACCATAAGATTTTTCCCTCTTAAAGAAAAGCACATATTTTTTAGCTCTATGTACTATAAAGGCAAAGTGTAGAAGCAAAGACAACTCAATGTCAAAAACAGCCACAGTCCCCAGAGTGTGATTTCTAAATATTACTTCCCACTAAAAGGAACTAGATCTTCTTGAAGAAACGTCTAATTCCAGGTGTAGAGCAGGAAACATACAAGATGAGACTGGGCTATCTTATTATGTCAGAAAGGAAGGAAACACTCAAAGATTACTGGGTCATCCCCAAAGGTACAGGAATCAAAATGAAGGAGGAAAAACGTTTAAAAAAGGCTAAACATTGAGCCTTTAGGCAAAGTATAATGATTGTAATGGACTGACACACCACTATCAGAGAGCTGAGGTCATAAAGCAACCGGGCAAAAAGAATTCCAAAGGATAACAAGCCCCTGTAAAGAGAGATGAGCTGACAGAGAAGAGGTGGCTGCCCAAAAAGCAGACAAACGGAAAATAACTGAAATTCCAAAGAATTCTTAAAAGATGAGTGTGGGATAGCATAACGCTTTAGAATCTCTAGGAACCCCAGACACAAAAGGAGTCTGAACTTTCTCACCAGCTATTTCCATGGACAGTCACTGGGTACTCACAAAAAGAACTGGGGTCAGGGTAGGAAAACTGAGAGAACCACCCCCCCCCCCCCACCAGGTAACTGACATGGAAACCCAGTTGCTTCAAAGGCCCTTGTCTCATAAAAAGCAAAAAATATTAGATTCCAGGAGAAGAAAAGGAAACACTCCCACCCCATGGTCCCAGACAAAGACCTGCTACCATTGGAGGAGGGGTAGGAAATCCTCCAATTTCCCCCATTCTAGGAGAATGCCCTTTTTCTTTTTCTTTTTTTTTAAAAATAAATTTATTTATTTTATTTATTTATTTTTGGCTGTGTTGGGTCTTCGCTGCTGCGCACAGGCTGTCTCTAGTTGTGGCGAGCAGGGGCTACTCTTGGTTGCAGTGTGTGGGCTTCTTATTGTGATGGCTTCTCTTGTTGTGGAGCACGGGCTCTAGGCGTGCAGGCTTCAGTAGTTGTGGCATGCGGGGTCTAGAGCATAGGCTCAGTAGTTGTGGCCCACAGGCTTAGTTGCTCCGCAGCATGTGGGATCTTCCTGGACCAGGGCTCGAACCCATGTCCCCTGCATTGGCAGGCGGATTCTTAACCACTGCACCACCAGGGAAGCCCCAGGATGCCCTTTTTCACTGAGAAAGAGATAGAAACAAAAGTTCTCTGCCACTGGAAGAGGGGAAGTAAACCTACTCAGGCCCAGAATCCCGCACTAATGCAAACGAAAGGCCCACATCTATTGAAGGGGAGGTGTGAAACTAGCTCCTGCCAAAGATCTCCCACCAAAACAAAGCAAAGCTCATTGACATGAAAGGACAGAAAGGCTGAGAAAGACATTAGCTCTAAGGCCCAGGCACACAGGGCTTATCCATCGCTGAAAACAGAGCAGGGGAACTGAGAAACCCCATGTCCCCACCCTAATTATTGTACCAAGTAACAAGCAATAACAGTATACCACTGTTGGTGGGGCAGGGGTTGGGGGAGGACAAGAGAACCTCTTTGTGATACAAGTATGCAGAGCCCACTGAAGACTGAAGGTAGAGCAGGAAAACTAAGAAAAACTCTTTTTCACTCCAGGTTCCACACTAAGTACAGGCATCAGTAATCCACTGATGGAGGAATTTGAAGTCTATGTTATACTGAAGGCAAGTACAGCAACGAATAACCTAGCTAAACTACTGACTAACCTAACTGAAGAAAGAGCACATCCATTTCCAGGTATAATTTTAGCCTCTGCTGTTCTTTTACACATTTCTAGCATTCAATTTTAAAAGTTATAAGACACAAAAAGCAAATAAAGCCAAATCACTGTCACAAGTTAAAGCAGCCCATAGAAGTAGAAACAGAGATGCCTCAGATGTTAAGATAGAGACTAAAATAATTATGATTAATATGTTAAAGTCTCGTAGAAACATCAGACAGATGGAGAATTTTAACAAAGAGATGGAACATATAAAAAACAGTCAAACTGAAATTCTAGAAATTGAAGAAATTGTAGTAACACAGTTGAAAAATTCTTTCAATGGGCTTATTAGGCAACTGGTCATAACAGAGGAAAGAATCAACGAACTTGAAGATAAGCCAACAGAAATTATCCAGACTGAAACACAAAGTAAAAACAGAGTGAGAAAAAAACCCAAACAATAACACCAAAACCGGAACATCTTAAGAGCTCTGGGGACAATATCAAATGGTCTAGTATAGACATAGTTGAAGTACCAGAAGGAGAGAACAGATCAACAGAAATATTTGAAGAGATAATGGCTGATAATTTTTCCAAAATTAGCAGTAGACAACAAACACAAATCCAAGAAGCTCAGAGAACACCAAGCAGGAAAAATAGAAAAAAATTTACACCTGACCACATTATAGTCAAACTGCTGAAAGCCAAATAAAGAAAAATTCTTGCAGAGAACAAAGATATGAATGACATCAGACTGTTAGAAACTATGCAAGTCAAAATACAATACAGCAACATCTTCAAAATACTTAAAGAAAGAAAGAAAGTCAACCAAGATTTCAAGAATTCTATATCTAGTGAAAACATATTTCAAAATGAAGGTGAGAAGTGGGACTTATGGAATGATAAAGTAAGGAGCTCAATTGAATTTCCAGCAAAATAATTTAACGGGTGAAAAAATAATTTTTTATTTTTTTAAAGTCTGGAAATTGTCCTGGGGCAAACAGCAAATAGAGAAATATTCATTCAAGAAAATCTACTAAATATCAGTAAAAATCATAGTATTTGAACCACAACCCACTCCACTATCTCACCAGCTCCTCATTATAGAAGCTCTATTCATGTGCAGACAAAAAAATGGGAGCTCCTTCTCCCCCTCAGCTACAGTCTGGGGCTACAGTTTCATCCCAGGAAGGACAGGTTGTTGACAGTTCTCATCTATTCTAGGAAGCTCTATTATAGGCAGGCATGGCTAAGGACCAGGTCTCTCATCCTCTACCCAACCCCCCACTCATAGGGCAGAAGCTATACCCCAGGCACAGAAGGTCAAATATCCTGGGGCTCCAGTTACCCCCACCCCAGCTCATTCATGGGGTAAAAGTTTCCCACTTGGAGGCGCAAGCTGAGAAGACCAGGGGCTGCCAACTCCTCCCCACGCCTACCTCAGTGCAAACTAATAGAGCAGGAGTGTCATTCCAGGGAAAGCGAGTCCTCACAGCCAAATGTGGTAGAGTGGAAAGGGGGTTCTTCCCAAGAGGAAAGGCAGTCCACATGATGAAGGTCTGTAGCTCTGCCTGAGAAGAATGACTTTATTTGGAACTGAGAATGAAGAACTCCATGCCTACAGGCATTGCTGAAAAATAATACCCATCTCAGCGGAGAACCATTAAGAGGTGGCTAGTAGCTGCTTGAATTAGCCAAACAGTAAAGCAGCTAGAAGTTTAAGAGAGAGAAACAGGAAAGAAATATCCAAGAAGAGGCATCCTGGGATCAGAGTCAACTCTAGGGGTCAGGAAGCCTGGGCAGCCCCTACTCAGAAGCAATCACTGGGCAAAGTGGAAAGCATTCTCCAAGCTGCACACAGACCCATCAACCCAGGGCAGAAGGCTCACTGGCACAAGGGGCTTAAACACAACCTCTGAGCAAATGCTGACTGGACAATACGCTGCTCTGACTGCGGGGCAACTCCTAGGAAGCCAGGCTTAAAAATAACACCACAGTCACCCCTGGTGGGCTAGAAAACTGTGTGCCTACCTTCCTTTTTCTCAGGTCATTTGCTGTAGAAAACTTATAATGGTAAGTACTTTCTCCTCTCTTTGAAATGTATATAAATCCTTTCGAAGACTAGATTAGCCTTTTTCAGCTTTAAGACCCAGAACTGTCTTTTTCAAGGACCTGGAAGCCATCTCTCTGAAATGTAACTATCAGCGATCAGCAGAGACAGCACCTCTATCTCCCAGTGTCTGTGGGAAGGTAAGAGCCTGGGACCTTGTTCCAAGCTGGTTTTTATGACCAGCTGTCATAAAAACATGAGAAATTTGCTTTTTCTTTTTTTTCTGGATAAAGCCAATTAGCCAACACAGATGGTCACCCCAATTACCAGGTAAAGTTAGTACAAACTTATGTGTGACAAAACGTGCTATCAAGACCTCTTACTTGACTAGCCGCTGTTTATCTGGAAAACATGCATGCGATGGGTTGTATCTGCTTGGCTGCCTAAGAGTGAGGATTTCTTTCTGTCTTTACAATCTTTTAGTGATTGTCAAGGATGCACATCACATTCTGGTTTAATTCTTAATCGATAATAAAACTGTTTTCTTTCTCTATGATCTCTATGGAGAAGTTCTCTGGGTTGAGAAATTTTGTTTTTAATTATATTTTCCCAACATACCTCAGGAGCAATCAGAGAAGAAAGCTCCAAGCTCCTGCTTCTGGCTATAAAGGTCCAACAACAAACACAACCAAAGTAATAAACCCTCTGAACTATGTAGCAGCCTCTGAGCTGCACACACATTCAACGGTAAAAGGTAAAAATAACTGGCTAAGGAGGTTTAAGCACAACCTTGACCAACTCTGCTCTTCTTTTTCAAGATTGTTTTGGTTATTCTGAGTCCTTTGAATTTCTAAAGGAGATTCTGAACATGACCTAAGCAAAGCACCTGTTAAAGGAGGGTTCTATAACCTTAAATCTAACAGGGCATCACCAAATATCACAATCTGTAAATTTCAAAACAGTTTTAAAAAACTACCTGCTCTACTTATGAATGAGAAAACATTTACTCTCCCAGGAAGCTCTTTCTTCATCGCCTAGCCAAACCTTTCCCATTCGTTAAGATTCGGTTCACATTCTATCTGACCAGTCCAGGCCATGCAACTGCCCTTCCCTAAAGGGTTACCTACCTGCCATTTACATAAGACAATTGAGCACTTATTTGCATACGATTTTTTTAACATCTTTATTGGAGTATAATTGCTTTACAATGTTGTGTTAGTCACTGCTGTATAACAAAGTGAATCAGCTGTACCTATACATATATCCCCATATCCCCTCCCTCTTGCGTCTCCCCCCTACCCTCCCATCCCACCCCTCTAGGTGGTCACAAAGCACCGAGCTGATCTCCCTGTGCTATGCAGCTGCTTCCCACTAGCTATCTATTTTACATTTGGTAGTGTATATATGCCAGTGCCACTCTCTCACTTTGTCCCAGCTTACCCTTCCCCCATCCCGTGTCCTCAAGTCCATTCTCTACATGTGTGTCTTTATTCCTGTTCTGCCCCTAGGTTCATCAGAACCTTTTTTTTTTTTTTCAGATTCCATATATATGTGTTAGCATAACGGTATTTATTTTTCTCTTTCTGACTTACTTCACTCTGTATGTCAGACTCTAGGTCCATCTACCTCACTACAAATAACTCAATTTCATTTCTTTTTATGGCTGAGTAATATTCCATTGTATATATGTACCACCTCTTCTTTATCCATTCATCTGTTGATGGATATTTAGGTTGCTTCCATGATCTGGCTATTGTAAATAGAGCTGCAATGAACATTGTGGTACATGACTCTTTGAATTACGGTTTTCTCAGGGTATATGCCCAGTAGTGGGATGGCCGGGCTGTATGGTAGTTCTATTTTTAGTTGTTTAAGAAACCTCCATACTGTTCTCCATAGTGGCTGTATCAAGTTACATTCCCACCAACAGTGCAAGAGGGTTCCCTTTTCTCCACACCCTCTCCAGCATGTATTGTTTGTAGATTTTTTGACGATGGCCATTCTGACTGGTGTGGGGTGATACCTCATTGTAGTTTTGATTTGCATTTCTCTAATGGTTAGTGATGTTGAGCATCCTTTCATGTGTTTGTTGGCAATCTGTGTATCTTCTTTAGAGAAATGTCTATTTGCTTATGGTTTTATTCTCAAATTGTGGCAGCAAAGCTATAAACTCCTCAAGGGTAGAGACAATGTCAGAATCCTTTAAAAAAAATTCTTACCTGTTATAGCTTGAAACTTAAATCAATATTATTTGTTTTTTGTTTTTCCTTTTTGGCAGTGTGCCATGTGGGATCTTAGTTCCCCCACCAGGATGGAACCCATGTGGAGTCCTAACCCCTGGGCAACCAGGGAATTCCCTAAATCGATATTTTTTGGATTGAATGCTACTCTTCACAGTTTTTTTTCAAAGTCTGAGTTACATTTAAATCTTAAATAAATTAAACAAAAGATATATTTTCTTAATTAGATAATCTACCATAACTGGTCACAACAGTATGCAACTGACATCTCTGTTAAATATAATTAAGAGATAAGGGGTTGCAATAACGTACTTAACAATTTTCTCTGTTCCAGGCAAGGATCTTGGTACTTTGCATGAATAATTTTATTTAATTAAATGGAATAAAATGTGAGTCACACATAAACATTATGCATTTAGGATGGACAAACAAGATGTATTATTTTTATCAACTTAAAAATGCTGGTTAAACTAATTTAGCTACCCAAGAGATCATTCTTCAGACTCCTAAATTTCTGCCTTGACCCACCTCGTCATCGTGAAAATGTCAAACTTAAAATATTCAGTATGCTTTATAACATTTTAAAGCATATTCTCAAATAATTTATAGCAGTAATCATGCTTTAAAAATATGCTTACAAAATTTATTATAATTGTTCTAAAATTTTTTTCATTTTATGCATTTGAATTATGCCATGGAGTAAATAATAATTTCCTCCATAATGATTATTTTATCTCTCTTTCCATGGTATCTTCTCTCAGTACCTCAGAGTTTGCTTTGTTCTTATTAGATTCACATGACTGTCAAAATATGTAACTGTGGATGCCAGAAATATTTTTCAGATCAGGGCAAACAGTTAATGGAAAAATGTACTATTTTTCTACTAAAATAGATACTGGAAAATATTTTCTAAAAATACTCATTGTGAAATGTGGTAGATTTATTTAATGTTGGAACCACATTTTAACTCAAATACTCAAATATTGTTGACATCAGTGAGTGCATGAGTCATTTAGTGGAATAAAAAGGCATAGCCCTTATAATTATTGAAATATTAAAAAGATTTCAGAAAGATACTAATGTAAATAAAGTAACATAGTATATTTATCTGTCTCATGATATTTGGCACAGAGTAACAATAAATGGAACCTTTTTTTTATTACATTATCACATGACGTTTTCAATAATAAGATCTAATGAAAATGGGGATATGTTACTTTTACATTAGTCTCTGGTAATGGTCCTCACTATCACATATTTTAAGTATTTTTTTCATGCATATTCTTATTCCTAAAACATTCTTGACCACATGTTATGGACCAGGTACTGAGGGGTTGTTTTCTACAACACATGGTGGATGTTTGCATATGCAACAGCACCTAATATACTCTAAGCTAAAATTTAAATATTATCTAATATTTACAGCAGGGAGTAATTATTAAATAATGTGTATATCATGCTTCTTTTAAATTTCTAATTTTAAGTAATAAGCAGAGGCAAATTTACCATGAAATAATGAATCTTAAGCTTTAGAGCCACTCCCCTTCCAAAGTCTAGGAGAGGCTCCAGCAACATATTCACATGAACTTATATTTTTGTAAATTTTGTAGAAGTGAAATATTTTAATTATAACTGTTTAAGGTAGCTTTCTCTTTCCACTACAATCACATTTTCCATCTTGTTGAGTGACATTGCAGTGACCAGAGGTATTCTAAAGATCCAGCTAAATGGAAGATGAGCTGGAGACACAGTTAACTTGGATTTAGTGGGATAAACTGATGCAGTTATCAGTCACTCTTCTATATAATTAGGTACTGCTAGCCTCCCAGGACATAATTTCTTCCAAGAACAATTCTAGTGCCCACTCTGACTCATCTTGCATCATGATATGAAGATGAAGGGCACTGACTATATTGTGTTATGAAAACTGGAGAGTAACAGCCAAAAGCTAGTCTGTGAGGAATTCTTCCAATTATCAGATGTATAAAATTGTAAGTTGAAGGTTTGACCTCATTGTCTCCTAGTCAAAATGGAATTTCTATTTTTTCATATATATGCTCTATACTGCAATGTATACAAATATAAACACATCATATGTATTTTTTATGGAAATCTTACAAAAGTTTTTACAATTCCTATGAATGTAGGGTACAAATTTACAGCAACACCACAAACAATGAGTGTTTCTGTGAGCAAACTCACATATCTATGCATCTCAACACATCAGATCACATCTTGGCATGACTGACACATCTTGAAATGTGGCAACCCCAGGAGAGATGGCCTGTAAAATTCTGTTTCTTAAAAAGCAATCTCGGGGCTTCCCTGATGGCGCAGCAGTTGAGAATCTGCCTGCTAATGCAGGGGACGTGGGTTCGAGCCCTGGTCTGGGAGGATCCCACATGCTGCGGAGCAACTAGGCCCGTGAGCCACAACTACTGAGCCTGCGCGTCTGGAGCCTGTGCTCCGCAACAAGAGAGGCTGGGATAGTGAGAGGCCCGCGCACTGCAATGAAGAGTGCCCCCGCTTGCCACAACTAGAGAAAGCCATCGCACAAAAACGAAGACCCAACACAGCAAAAATAAATTAATTAATAAACTCCTACCCCCAACATCTTCTTAAAAAAAAAAAAAGCGATCTCTAACTCATATAAGCTCCAAGTCCCACAAAACCTGGATTTGTCCCTGGTATGCAATTCTTCCTAGATTATCCTCACACAGTGAATCATAATATCTAAAAGATGATACTGACTTTAAATACCATGTAGTCTGGTAGGGGGTTTCATATATATTTCTCTTAAGTTTCAACACCTTTTTTTTCAAATAAAAGATTATGTTATAAATGCAGTGGAAAGTCTTAGTGATCAGTACTATGAGGAAAGTAGAGAATAATAAGCTAAATAAGAAATAAACATGAAACAAATAAGAAACAATAGGCGAAATTAAAAAATAGATGTGAACTCATAACCTTAAAAAAATACATCCTCTGGGCTTCCCTGGTGGCACAGTGGGTGGGAATCTGCCTGCCAATGCAGGGGACACAGCTTCAATCCATGGCCTCGGAAGATTCCCACATGCCACGGAGCAACTAAGCCCGTGTGCCACAACTACCGAGCCTGCACTCTAGAGCCCATGCCCTGCAACAAGAGAAGCCACGACAATGAGAAGCCCGGGCACCACTCACTGCAACTAGAGAAAGCCCACGCACAGAACAAAGACCCAACACAGCCAAAAGTAAAAACAAATAAATAAATAAATTTATAAAAAAAAAATCCTCTCCTCTGTTTTTGTTCAGAATAGCTCACTATTCAAGACACTGGGGTAGACAATGATTTCTTAACACAAAAAAGATATTAATCCTAAAAGAAAAAAATTAGATGAATGGGATCTCATCAAATTTAAAAATATCTGTTCACCAAAAGAATTCATTATTATGGTGAAAAAGCAAGCCACAGATTAACAGAAAAGATTTTAAAAAATAGTAATTTTAAAAAAATGAGCAAAAGAGCTAAGCAGGCACTTCACAAAAGAAGATATCCAAATAACCAATAAGCATGCTGAATCGGTGCTCAATATCTTTAGTCATCAGGAAAATGCAAATTAAAACTTCAATGAGATGCCACCACATGCCTATCAGAGTAGCTAAAATTAAAAGATTAACAATATGAAACACTGGCAATGATATGGAGCGATAAGAATTCTTATACATTGCTGGTGGAAGTATAAAACTGTACAACCACATTGGAAAACTGCTTGGCAATATCTCTCAAAGTTAAACAGACATCTGCCTGCCCAATGACCTATAATTCTACCCCTCATATATTTATATAGTATATCCAAGAGAAAGATATGCTTATGTCCACAAAAAGACTTACACAAGAATGTTTGTAGCAGTTTTATTAATAATAGTCTCAAAACAGAAACAACACAAATATACATCAAGAGGAAAATGGACTAATGAATTGTGGATATTGATTCAATGAAATTCTGTATGATAAAAAAGAGCAAACTACTGATACACTACCACTGATGAATCTCACAGGAGCCAATGTAAAAGATCTCTCACTAGTCAAGTTGTCATAATTTGGCGATCCATGAAAACAATAATAATTATTATTAATTATAATAATATGAATAATAGTAATTAGTAACCTGAGTAATAAGAATTACACATCATTTTGGTTAACTGAAATAAATCAAGTCTATAAAAGACACAAGTTCATAACAATACTCTAAAGAAAAGAATTAATAGAAAGCAGTGACTTTCAGACATTTTTTTAAACCAAGGCCCACAGCTAGAATTATACTACACACACATACACATCACACACCTTAAATGCTACACAAAATTCTACTCACTCTTCTTATGTCTCATGAACTGTTTATTTCTATTTTATTCAACTTTTTAATCAATTTAAGAAACTAACTGCATAAAAAAACATTTAGTTGCAATCTATAGTTTATAAAACACTGATTAAAATTACAAAAAGTTAGTTGAAATGAAAAAGGATAAGGTTCCCTTTTACTAATTTTAAGGTTTTGATAAGTAGGAATATTCTTATATGTAGGCATTTTGTTTCACTAATTACATGTCTGCTTATCCTTTTATGTATGCTGAGAAGAACAAATGCAGAGAAATAAAAGGTAAACTGAATAGTCCTACAAGAAATAAGAATTGTACCAAGAAGAGAATCATGGTCCCTGACTTCAGACAATACTACAAAGCTACAGTCATCAAAACAGTATGGTACTAGCACAAAAACAGACATATGGATAAATGGAACAGAATAGAAAGCCCAGAAATAAACCCACATACCTATGGTCAATTAATCTACAACAAAGGAGGCAAGAATATACAATGGAAAAAAGACAGTCTCCTCAATAAGCAGTGCTGGGGAAACTGAACAGCTACATGTAAAAAATGAAATTAGCACATTTTCTCACACCATATACAAAAGTAAACTCAAAGTGGATTAAAAAGGTAAATTTCAGCTCTGAAACCATAAAACTCCTAAAAGAAAACATAGACAGAACACTCTTTAACATAAATCATAGCAATATTTTTTTGGATCTGTCTCCTAAGGCAAACAAAACAAAAGCAAAAATAAACAAATGGGACCTACTTAAACGCTTTTGCACAGCAAAGGAAACTGTCAACAAAATGAAAAGACAACCTACTGAATGAGAGAAAATATTTGCAAATGATATGACCAATAAGGGGTTATTATCGAAAATATATAAACAGCTCATACAACTCAATATAAAAAAAAACCTTAACAACACAATTAAAAATGGGAAGAAGACCTGAAAAGACATTTTTCCAAAGAAGGTATACAGATGGCCAACAGGTACATAAAAAGATGCTCAACATCACTAATCATCAGAGAATGCAAATCAAAACCACAATGAAATATCACCTCACACCTGTCAGAATGGTTATCAACAAAAAGACCACAAATAACAAATGTTGGCAAGGATGTGGAGAAAAGGAAACCCTTGGATACTGTTGGTGGGAATGTTAACTGGTGCAGCTACTGTGAAAAACTGTATGGAGGGTCCTCAAAAAACTAAAAATAGAACTACCATATGATCCAGCAATTTCACTCCTGAGTATATATCCAAAGAAAACAAAAACACTAATTTGAAAAGATATATGCACCCCAATGTTTATAGCAGCATTGTTTACAATAGCCAAGATATGGAAGTAACCTAAGTGTCCATCAACAGATGAATGGATAAAGATGTGACTGATACACACACACACACACACACACACACCCCCCACACACACACACAGGAATACTACTCAGCCATAAAATAGATTGAAATTTTGCCATTTGCAACAACATGGATGGACCTAGATGGTATTATGCTTAGGCAAATAAGTCAGACAGAGAAAGACAAATACTGTATGTTATCACCTATATGTAGAATCTAAAAAATAAAACGAATGATACAACAAAACAGAAACAGACTCACAGATATACAGAACAAACTAGTGGTTACCAGTGGGGAGAGGGAAGGGGAGAGGGTCAAGACAAGGATAGAGGATTAAGAGTACACACCACAATGTATAAAATAAATAAGCTACAAGAATATATTGTACAACACAGGGAATACAGCCAATATTGTATAATAACTTTAAAAGGAGTACAGTCTATTAAGAATTTTTGAATCACTATGTTGTACATCTGAAAATAACATAATATTGTAAACCAACTATGTTTCAGTAAAAAAATAATAATTAAAAAAAGAAATTGCATCAAAAAGAGAAAGGAGGGCTTCCCTGGTGGCGCAGTGGTTGAGAATCTGCCTGCCAATGCAGGGGATACGGGTTCGAGCCCTGGTCTGGGAAGATCCCACATGCCGCGGAGCAACTGGGCCCGTGAGCCACGACTACTGAGCCTGCGCGTCTGGAGCCTGTGCTCCGCAACAAGACAGGCCACGACAATGAGAGGCCCGCACACCACGATGAAGAGTGGCCCCCACTTGCCACAACTAGAGAAAGCCCTCGCACAGAAACAAAGACCCAATACAGCCAAAGATAAATAAATAAATTAATTAGTTAAAAAGAAAAAAAATAAAGAGAAAGGATTGTCCAGCATGGGTAATCAAACAACATAATCATGTAGAAAAGGGATCCAACAAACCCGTTTCCTAATGATAAATTAACCAAATGTTGTAAAAACAGAAGTTAAATATGTGTACTCAATATCTCATATCTAGGAATTGAAACCTATATGCTACCAAACTAACCATAATAAAACTCTAATACAACATATATAGTTTTAATTAATTTTATGCTTACCTAAATTTCAAAAGACAATCTATTCACATGGTTCAAATTTTAATATAAAATTATAAAATATTAAAAGATGTATTGGGACTTACCTGGTGGTGCAGTGGTTAAGAATCCACCTGCCAATGCAGGGGACACGGGTTCGAGCCCTGGTCTGGGAAAATCCCACATGCCGCAGAGCAACTAAGCCCGGGCACCACAACCACTGGGCCTGCGCTCTAGAGCCCACAAGCCACAACTACTGAGCCCATGTGTCACAACTACTGAAGCCCGCGCGCCTAGAGTCCGTGCTCCGCAATAAGAGAAGCCACCGCAATGAGAAGCCCGTGCAACGCAACGAAGAGTAGCTCTCGTTTGCCACAACTAGAGAAAGCCCACGTACAGCAACGAAGCCCCAACAAAGCCAAAAAGAAATAAATACATTTTAAAAAGGTGTATATAATTCTGTGGTTTTTTAAAAACCTCTCTCTCTCACCTGTCTCGCCATCTGCTCAGTTCCCACTCTCTCCGAAGCCCATCCCAATCTTGGTAACCACTGATAAGTGTCTTATGTCTCCTTACAGAATTTCTTTGTGCATAGTCAAGAAAATATGAACTATTTGCCTCCCTTTAAAAATTTTTTATTCCCTTCCAGAAGGTTTTAAAATTAAAATACAATTCACATACCATAAAATTCAAAAATGTACAAATTAAAATGTACAATTAAGTGGGTTTTGGTTTATTCACGAGGCTGTACAACCATCACCACTATCTAACTAAAGGACTTTGTCATTACTCTAAAAAGAATGCCCACATCCCTCAGCTATCACCTCCCCCCCCTCCAACTCCCCTATGCCTAGGAAACTATTAATCTACTTTCTGAGTTCATAGATTTGCCTATTCTGGACATTTCATATATACGGAATCATATGATCGCCTTTGATGGTGGCCTTTGATGACTGGCTTCTCTCACTTAGCATAATGTTTTCAAGGTTCATCTATGTTGTAACATGTATCAGTACTTCCTTCCTCTCTATGGATGAATATTCCATTTTAAGAATACAAAATGGAAGTATATATTAATTAATTAATTACATGAGTGGAATTTTATTTATTTATTTTCATTTATTTATTTTTTTGTGGTACACGGGCCTCTCACTGCTGCGGCTTCTCCTGCTGCGGAGCACAGACTCCGGACACGCACGCTCAGCGGCCATGGCTCATGGGCTCAGCCACTCCGCGGCATGTGGGATCCTCCTGGACCAGGGCACGAACCCGTGTCCCCCGCATTGGCAGGCGAACCCTCAACCACTGCGCCACCAGGGAAGCCCATTAGTGGAATTTTAAATCCACTTTGTTTAGCTATTCATTGGCTGATAGACATTTGTGTTGTTTCCACTTTTTTTGGCTACTATGAGTAATGCTGCTAAGAGCAGTGGCATATAAGTTTTTGTGTAAGCATATTTTCAATTCTCTTGGGATATACCTAGGAGTAGAACTGCTAGTCATATAGCAACTCTGTTTAATTTTTGAGAAACTTTCAGACTATTTTCCAAAGGGGCTGCATCATTTTACATTCCCACCAACAATGTATGCATGTTTCCAATTTCTCCACATCCTCACCAACAGTTGCTACTGTTCGTCTTTTTGATTACCTCCATTTTTTTTTTTTTTTTTTTCGATACGCGGGCCTCTCACTGTTGTGGCCTCTCCCGTTGCGGAGCACAGGCTCTGGACGTGCAGGCTCAGCGGCCATGGCTCACGGGCCCAGCCGCTCCGCGGCATGTGGGATCTTCCCGGACCGGGTCACGAACCCGTGTCCCCTGCATCGGCAGGCGGACTCTCAACCACTGCGCCACCAGGGAAGCCCCGATTACCTCCATTTTTTAAACACAAAATAAGAGAGCATACCATACACACTGCGGCATGATTGCTTTTTCCACACAGTATCTTAGAGATCTTTCCCTAACAGGAAAATAGAGAGGACTTGTTTCTGGGGAAGCAGCTGGTACAGAGGAGGAAGAGGTGAGGGGAATCCTGAACGAACAGACATACTTACTTATATACATACATAGATACATTTTTTTCTTCACAGTTTTCTTGTATCACAAACACACAGGCCCCTGAAGGGCTCCCAGAACACCATCTGAGAACTACTTACCTATCTGGGTTACCCCTCACTTGACAGATGAGGAAACCAAAGCCCAGAGGGCCATTTGACCTCCTAGGCCTGTTGTAACAAAGTACCACAAACTGGGTGGCTTAAACAACATTTCTGGAGGCTGGAAGTCCAAAATCAAGGTTGTTTCTTCTGAGAGCCGTGAGAGAGAATGTGTTCCAAGACTCTCCTAGCTTCTGGAGGTTTGTGAACAACATCTGGTGTTCCCTGGTTTATAGAAGCATCACCTGATCTTTGCCTTTATCTACACATGACATTCTCCCTGTGTGAGCACCCATCTCAAAATTCCTCCTTTTTATTAGGACAACAGACATATTGGATTAGGGCCCACTCTAATGACCTAATTTTAATTTGATTACCTTGGTAAAGAATAAGATCATATTCTGAGGTCCTGGGGGGGTGGAACTTCAATGTATGAATTTTGATATCCATTTTGAAAGATGTTATTAAGCTAGTGTAACCACTTGTAGGCATTAGTGGGAGATAAATCTTCATACACACTGCGGCACTGTGGTCAGCTGACTGGAGGTCAGGAAATGCAGAGCCAAGTCCCGACTCTGACACTCACTCACTGTGGGACCATTTACCATCTGGATTGCCACTGTCTCTTCTCATTGATGAGTTGATGTGATAACTAAACTCCAGAGGATTCTCTGATTCCTATTCTGTTTTGTTATGCTCTGTTTTGTGCTATTCTTTCCTACCTCCACACACAAATATGAGCAACAGAGAGACAGATGATGTAAACAGACAAGCATATTTATAACACCCATTCGTAGGTTTACAGATTTTTAAAAATGGAAGGCTTTCATCTACCGCTCTCATTTAATAGGCAAAAATATGGAAGCCTAGGGAGGTGAAGTGCCTGGTCCTAAGACACACACATCATTCCTTGCTTGAATAACTTCAAATAGGGGAGGGTCCTTAAATTAAGTCCACAGACCTGAGGGTCTCCATGAATGAACTTTAGGGGTCTATATACCTCCTGAGAGTTTGCGTGTAAAAGCTGGTGTGAGTTTGCATGTTTATATTTTATTTATTCTGTTGGAAGAAATCTTTAGCTTTCATCAAATTCTCAAAAGGATCTATTTTTGTTCAAATAAATCTTTAGTTCTTATGCCCTAAATGCCTGGCATATAAGAGATACTCAATGAACATTAGTTGACTTATGTATATTGAACTCTTAACCAAGACAAAGTTCATAACCACTGGAGTAGAGTAAAACAGAATGTGATCATTCTCTAGAGAATAATCCTCACTGCTTCCTGCTCACAAAATGCTCTATCTGTGTGACATCTTTTGTCAGCCTGTAGTTCCCAGTCCTGGATGAATTATATTGTACAATGCCGTGCTTGTCAATTAAACCAATTAAGAAAAGATGTTTAAATCACAATTTCATCTCCTTTAGGAAATCATCCATCTTTTTATTTAACTTTACCATTTTACTTAATTAACAAGGATTTAATGGCAGTTAATAAATGATATATTAATTAATTTATGAAATTACTTTGTCCTTATTAAAGTAATTCATAATTTTAAATGCTTGTAATTTTCATTAGTTTCATCAAATAAGACAGAGCACATTCAATTAAAGCTGAGTTACCTTACTTTTAGTCCAAGTCCCAGGGAAAACCTCTAGTGTATCTAGGACGTGTGCTGGAACGATGATCAAAACTGTGACTTTGACAGAGGCAGGGAAATGCCTTGGGCCCAAGACGTGGTATCATAAGCAGAGAGCAGTACCATAGAGTAGGCGCTCAGTAAATATCTGGTGAATCAATGAAAGAAAAAAGACGTAGCTAGTGCTGCGAGGAGGACAGAAATCCCTCTTTGAATAGGGAGCCATTAACCTTAAGAAGAACTGATAGGACATCCACCAAATGGAGGAAGATGCAATGGTTAGATCCTCCTCTGAAAGAACATGTGTTTTTGTGGGACATTAAGGAATGGCATCAAGCTGATGATTATCAATGTAGATATCAAATACAACTTCTGTCTTTAGTTATTAAACATTTCTTTATTGGTAATTTATTACTAAGGACTAGTAAATATGGAAGCAACCCAAAGTCCCAGGTATGGGGCCTCAAGACAGAAGAAGTATGAGACTCTGAAAGAAGCAGGTCAGGCCATTTATGGCATAAATATATGTATGACAATAAATTTTACATTTTAAAAAACCCTACAAATGTTATTTACAAATAATTTACATTCTTCAGAAGCATTTACAATAATGACTCACTTTGCCAATAGAGATGGAAAGCTCTCTTCTTTAAAAGATTCAGTCTTACTCATGCTTGTGCCCCAATTTCAGCAAGGAGTTGCTGCTTTATAAATGACTGTGGATTTATACTTTAAGTATGAGCAAGAACGTGATTTAAGTGTAATCAAGGAAGATCCTACAAAATCTTGCTATTTATTTTACCTAGCTTGCTAGACCATCCTATATCACAGAGAAGGAGTGGATTTCTCATCCAGAAAACCTCCTGAAAAAGAAATTATCTGTTTGACATCTAGGTGCTACCCAAGACTTAAAGAAACAAGCACAGGAATTTGGGGTGCTCCCTTGGTGAGTACCAAGACAAAAGGGATCTTTCTATGTCTACTCTGCACCCCCTGGAACAAAGATCCTTGATACAGTCAGGCCTCCTTATCCATGGTTCCAAATCTGCAGATTCAACCAACCACAGATTGAAAATACCCAGAAAGTTCCAAAAAGCCAAACATGAATTTGCCATGTAAGGCAACTATTCACATAGCATTTACATTGTGTTTACAACTATTTACATAGTATTTACATCATATTAGGTATCATAAGTTATCTAGAGATGATTTAAAGTATACGAGAGGATTGCATAGGTTATATGCAAATACTATGCCATAAGGGACTTGAGCTCCCTGGATTTTGGTATCTACTGGGCGTCCTGGGACCAACCTCCTGTATTTTAGAGAGAAAAGAACCTAAGATCCAGATCTTCAATGAGACATCAAATTTATACCATTTAGGATAAAGAAGATGTGGTACATATATACAATGGAATACTACTCAGCCATAAAAAAGAATGAAATGCCATTTGCAGCAACATGGATGGAACTAGAGATTATCATACTAAGTGAAGTTAAGTCAGAAAGAGAAATACCATATGATATCACTTATTATGTGGAATCTAAAATATGACACAAATAACTTTTATGAAACAGAGACAGAGTCACAGTTATAGAGAACAGACTTGTGGTTGCCAAGGGTGAGGGGAGGAAAGGGATGGAGTGGGAGTTTGGGGTTAGCACATGCAAAATATTATATATAGAATGGATAAACAACAAGGTCCTACTGCATAGCAAAGGGAAATATATTCAATATTCTGTGAAAAGGCATAATGGAAAAGAATATTAAAAAAGAGGATGTGTATATATATATATATGTATATATATATACATATAACTGAATCACTTTTCTGTACAGCAGAAATTAACACAACATTGTAAATCAACTCTATTTCAATTTTTTTTTAAGTGAAATTTAAACCATTTATCTTACCTGGAGCTGAGGTTCTTTTGTGTTGAGTGTTTTCTCCCTAGCAGCTGAGAATGAAGTCTTGGAAGAAACTGTGGATGGCTGACTAAGAGAAGATATTTTGTTTTAGCAAATTTTATTTTAAACTTATTCACATTATGATCCATTCATGGAATGGATGAATGGAATACTAGGCACTTCTTAAAATGGCAGTATAGAACAATTTAATGAAAAAGTTAATGTTCATTTAAAATTTTCCTTCTTTCTATGGTATATCGAAAAATATTTCATATAATAAAAATATAATAAAATATACAAATTACATATATAATTCATATCATAAATTAATAAATAAATAAAAATAAATAAGCATATGGACCCAGAATTGATGAACTGCAACTCAGAAATAAATTCCAGTGTTTGTGCAACATTATTACACAGATATATTCTTACTTTCTAAAATTCTTCCAGTTACATCAAGAGTTCCTCTTGATGGAGGAATGGTGTGGACTTCTTTCAGGGTGCAAGAACTGGTCTTCATTACACTGGAACATACAGGTATTTCCTTAGAGTTCATCTGAGCAATTATCTGACAATGACCCTGAAAAAGACTCTGAATAACTGAATATGAAAGAAACTTGGGGTTCTTAAGTGCGTCATCTTCTATATTGACATATCAACGTTATTTAACTTACAACTTCAAAACCGAGTTGATACTATTAAATCATCTAATGTCATCTGTGGTCAGGTTCAACTAGCCCCTTAGCTCTAGAGCTGATCACAGAAATGAAAGTCATTTAAGGGAAGTAATTGTTGGTCATAGCTCCCTGCTGGAATTTTAACTGAAGAGTGTAATGCTCCTATTGTGTACTTACAGATGTGATCAATACAAGGGAGTGAGAGTTTAAGTTGTCAGAGATATTGGTTGTTCCAGCCCTGAAAGAAAAAGGTGGGGGGCTGGATTCAAAGACCACCGAGAAAATATATTTATTCATACAAAAATACTCATTGAAACTACTGCATGCTAGGCTAAAGATAAAAGGAACAAGAAAGAGACAGTGCCTCACTGTATGAAGTTTTATGTATTTTCCACTCACAAGCAATTCTTGAGCATCGTCTTTGTGCCAATATTATAGATTTGGGGCGGGGGGTTGGGGGGAGAGACAGCCCACAGTGCCTAGTCTTGAAAAGCAATACTATGCTCTATTTGTACTCTCTTTGGAGATATTGAGGAAATACACCATTAAAAAAGGGCAGGGGGAGATATCATTCAAGTGAATGTGCAATGGTATAGGCAGAATAATTTGAGGTAAGATTATTAAGTAAATGAAGTTTGACTTTGGTTCTCTGCTTCTGTTTTTATATATTTCCTTTCTTTTGGTGTCTCTGAGGCTCCCTGGCACTTTCCTAAGGCCTTGATGTTCACTATCCACGGCCTCAAAGCTAATCCAAGGCCAAATAACTAATTTGACAAACTAATTTCTACTAAAGCATCTACTAAACTAGTTTATCCTAACTAATCTGATGAACTGATTTCTACTAATTAATTTAGGGTTATTTTCCTAAATAAACCTAGAATAACAAAAATGCCGTATATTCTCATTGTGCTGTTAACGTATTTACAAGCACCAATGCAAGGTACTGTGTGTTCAACGGTAAGGGGCTACAAAGATGAATAAGGCATTAATCTTGTTTATAAGGGACCTTATAAGGAGGAGAGATCAATACATGAGCAACTTTATTCAAAGCAGTGAACAGCGGGGACGGCATGGGCATGAGGGCCAAGAGAGGGCTGAGCTTTCATCCCACACAGGCTGCCACTTATGAACTTTTGAGGTTCTGGGGTACAGCATTGCTTGAGGTCAATAGGTTCTTGCACCTAAACCTGTCATCAAGCTCCTTTAATGAACCCCAGCCTGGGTCTTCCTAGGTAGGAGAGGTAGAGAAGAGCAATTCCAGCACTAACGGGAGGAATCTGTGAGATCTCCAAGGGAAAGATGAACCTCTAGAAAGAGAAGCCTGGGCTGTGAGGTCCAGCCACTTTCATTGCCTTGGAGGGTCTACGGCCGATTTTTCAAAAGAGCTGGCAGATTTCCTTAAATACTAACAATACTTTTCAGAGATGGGAGGCGGGCTGATAAAAGGTTACTGTCCCACCCTACCAGATACAAAGACTTTCAAATGAGTTTTGTCTTTGTGGTTTAACCCAGCGATGAACACTGGCAATTCCAGGTCAAGTTGGAGGAAAGACAGTGCCTTGCTAGATCAACAAAGATATAACTGTGAACAACTAGCCCCTTTCATCACCTCTCAAGTCACACCCAGCACTGGAGGTTTATACTAAGAAGACAAGTCACAAAGCTGATCTACAACAGCCAAATGTGTTCCCACCTCCTGGACCCTCCCTTCTTATATTTTCATTTCTGTGACATTAGATCAAGTTTTTCACACTCTCTAGGGTACAACAACAGTCTTCCTTGTCTCCAGTAAAATCTGATGGCAGAGGCTTCCGGGAAGATGGCGGAAGAGTAAGACGCGGAGATCACCTTCCTCCCCACAGATACACCAGAAATACATCTACACGTGGAACAACTCCTACAGAACACCTACTGAACGCTGGCAGAAGTCCTCAGACCTCACAAAAGGCAAGAAACTCCACACGTACCTGGGTAGGGAAAAAGAAAAAAGAAACAACAGAGACAAAAGGATAGGGACGGGACCTGCACCAGTGGGAGGGAGCCGTGAAGGAGGAAAGGTTTCCACACACTAGGAAACCCCTTCGCGGGCGGAGACTGCGGGTGGCAAGGGGGAAAGCTTCGGGGCCGCGGAGGAGAGCACAGCAACATGGGTACGGAGGGCAAAGCGGAGAGATTCCCGCACAGAGGATCGGGCCGACCGGCACTCACCAGCCCGAGAGGCTTGTCTGCTCACCCGCTGGGGCGGGCGGGGCTGGGAGTTGAGGCTCGGGCTTCGGTCGGAGTGCCAGGAGAGGACTGGAGTTGGTGGCGTGAACACAGCCTGCAGGGGGTTAATGCGCCACGGCTAGCCGGGAGGGAGTCCGGGGAAAAGTCTGGACCTGCCGAAGAGGCAAGAGACTTTTTCTTCCCTCTTTGTTTCCTGGTGTGCAAGGAGAGGGGATTAAGAGCGCTGCTTAAAGGAGCTCCAGAGACGGATGCGAGCCGCGGCTAAAAGCGCGGACCCCAGAGACGGGCATTAGACGCTAAGGCTGCTGCTGCCGCCACCAAGAAGCCTGTGTGCGAGCACAGGTTACCATCCACACCCCCTTTCCGGGGAGCCTGTGCAGCTGCCACTGCCAGGGTCCCGTGATCCAGGGACAGCTCCCCCGGGCGAATGCACAGCACGCCTCAGGCTGGTGCAACGTCACGCAGGCCTCTGCCGCCGCAGACTCCACCCGCACTCCGTGCCCCTCCCTCCACCAGGCCTGAGTGAGCCAGAGCCCCCGAATCAAAGGCTCCTTTAACCCCGTCCTGTCTGAGCGAAGAACAGACGCCCTCTGGCGACCTACACGCAGAGGCGGTGCCAAATCCAAAGCTGAGCCCCGGGAGCTGTGAGAACAAAGAAGGGAAAGGGAAATCTCTCCCAGCAGCCTCAGAAGCAGCGGATTAAAGCTCCACAATCAACTTGATGTACCCTGAATCTGTGGAATACATAAATAGACAACAAATCATCCCAAATTGAGGAGGTGGGCTTTGAGAGTAAGATTTATGATTGTTTC
Source organism: Aethalodelphis obliquidens (assembly GCF_003676395.1). Taxonomy (NCBI): domain Eukaryota; kingdom Metazoa; phylum Chordata; class Mammalia; order Artiodactyla; family Delphinidae; genus Aethalodelphis; species Aethalodelphis obliquidens. The sequence goes on along the minus strand of NW_020837950.1, from coordinate 1,077,229 downwards.
CCCTTTTCCTCTTTTTGTGAGTGTGTATGTGTATGCTTCTGTATGAGATTTTGTCTGTATAGCTTTGCTTCCACCATTTGTCCTAGGGTTCTATCTCTCTGTTTTTTTAAAAAAATTTTTTCTTAATAATTATATTTTTATTTTAATAAACTTATTATATTTTATCTTACTTTATTTTACTTTATCTTCTTTCTTATTTCCTTCCTTCCCTCCTTCCTTCCTTCCTCCCTCCCTCCCTACTTTCTTTCTTTCTTTCTACTTCTACTAATTCTTTCTTTCTACATTTTCTCCCTTTTATTCTGAGCCGTGTGCATGAAAGGTTCTTGGTGCTGCAGCCAGGAGTCAGTGCTGTGCCTCTGAGGTGTGAGAGCCAACTTCAGGACACTGGTCCACAAGAGACCTCCCAGCTCCACATAATATCAAATGGCGAAAATCTCCCAGCAATCTCCATCTCAACACCAGCACCCAGCTTCTCTCAACGACCAGCAAGCTACAGTGCTGGACATCCTATGCCACACAACTAGCAAGACAGGAACACAAGCACACCCATTAGCAGAGAGGCTGCCTAAAATCATAATAAGTCCAGGGACACCCAAAAACACAACACCAGATGTGGACCTGCCCACCAGAAAGAGAAGATCCAGCCTCATCCACTAGAACACAGGCACTAGTGCCCTCCACCAGGAAGCCTACACAACCCACTGAACCAACCTTAGCCACTGGGGACAGACACCAAAAACAACGGGAACTACGAACTTGCAGCCTGCAAAAAGGAGACCCCAAACACAGTAAGATAAGCAAAATGAGAAGACAGAAAACCACACAGCAGATGAAGGAGCAAGATAAAAACCCACCAGACCTAACAAATGAAGAGGAAATAGGCAGTCTACCTGAAAAAGAATTCAGAATAATGAGAGTAAAGATGATCCAAAATCTTGGCAATAGAATAGACAAAATGCAAGAAACATTTAACAAGGACCTAGAAGAACTAAAGATGAAACAAACAACGATGAACAACACAATAAATGAAATTAAAAATACCCTAGATGGGATCAAGAGCAGAATAACTGAGGCAGAAGAACGGATAAGTGACCTGGAAGATAAAATAGTGGAAATAACTACTGCAGAGCAGAATAAAGAAAAAAGAATGAAAAGAACTGAGGACAGTCTCAGAGACCTCTGGGACAACATTAACCACACCAACATTCAAATTATAGGGGTTCCAGAAGAAGAGAAAAAGAAAGGGACTGAGAAAATCTTTGAAGAGATTATAGTTGAAAACTTCCCTAATATGGGAAAGGAAATAGTTAATCAAGTCCAGGAAGCACAGAGAGTCCCATACAGGATAAATCCAAGGAGAAATATGCCAAGACACATATTAATCAAACTGTCAAAAATTAAATACAAAGAAAACATATGAAAAGCAGCAAGGGAAAAACAACAAATAACACACAAGGGAATCCCCATAAGGTTAACAGCTGATCTTTCAGCAGAAACTCTGCAAGCCAGAAGGGACTGGCAGGACATATTGAAAGTGATGAAGGAGAAAAATTGCAACCAAGATTACTCTACCCAGCAAGGATCTCATTCAGATTTGATGGAGAAATTAAAACCTTTACAGACAAGCAAAAGCTGAGAGAGTTCAGCACCACCAAACCAGCTCTACAACAATTGCTAAAGGAACTTCTCTAGGCAAGAAACACAAGAGAAGGAAAAGACCTACAATAACGAACCCCAAACAATTAAGAAAATGGAAATAGGAGCATACATATCGATAATTACCTTAAATGTAAATGGACTAAATGTTCCCACCAAAACACAGATTGGTTGAATGGATACAAAAACAAGATGCATATATTTGCTGTCTACAAGAGACCCACTTCAGACCTAGAGACACATACAGACTGAAAGTAAGGGGATGGAAAAAGATATTCCATGCAAATGGAAACCAAAAGAAAGCTGGAGTAGCAATTCTCATATCAGACAAAATAGACTTTAAAATAAAGACTATTAGAAGAGACAAAGAAGGACACTACATAATGATGAAGGGATTGATCCAAGAAGAAGATATAACAATTGTAAATATTTATGCACCCAACATAGGAGCACCTCAATACATAAGGCAAATACTAACAGCCATAAAATAACACATTCATAGTAGGGGACTTTAACACCCCACTTTCACCAATGGACAGATCATCCAAAGTGAAAATAAATAAGGAAACCCAAGCTTTAAATGATACATTAAACAAGATGGACTTAATTGATGTTTATAGGACATTCCATCCAAAAACAACAGAATACATTTTTCTCTAGTGCTCATGGAACATTCTCCAGGATAGATCATATCTTCGGTCACAAATCAAGCCTTGGTAAATTTAAGAAAATTGAGATTGTATCAACTATCTTTTCTGACCACAACACTATGAGACTAGATATCAATTATAGGAAAAGATCTGTAAATAATACAAACACATGGAGGCTAAACAATACACTACTCAATAACGAAGTGATCACTAAAGAAATCAAAGAGGTAATTAAAAAATACCTAGAAACAAATGACAATGGAGACACGATGACCCAAAATCTATGGGATGCAGCAAAAGCAGTTCTAAGAGGGAAGTTTATAGCAATACAATCCTACCTTAAGAAACAGGAAACCTCTCGAAGAAACAACCTAACCTTGCACCTAAAGCAATTAGAGAAAGAAGAACAAAAAAAACCCAAAGAAAGCAGAAGGAAAGAAATCATAAAAATCAGATCAGAAATAAATGAAAAAGAAATGAAGGAAATGATAGCAAAGATCAATAAAACTAAAAGCTGGTTCTTTGAGAAGATAAACAAAATTGATAAACCATTAGCCAGACTCATCAAGAAAAAAAGGGAGAAGACTCAAATCAATCGAATTAGAAATGAAAAAGGAGAAGTAACAACTGACACTGCAGAAATACAAAAGATCATGAGAGATTACTACAAGCAACGCTATGCCAATAAAATGGACAACCTGGAAGAAATGGACAAATTCTTAGAAAGGCACAACCTGCCAAGACTGAATCAGGAAGAAATAGAAAATATGAACAGACCAATCACAAGCACTGAAATTGAAACTGTGATTAAAAATCTTCCAACAAACAAAAGCCCAGTACCAGATGGCTTCACAGGCGAATTCTATCAAACATTTAGAGAAGAGCTAACAACTATCCTTCTCAAACTCTTCCAAAATATAGGAGAGGGAGGAACACTCCCAAACTCATTCTACGAGGCCACCATCACCCTGATACCAAAACCAGACAAGGATGTCCCAAAGAAAGAAAACTACAGGCCAATATCACTGATGAGCATAGATGCAAAAATCCTCAACAAAATACTAGCAAACAGAATCCAACAGCACATTAAACGGATCATACACAATGATCAAGTGGGGCTTGTTTATTCCAGGAATGCAAGGATTCTTCAATATATGCAAATCAATCAACGTGATACACCATTATCAACAAATGGAAGGAGAAAAAGCATATGATCATCTCAATAGATGCAGAGAAAGCTTTCGACAAAATTCAACAACCATTTATGATAAAAACCCTGCAGAAAGTAGGCATAGAGGGAACTTTCCTCAACATAATAAAGGCCATATATGACAAACCCACAGCCAGCATCGTCCTCAATGGTGAAAAACTGAAAGCATTTCCACTAAGATCAGGAACAAGACAAGGATGCCCACTCTCACCACTCTTATTCAACATAGTTTTGGAAGTTTTAGCCACAGCAATCAGAGAAGAAAAGGAAATAAAAGGAATCCAAATCGGAAAAGAAGAAGTAAAGCTGTCACTAATTGCAGATGACATGATACTATACATAGAGACTCCTAAAGATGCTACCAGAAACCTACTAGAGCTAATCAATGAATTTGGTAAAGTAGCAGGATACAAAATTAATGCACAGAAATCTCTGTCATTCCTATACACTAAGGATGAAAAATCTGAAAGTGAAATCAAGAAAACACTCCCATTTACCATTGCAACAAAAAGAATAAAATATCTAGGAATAAACCTGTCTAAGGAGACAAAAGACCTGTATGCAGAAAATTATAAGACACTGATGAAAGAAATTAAAGATGATACAAGTAGATGGAGAGATATACCATGTTCTTGGATGGGAATAATCAACATTGTGAAAATGAGTCTACTACCCAGTGCAATCTAGGGATTGAATGCAATCCCTATCAAACTACCACTGGCATTTTTCACAGAACTAGAACAAAAAATTTCACAATTTGTATGGAAACACAAAAGACTCCGAATAGCCAAAGCAATCTTAAGAACGAAACACAGAGCTGGGTAATCAGGCTTCCTGACTTCAGACTATACTACAAAGCTACAGTAATCAAGACAGTATGGTACTGGCACAGAAACAGAAATATAGATCAATGGAACAGGATAGAAAGCCCAGAGATAAACCCATGCACATATGGTCATCTTATCTTTGATAAAGGAGGCAGGAATGTACAGTGGAGAAAGGACAGCCTCTTCAATAAGTGGTGCTGGGAAAACTGGACAGCTACATTTAAAAGTATAAGATTAGATCACTCCTTAACACCATACACAAAAATAAGCTCAAAATGTATTAAAGACCTAAATGTAAGGTCAGAAACTTTCAAACTCTTAGAGGAAAACATAGGCAGGTCACTCTATGACATAAATCACAGCAAGGTCCTTTTTGACCCATGTCCTAAAGAAATGGAAATAAAAACAAAAATAAACAAATGGGACCTAATGAAACTTCAAAACTTTTGCACAGCAAAGGAAACCATAAACAAGACCAAAAGACAACCCTCAGAATGGGAGAAAATATTTGCAAATGAAGCAACTGACAAAGCATTAATCTCCAAACTTTAAAAGCAGCTCATGCAGGTCAAAAACAAGAAAACAATCAACCCAATCCAGAAATGGGCAGAAGACCTAAATAGACATTTCTCCAAAGAAGACATACAGACTGCCAACAAACACATTATAGAATGCTCAACATCATTAATCATTAGAGAAATGAAAATCAAAACTACAATGAGATATCATCTCACACCAGTCAGAATGGCCATCATCAAAAAATCTAGAAACAATAAATGCTGGAGAGGGTGTGGAGAAAAGGAAAACCTCTTGCACTGTTGGTGGGAATGTAAATTGATACAGCCACTTTGGAGAACAGTATGGAGGTTTCTTAAAAAACTACAAATAGAACTACCATATGACCCACCAATTCCACTACTGGGCATATACCCTGAGAAAACTGTAATTCCAAAAGAGTAATGTACCAAAATGTTCATTGCAGCTCTATTTACAATAGCCGTAGATGGAAACAACCTAAGTGTCCATCATCGGATGAATGGATAAAGAAGATGTGGCACATATATACAATGGAATATTACTCAGCCATAAAAAGAAACGAAATTGAGCTATTTGTAATGAGGTGGATAGACCTAGAGTCTGTCATACAGAGTGAAGTAAGTCAGAAAGAGAAAGACAAATACTGTATGCTAACACATATATATGGAATTTAAGAAAAAAAATGTCATGAAGAACCTAGGGGTAAGACAGGAATAAAGACACAGACCTACTAGAGAATGGACTTGAGGATATGGGGAGGGGGAAGGGTAAGCTGTGACGGGGTGAGCGGGGCGAGAGAGAGGCATGGACATATATACACTACCAAACATAAGGTAGATAGCTAGTGGGAAGCAGCCGCATATCACAGGGAGATCAGCTCGGTGCTTTGTGACCGCCTGGAGGGGTGGGATAGGGAGGGTGGGAGGGAGGGAGACGCGAGAGGGAAGAGATATGGAACATATGTACATGTATAACTGATTCACTTTGTTATAAAGTGGAAACTAACACACCATTGTAAAGCAATTATACTCCAATAAAAAAAAAATCTGATGGCAATGCATCCTCTCTCAGCAACGTCACTAGAATAATGCTTAAACACAGTTACATCATGTCATTTCTATAAGCAAAGGTAGTTTTCCTCTACTGCCTTTGAGGTTAGCTAAAGTACCGAAAGCTTCTACCTACCTCCTCTCTCCTGAGTTATTTTCATCTTCCTTCTGTGCTACATGCACTCTCTACTCCAACCAAGAACCACACTTCAGGGTCCTCTGTAGGAACCTGCTGTTATGCTATCTGGGCTGTTTACTTCCCTGGACCCTCCTTCAATCCATATAATCCAAAAGCAGGCTTTACACTTACTTTTCCAGGAAACCTCTAGTCACTGACCTTAACTATTCACATCTCAAGCAGACACTTCTAGAACTAACTTGCATTAATAGTGACGCCTATTAATTTGCTTATTTTGATTTATTCTACTCCAAATATGTTATTTTGTTGTTTCACGTGTTACATGCTAACTTCCCAAAGAACTTTCAATCTCCTTAAAATCAGATACCATGTCCTCCAGTCTTTGTTTCTTGGTTTTCTTGTTTGTTTGTTTATTTTAGTTTTGGGGGGTTTTTTGGTACTCTGTTCAACCCATCTCCCCAGTCTCCAAAACAATACATTCTAAGCTATGGATTTCTATCAATTAGCAGATCATGAAATCAGATTTGTAAGCCTCCTACCAACAACTTTTACAGGAAATAGAATAGCACCTCAGAGTGCCTCTTCCATGGTGAGGGCAAGGATATTTTTAAAAATCTGACACAGGGCTGTGTGTGAATGTGCATTAGACCATGATATAAAATGTATTTCTTACTAAGTTGTGATCTGAAAACCTTGAGAAATATGGCCAGAGATTGACTACATATTTATCCTAAGTGAGAAAGCTGCCTTTTGCACATTTATTTGGATCCCCCTAGCCCTTGCTCCTGGGCTCCTGGCTTATTTCCCTTTGGCTTTTGATGTCACCCCTGTTGGCTCCGAGCATCACTTAATGACCTCCCAGATTAGACCCTGCCTGCCCCATGGATCGCAGGCTGACCCCTGCATGCAGCCATCCACTTTAACCCTGTGTGCCTTGGTCTCTACACTCTTCTCTCTTACGTTGTACCAGATCCAAACTTGTCTCAAGAAAAAGCCCAGAGATGATGATGGCAAAGCTCCTGATATATATAAATGCACACAGCTGGCTCTTTTAGGGAGGAGGGTCTAATATCCTCTTTCCATGTTAAAGTAACTGACTTTATTATATAATGAAAAATAAGACTGAGGAACATTTCTTGGCGCTCCCTAGGAGTAAAACTCCAATTCATGGAGGAGCAATTAAACCCATGATCTTAAAATAACAACTTAGTTAAATTTTGAAAATAGAGCAGCAAAAATTCAGCATTAAAAAATTCTAATTACTAGTTATTGTCTGAGGTGATAGTTATTATAATAAAAATACTATTTTAAAGGTCAATTAGAATGACAATTATACTGCAGTCATACTTTTTCTTATTCTTGCTTCATACATAGAGATATAAATAGAAAACTAAAGTAAATATTCTTATAATTTTTTCAAATGTTCCCAGTGCAAATGCTTTGCTTTTAAAAATGACCTAGTAGGGACTTTCCTCCAGAATTATTTTGGTCAAAATATAGAAATTAGGTAGTGATTTGGGGGAAATTTATAGCTTTTTACATTACCATGGTAATAATCGATATTTCCACATATTTGTATAGTCATAACTTTCCATTCACAGTTTGCTCTGGAGCCAAAAATGACTACATTGGTGCCATCAGTTGCTCTCATAACATTTAAAAAATGATAATCGTTTCCTTATCTTATTTGCTGCCATTTAGCCAATGTAGAGAAAACAACATACAAATGAGGTTTCTTTTACAAAGGCAGCTATAACTTGATGAAAAACTGACAAGGAATCATTTTCCTACATATTATATGTTAAAGTACTTACAAGCTGGAATGGAAATTCCCTGGAAAAATTGAGGGATACCCTGTCTCCCCAGCATAATTATAGGAATGGTCTTACAGTCTGGTATGCAAGCCCTTCAACCTTGAAGAAGGTTCAGGAAAGAGCTACCAAGATATCCGTGGAGTTAGAAAATAAGTCCTTTAATGAAAAATACTAGCACAATTGAGAATACAATGTTGACCGATTTCTGGGATGAACAATAGTAAGAAGTGGGTGCTTCAGGGAGAAATTGGGTAGGTATGGGGGCTAAATTATTAACAGCAAACCTCTGGTGATGGTTTGAAGCTGGTGTCTGAGAGCTTCCTAGAGTTGAACTGGTCTATTAGTCACAGCTCTGCCCTGACTCAATTCTGCATTCCAGGAAAGCAGGGACTGTCTAGCATGTAGGACATGGCAAGTACCGAATAAATGTTTGTAACAGTTGGCTTTATCTCATATTCCTGTTTTATTTTCCCTTCTTACCATTTTATTTATATTTTCTTTCACAGGTTTCCTTCATGGAACAAGCAGTGTTATAAGTAAATACTATATAAAGGTAAATGAAATGTTCTTGAAGAGCAAAAGGAAGAATGTAAACAGTGCCATGTGAATGGGTGTCATAAAGACTTACAAACCAAGGTGCTATGGGCTTTCAAAGGATGGAGAAGTCACATATGGATGCAGAAGCCCAGTGAGGTTTCAAAGAGGTGATTTTGACACTCCTATAAGCATAGATAGGAATGTGATGGCAGAGAGGATTCTGATAGATGAAGAGAGCCTACTCTTCTAATTCGTTTAATAAATTTTGCTCAAATATTTATTTACTGATTCTAAGAGAGAAGCTTAGGATACAAAATATAACAATATAACTGGTAGTATCGGCGTAACGAACAGTGAACCAGGAAGTCTATCTTTTTTTTCGGCCATGAAAAGAATAATGGGAGATTCCAGTTGAGAGAGGAAAACAAATTTATCAGCATTTAGGATTAAGGATACTCCAAGCTACTATTTGAATTTTTTTAAGCAGTTGTAATGTCTATTATTCATTCTATGATTGTCTCAGTTCATTCGGGTTACTAAAGCAGAATATCATAGACTGGGTGGTTTATAAACACCAGAAATTTAATATTCACAGTTATAAAGGCTGGAAAGTCCAAGATCAATCAGGAGGCCAGCAGATTCAGTCTGGTGAGGGTCCACTTTCCGGTTCACAGAGGCCATGTTTTTCCTATGTCCTCAGAGAGTGGAATGAGAGAACTCTGGTCTCTTCATCCCCTTATATAAAGGGCACTAACCCCATCCTTGATAACTCCACCCTGATGACCTAATCACCTGCCAAATGCCTCTAAACATCATCACACTGGGCATTAGGTTTCAACATGTGAATTTGGGGGGGTGGGGAACACAGACATTCAGTTTCTAGGAGAGATCAAAGTCAAAATGCACTACTTCCCAGGCTAACAAGTCCTACTCTTGGCCTGATAGAACCCACTAATCATTTCCTTACATCTCATGCTCACCTCTACCTGCCTGCTCTAGCCTCACCTGAGAGTAATGTCCACCTCCAGAGCATCTTCCAAGGCTGCAGGAGACTAGGTTCTCTTGTGGGAAGGGTCTCCTCAGCTTCACAGCACTATTCAAATCCTCTCATATCCCTCTTTCTCTTTAGGGAGATCTATCACATGACCCTGATGAACTCAAGAGGGTGAAGCTTCAAGGACACCCAGACCCTTTAACATCTGGACCCAAAGAATGAAGGCTTGAAATAAATTGGTCAGGGACTATCCATTTTCCCCAATGGCTGCCATCCAGGAACAAGATCCTTTTCAAGAGAGACACCACCTGCTGCTTGCCCACAAGTGTGTGGCTTTACCCCATGGCCTCCACAGGCCATCAGACAGGAATACCACACAAGCTTAAATCTTTCATTTGCATCAAGAGGGCTGGAGGAGTTTTACCACCACACTCATCTGTGGCTGGGATGCTGGACTGCTATTTTGTCTCTCAGGATCTCCTCTAGTTTCCGATGAGCACTAGAGCCCTGCCGTATGTAAGGAGATCAGTTCACCGGAGCCCTAATTCTAACACCCAGAAAGTAACAGTCCTATTTCTCAGGACTGCATCCTGTTTCCAGGATCCCTTCCTGACATACTCTTTGCAATATCCCTCTGAATCCAAAAAGCCCTGCTTCCCAGCCTTGTCCTGCCTCTTGGGTAACAGAACTTGAATTCTGATGCCAGACTGCATTGGACTAAAGCAGCATTTTCCAAACTTACTGCCATAAAATGTCAGGTGCACTCATGAAAAATACAGAATCCCGAGCCCTTCTCCTAGAGGTGCTGGTTCAGGACATCCAAGGAGGGCCTGACAACATATTTTTAACAAGTACCCTAGATGATCCATCCCTAGGACTTTTTGCCACTTAGGGAAAAAGTGAATTAGAGTTTGCTATACCTTCTTAGACCTAGTGATTTGGACTTTTAGTCCCTTTCTAAAGGGGAGGTCAACATTTTTGTCCCAGTTAATTCCCCCTGGTTCCAACCCCGGCCAGCTCTTAATCCAGCCCTTCTTCCTTCCACATTCCCAGCATGTCTTACAGACAGGGTCACCCAGACCATGACAGTTCTTTTACCCAGAAGGACCTCCCTGACACATGATTTTGTCACTTGCCTATAGAGAACCATCTCTACCTAAGAGTTCCTACCCCCATCTGCTGACCCTCTTGGATTCACTCCCTTGAACAGAATTGCAGGCCCATACCAGAACGGAATTTTCTACATTCCATGGACATGGTGATTTTAATCTCTGGGCCTTCCTGAAAGGGCACCAGCTCTTTATACCCATTAGTTTCTTTTGGCCCTTATTGGCAGCTTCCTCTTTGCTGGACAGCCTATGATGTAAGCAGCCTATTTATGATCATTCTTGCTCTTCAAAACAACATATAAATATGGCATAAACCACACTGTCATGCATATGCCTATATTCCCAAATATTTTTCCTTGTTGTCTAATGCATACAAAATTAGTCTACAGAGTTTAACCATAAACCCAGAAATTATACTAACCACTTATTTAACACTTTTATTTATGCAAGCTATTTTATAAATACAATAATATATTAAAATTTTTCTTTATATTTATTATCTCCCTGAGAATGAGTCCATACTCTCAACTTCTCTCTTTTTTTTTTTTCTGCGGAACGCGGGCCTCTCCCTGTTGTGGCCTCTCCCATTGCGGAGCACAGGCTCTGGACGCGCAGGCTCAGTGGCCATGGCTCACGGGCCCAGCCGCTCCGCGGCATGTGGGATCTTCCCGGACCGGGGCACGAACCCATATCCCCTGCATCGGCAGGCGGACTCCCAACCACTGCGCCACCAGGGAAGCCCCCCTCAACTTCTTTCTTACTCCTACTTATCCTTCACAGCACTAGAATGCACAGATACACAGTAAGCAATCAAAAACTGACTACAGCATTAACTAATCAAATAAATGAGAGGCTTAAGTTATATCACTGCTGAGTGATAGTGAGAACGTTTATCAACTGCAAAGACTAGAATGCCTGAAAATCATTTGTTAAAGGAATTTCATGTATCAACCATGAATGTCAAGGAATTTCATGTATCAACCATGAATGTCAAGGAATTTCATGTATCAACCATGAATGTCAAGGAAGAAGAAAGGTCTGCATTTTTAGCTCTTTGGGCCATCCTAGACATCCAAGAGGGCCAAATATGAATGTACTGGATAACTGGAAAATAAAATAGAACAAACAAAAACACAACAAAATCCAGACTTCCCCTCCTACCTGAAAATAATGAATGTGAACATTGGTGGAAATCTAGAAAGTGGTGCTTTCCACGTATATGTTGGCGTAGATCCAATGTGGAAGTTCATTTAGGGTTGGTAAAGCTGAGGAATACAAGAAGGAGTTAGTTCTACTGCCCAGGAATTCTTAGATATCATGATAGCCTTCTCTGAAATGCTTCCTTTTAAATCAGTGACATTCTGAAAAACAGAAAGCTTTAACAGGAAAAGGATCGGATTGATGGGAGTTAATGAGGGAATGGTCAGTCACTCACTAAGCCCTTCAGTACCTCCCAAGCTCTGTGCCTTGCACTTTGCTCATGCTATTTCAGTCTGGAGAGCAGCTTATACATGAGAAAACTGAAGCTCCTGGAAAGTGAAGTAACTTGTCCCAGGTCATCCAGTGGCAGAGTTAGGATACTGACCGAGGTTGGTCTGACTCCAGAGATAGTTCTTTTCCCAACACCAAGTGACCAATTCAAGTCAACGAAAAAGCTATTGAGCACTTGTGTCGGGACCTGTTCTGACATCAGGGGTATTGCATGGAACACAGATAAAAGCCCTGTCTTCAAGGGATCTATATTCTAGGGATTCTCAAATCATCATTCGGGATATTTAAGATATCTTTAAAATGTCTGGAGAGACACTGAGAAAGGAATGACGATGCTATCTGGGTCCTAAATCAACAAGAACCCCATCCAGAGATATTCTGCCGTCATTTCTATAAGGCTCACTAGAACCAGGGCAACTTTTTTCTTTATTTCAAAATCAATGAAAGGCAGAGAAGACATACAGGCACTGAATGATATTAGAAAGGGACTAATTAATGTCTCATAAATGTTAATTTCATGATTCATCTGCAACTACTACTACTCTACAGCACCAAAGCATATTATATAGCCGTAGGTACCAGGGTCCACTTTGGTAATTATTTGTGTCATATTTAATAAAAGAAGTCATATTCTCCATTCCACACAGACACTCCATGTAGCTGCAATTGTAATTCCTATTGTGGCCTCCCTTGACCTTAAAATGTCCAAAGGCTTTGGAGAAGAGTTTAGAGTGGCCAAAACTACAAAGGAAATTAAACTTAGCAAGCCATTTCCAAGAATCTCGAAAGTTTGTTTATATTACTGAGCAATGTAGAATCATTCTTGAATATCAAACAGAAATCTTCTTTTGCATCGATATTTTTTTTTCCTTTTAAGGATAGACTAAAAATCAACTCAGGATTATTGCCTTGATATTTGGTGCCATATTGACCTAAAGATTCAGGGTAAGCATCAACCTTAAAACAATTTTGGGAAAATTTACTTTGACCTCTGTAGTATGAAGAGGTCTTGCATTGGAATGAGAAAATTAGCAATTTTGAGCATGTTCTTATATTGCCAACACTTTGACTAAGGCCAATACTGCAGAAAATATTACCACCTTATTCTTGTTTATTCCAGCCCCTTCCCAAATGTCTCCTGAAGAACACTCGTAAAAGTGAGCCATCTAGGGATTGAGGGCAACTGGAGGTACCTTTATTCATTTGTAGTTTTTTTTTTTTTTTCAATCTAAATGCATCCTTGCCATGCAAAGGAATAATTCATAAGTTTAAATGCTTAGGTTCTTACCCTTGGTAAGTATAAAAAAATAAGAATTTCTCTTCTCTGCCTCACCTATACCTGCTGGTCAAGATTCTTCCAATACCCCATCCTCTCTCCAGAAATACGCAGAAATGCACACAGACTAGGGACCAAATTCATAACTATAAATGGAAATTACTGAGGGAAAAAGAAACTATGACTAAAAGGAAACATTATTTAGGAAATCATTACTGGAAAGTTGCTACGCATTATTGCTAACCTTCCTTTTTTCCTAAAACATTTAATATCATTTCCATAGGTACTCAAAGAACTTACACTCTGGCATTAAAAAGAAAAAAGAAACCTTTCATATATCTAATTATTTCCTTCCACTCATTTTTTAGAAGTATTTCTTAAAAAATAAACTTTATCTTTGAAGTAATTTAAGGCAGACAAGAAATTATAAAAATAGTAGAGTTCCCATGTACCCTTCACCCAGCTTCCCCAATAATAACATGTTACACAGCCTTAGCACATAGCCAAAGACAGGACATTGATGTTTTTCAATATTATTAACTCACCTTATTACTAACATGTAGTCCTTACTCGGATCTCACAAATTTTACATACATTTTTTTCTTTTCTTTTTCTGGTCTATTGTTATATGAAGTTTTACCACAGGTGTAGATTCAAGTAACCAACACCTCAATCAGGATATAGAACTGTTCTATAACCACAAAGAAACTCCCCAGTGTTATTCCTTAATTGTCACACCCCTCCCCCAGCACTGGCCCGGGTAAACACCCATCCATTCTCCATTACTGTAACTTTGTCATTTGGAGGCTGTTATAATATATAATCATATAGTACATAAGCTTTTGAGATTGGCTTTTTGTGTTTGCCCTTAAGATCCAACCTTTACATTGATTTTTAAAGTTCACTTAAGCAAAACTTAAAATAAAACCAAAAACACCTTGTGATCAGAACTTATCTAAGTTTTTTCCACTTGCACTATTCGGGGAAAAAAAAATTCAGAATAATTAGTGTTTTGTTTTTTAAAAGAGAGAGAATGATTGCATGTGCAATTTGGAATGAAATGCAGAGCTGCTAATGGCATTACTCTTTGGAGGAGGTTAAGAAGAAACGGCTTTGGCAAGTTGAAGCATCTTATTTTGGCCTCCCTAAAACTATGACATTGGGATCACTGGAACCACAAGCATTTTGGTTTATTGCTCAAATAGTTGTTACTGTTTGTGGAGAGCAGACTAAAGTTTTGAAGATAAAATCTGCATTAAGAACAAGTGTAGGGACTTCCCTAGTGGCACAGTGGTTAAGAATCCACCTGCCAATGCAGGGGACACGGGTTTGATCCCTGGTCTGGGAAGATCCCACACAAGCAACTAAGCCCTTACGCCACAACTACCGAGCCTGCACTCTAGAGCCCATGAGCCACAACTACGGAGCCTGCATGCCACAACTACGGAGCCCGTGTGCCACAACTACTGAAGGTCATGCACTCTAGGGCCCGCATGCCACAACCACTGAACCCGCATGCTGCAACTACTGAAGCCCAATCACCTAGAGCCTGTGCTCCACAACAAGAGAAGCCACTGCAACAAGAAGCCTGCACACCTCAACGAAGAGTAGCCACCACTCGCTGCAACCAGAGAAAGCCCCGCGTGCAGCAACGAAGACCCAACACAGCCACAAAAAAAAAAAGAACGAGTTTAACAGAACCCTGAACTTGATCAAATGCCAATTACTGCACTATTTCTGTATCTGCAATCAGGAATACTATCTAGGAAAAGGAGCAGATTTTCACAACCATTTCTATCATAAACAAAGTGGCACATTTGCAAAGAGTCTATTAAAATATGTTTGTTACTTCTCTCAGAATTTTAAATGCTTTGATTTTAAGACTTTAATGTAAAATCTGTGTGAGGCTAAATTTTAATAAGTTGAGTCAATCCTTCATGGCAGAAAGAGGATTTGTAGAGAATGCAAAATAATTCAGAAAAGTGGACTTCCTAAAGGGCTCTTTGTAGCATAAAAACTGTTTCAGAAATATGGTAGCAAGTTGTATCCAGGAACTATTAAATTAGTTTTTAAATATATGTAAATGGGAATGCCCAGCTAAACCACTACTGTGACAGTCACACGTCTCTAATGGGTATTCCCGGCTGGCAGCTTTCCATTCCCACAGGCTCCTATAACTACTTCTGTCAGTGTATTTGGACTTGAGCCTGAACCACTTGCTCTGAGGACACAGAGCTTCTGAGCTCTTCATTCAGTCTTCTGTTGATAGCCTCCCCTCACTTTTCAGACTTCCTATTACAACCTTGGCAATGCTGCCTTGGGCTCCCCTAGGTGGACTCCTGCCTTGAAAGGATTCAGGTTTTATGAGGGAGGAGACAGGTTTTATGAGGGACCCAGGGGGTCCCTTTGCAGATCCTCAAGCTGTACTACCAGAGGCCAGCAGTCTCTGTCAGGACATACAGACCACCCGATTCCAAGTCCAACTTAAAAATCATAACTTTTCTGCACACGTCCAGGTGTGCAAGAGATACTATGCACAGTGCAGCTGGACAGCTCTCTTCCTAAAGTATCAGGCCCAGTGATTAAGAAGAGGTCTTCAAAGTGGGTTAACTAGTTAGGTGGTTAACCCAGCAGCAGGAGTAGGATCTCATTGGGGGAAGGGGAGTGGAAGATGTACCCAGAGGGCATGGTGTTAGGGATAGTAGCCATTCCAGAAGGCAGGTAGACAACAGGCCACAAAGAGGTACAACAAACCACATGAGGTGGTCATCCCAGCAGGACAGAGCACAGGGCAATGAGCAGCTAGAAGAAGCAAGATGGTGGAGATGCAGCTAGTGGGCAGAGTCGGGAAAGTTTGGAAGCAGATTACCGCGGCAGGAGTAAGGCTTCGGGGAGCACAGAAATGTCCTTGTTACTGGCACTGGAGTACAAATTTAGAGTTGGAGCACAGGTATAAGGTAAGGAAGGGAAAGGAAAGGGCACTGAAATTGCTAGGCAGCTGACTAACCTAGGTGCTTTAAGCACCATGATCTCATTTAATCCCCGCAACCACCATGCAAAATAGGAATTATCCTCATTACACAGGAGAGAAAACTGAGGTTCAAAGAGGCTATCTAGTTTTGCCATAATCACAGAGGTAACATGTGGGGTAGCAGAATTTGAACTCAGGACAGTCTAACTCAAAAGATATTGTTGCTAAATTCACATTATCATTTATCATATTTATGATTATTTAACGCCAAATCTTTGAGAACACAGCCCCCAATGCATATTTGCCCAAAGCATATTTCTCCTCATGTCATTTGTTTTTTCCTCCTTGAATTATATTGTACCATAAATTAGAGACTTTTAAAATAGTCTGAATTCACTTCCAGTGGCTCTGGGGTGGGGAGTAGAGTCAGACCTACCCTGGAATGGTGCTTGGAAACAGCCGGCTAAGAGGAAAGCGGATGCTGGATGAACAAGCCAGACCTAGGCTTCTGAGGGTCCCCAGAGGATACAGCTATACCAAAAGCAGAGACCAAAACATGAAGAATGGAGCTGGGGTGTGACTGGTGAGCCCAGGCTGAATACAGAAAATTAGACTCCTCCAGTGAACTTTTCTCAGCACTCCACAGGCACATAGTGGGGACAGATGGCTCTAACAGGGGGCTGGCTTCAGCCCTAAGAAACTGGGAAAAGGATATGTAAACATATTGATTTGGGGGGCACAAATATTCATTGTAATTTATAACGACATTTTTAATAGTGCTGATAATAACATAATTTAAATGGATTTCAAATTTTCCTCCTAAATTTCATCCTTCTATAAAAATACTTCATGTATTTTTATAATATAAATATTTTCAAATAAAGAATAATCAGACATGTATCCTTTCCAGTTTTGATAACAATACGTACTGGAAAGTCCAGGCAAATGTAATTTTTTAAAATTAAGGACCAAAATTTATTTGGTATTTCAGAGCACCACCTGGTGGATTAGTTAACAATAACAGCCCAGAACAAAAGTGAATCAAAATGGCTCTGAAACAACGGGTGATGGAACCCTGCGAGGCTCATCCCTTCTCTTTTTCCTCTCTTTGGCTCTCATTCTTTTTCTCTCTCCTCCTCTCCCTCTTTTCATTTCATATCCAATCTCTCCTGCCTCTGTTTACACTTTAAGCTTGTCCTGCCTCTATGAGTACCGCTGAGTCTTCAGAGTGGCTAAGGGGCTCGCTTATGCTTAATTTCATAAAATCTAAGGGGTTTCTAAATTTCAAGTATAAAGGCAAATATATTTGAAGTTGCAAAATTCAGCCTTCTTCCAGAGACTGAATCTTTCTTCTCAAGGATAGGTTTGTGTTTTCCAAGGAGGAGTTTTTGTTCATCTGTTTTACATAGAAACCGTCATCCTGTTAGAACCCCTCTTTCATATTTTATTTGTAAATAATGACTAAAGTTGACTAACTTATAGTGTTTTAGCCAGTTGTCCTGATCTAGCTGCCCACTGACTTTTGAGAAAGAGAAGGTTGGTTTGGAGCAAATGTCTTAAACGCCTCTGATCCCAAATGACCCACTAGTAATATGAATGAGTAGAAGGGGACAAGCAAAGACATTAGGGAGTGGTGGAGACTGGGGACCTAGAGACCTCATGACTTGTCCACAGAGGTATACAATATTCTGATCCTGCCAGTTCTTTCTGTTTTTAAAGGGAAGCCAAGGGACTTCCCTGGTGGGCCAGTGGTAAAGAATCCACCTTCCAGTGCAGGGGATGCAGGTTCAATCCCTGGTCAGGGAACTAGGATCCCACATGCCATGGGGCAACTAAGCCGGCGCGCCACAACTACTGAGCTTGCACGCCTCAACTAGAGAGCCTGTGTGCTGCCAACTACAGAGCCCATGTGCTCTGGAGCTCACACGCCACAACTCCAGAGCCCATGTGCCCTGGAGCCTGCGTGCCTCAACGAGAGAAAACCCTGCACGTCACAACTAGAGAGAAGCCTGTGCACCTCAATGAAAGATCCTGCATGCCTCAACAAAGATCCTGCATTCTACAACTAAGACCCGATACAGCCAAAAATAATTAAATAAATAATAAAAATTAACAGAAAAATAAAGGGAAGCCGAAAAGCTTGATTTTTATGAGAGAATTTATCAAAAAATGTCTGCAGGCCAGAAGTGGCCCATAGGCCAACCTCTGATTTGAAGTTGTGGGAATTTGGACTTCATTCACTGGATGATAGACTATGAATGAGCAAGCAGTCTGCAGCTAAAACCCAATTCAATCCCTAACCACATCACTTTTACCATGCCCAAGAACCTCTACCACTTCACAAT
Organism: Aethalodelphis obliquidens; assembly: GCF_003676395.1. NCBI lineage: Eukaryota > Metazoa > Chordata > Mammalia > Artiodactyla > Delphinidae > Aethalodelphis > Aethalodelphis obliquidens. Next base: position 1,058,624 of record NW_020837950.1, on the reverse strand, counting down.
CAGCAAGTCTGTGTCATTATCCCCTGTTCCTTAACAAAGTCTTAATACAGGATCATGGAGAGTTAAGATGTCCTGGCAGTGGCCTTTTATCCCTGTGACTATCCATGTGCCTTGAAATAATCCAAGGTTCAGATTTCAGCTCCAGCTAGAAACAATTTAGCAGAGCTGGGAAAAGCAGCTGTGGAGCTCGTGGGCTTGAAGTTTGCACTGCATTTCCAAACAAATTAATATGCAAGTTTTAGAATATATTTAAGCAAAAAATACCTTAACTCAAATTTGGGCCATCTTACCTTACAACTAAGCTTCCCCATCCATACACTCTACTGGGGCAATAAGAGGCAACCAATCGCTAACTGACGTAGGAAAGATGTTGACACCATTTATACATTTTAAAGAGAAAAATATTAGCTTCCTTCCTCAGAGTTCTCCAGGAAACAGTGAAGAATTTTTTATTCTTTGTTTGGCATGGAAATAACTCATAGAGGACACAACCGTGATATTTTAAAAACCGTGATATTTTTAGAAGTATCATGGCAAAAAAGACAAAGGATGTCTGTCTGCTTGGGCTGCCATGACAAATACCATAGACTGGGTGACATAAACAACAGCAGCTTATTTCTTCATAGTTCTGGAGGCTAGAAGTCCAAGATCAAGGTGCTGGCTGATTCAGTTCCTGATGAGGACCCTCTTCCTGGCTTGCAGACAGCCACCTTCTTGCTGTGTCCTCACGTGGCCTTTCCTCATTGCATGCACATGGAGAGAGCGCCCTCTGGTGTCTTTTCTTATAAGACACTATACCTATCAGATCAGGGCACCACCCTTATGACCTCATTTAACTTTACTTCCTAAGGAACCCCATCTCAAAACACAGCTGTTCTGGGTGTTAGGGCTTCAACATACAAATTTGGGGTGGGGGAAGGGACACAAACATTCAGCCCATAACAAAGGAGCTGCACTGTACTTCTTTATCATTTGCAGAACTCCTCTTGAAACCAAAATATTGATAATTAAATTATTTCCTTTTTTAAAATTATAAGTTCTAATGTTGGATTCTTTATTTTAGCCAAATTACTTTCAAATCTCTTTACCCTGACCTACAATCTTTTCAAACTCTAATAGGTATATTTGCTGTTACCTTATTTGCTAGCCTTTCATAATGTTTCAACTTGGTCTCTGAAACAATCCTTCCTTTATTGCTTAATAATTTCCAAGTTTTAGCTTTCCTGGGACTTCAAAAAATAAAATTTATTGTTACTTATAACGTAAACAATAGGTACGACGTTTTTTCAGATTTGCTTTAGAAATCTGGGAAGCCTTCAATTTATAATTCCTATCAGGAGATTGGACTTAATAACATTCTAGACCTCTCAATTTTATCTTTGTTCTTTGGGAAGTGAGCTACCTGACCAAGCAAATCCGGTTTTGAAGAATAATAACTTGTCATATTTTCAGTTATTTATGATTTTTTAAAATAGAATCCCTTTAAATACTTTTTTGAAAAAATACTGCAAAATGCCCTCAGGTACTAGACATTAGTCAAAGGTCTTGCTCCTCCCATTTCCCCTCTGTAAGCCATGTCCGGCCTACCCCCTGGCAGCAGCTGATTAATGGACAACTGACCCAAGGCTGGACTGGCCTGATGGGATTTTTTTTCTCACAGGAATTTGGAAGAAGGACAGAGAAAGCCTAAGGCAGTAAGGTATTAACTCTGGGTTTGAACAGACTTGTCAGCCAAGGGCACCATTTGAGGGCAGTGCAGATGAGTCACGCCCAGGACAGCAAAGGAAGCCAGCTCTCAGAAAGCAAGAGGAATGAAGCAAAGCACAGAGAAGCAGCCCTGGCAACCTAGAAAAACCTTCTCCACAGTTCCCAGTTCTCATACTTCTGAGCCTCCACTATAGTTAAGTGGACTTAGAGTGGAGTCAGTTCCTTACGGTCTTAAAATAGAGTATATTAACAGAAAAGTTGAGGTCTAGTTAGGCCAACAGATCAGGAGATGACTGCCATGGAAAGACAGTTCCCAAGAGCAGTGGGCCACAGGAGGAAGCACCGGGGTTGCTCATTAAGCAGAAGGAGAGGGGAACAGTGATCAACAGCCTTTATTGTGGTTCCCACTGAAAGGGACAGGGGAGACAGAGTCAGTAGGTTCAGGATTGACAAGTTTGAAGAATGTCAGCAAGCTCTGGGGCACAGGAGCTGTCCCTAGTTGTTTGGTGCCTGGCCCTGGGGTCACTAGAACAAGTGTGCAATGGCCCAGAGTGTAAGAGCCTGAGAAAGGAGATGGTCGGTGGTGTGAACTCTGGATTGGGTGGTCTGCATTGCAGAAGTGTGCCCCTGGTGAGAGGGCTCCTCCTGAGGGGGCCAGGAGGGAATGAGAGAGGTGGGAGGCCAAGAAAAGTGACTGAGGCATATTATTGGGCTGCCCAGAACAAGGGATGTCCAGCATATGCGTGTTAAGGCAGATGTGAAAGCATCAAATTTATAGAAGCTAGAAGCATGGTTAACACACTTATATCCAAACATACTCTAAAATAGGTTCAGGAACTTGTCCAAAGTTGTAGAGCTAATCAGAGGCAACACCAGGACTAAAAAGCCCAGTTCCTTGCTAACATGCCACACTACTTCTACTGTACCTCCACAAACCTCCCGCTGGTCCGGGGACTCCAGTCTCTTTGTAGGATAATATGGGGCGTAGGACTCAGACTCCACAAAAGCAAAAGCAAAACCCCATGAAAAAGATTTTTTTGATCCTTCTTGGAAGGGAAAATATCACTTTTGGAAGCCAACTCCCAAGCTACAATAGTGCTGTTCCCTTCAAGCAATAACACAGAGAATTCACACCTACCCAGAATATCAATGGCTAATTTTTCACTTACCTGTCATTTAGAATTGATATTACATATCATGGTATGGTTAATCTTTTGCAAAGATACGTAGCGGTTTTCCTATTTCTAAGATGCTATTAAGACTCTGATCTGAATATGCGACTGTGGGATCAGTAGCCCTCACCTCAAGATTGATAGGTGAAGCCTCTCTTGAAAATGCCCATTCACCTTGATTCTCCCTACCTTGACTTCTGAATTTGGTGTAGTTAGACACATTTTGTTCCTTATTATCTACTCTCATTTTCCCATTGTCTGTGCTACATATTTTGAGACTTTACATAGTACCTTATTGGTGCACTTACAAAGTACCTTAAGGTACGTTACTGGTACCTTATTGGATTGAATGACATTTTTGCGGCTTGTCTCTTTTTAGATTACAAACTTCCTATTGACAAAAGTATCCTGTGTCTCTTGTTCTTTCCTTTCTCTGAGCCATTATTCCCATGTAAAAGTCCAGGCTGTAAGAAGGAGGCATGAGCATAAATGAGCTATAAGAATACTGCTGTAACAAAACCAAAAATAAATGAAATAAGAAACCAATCGAGCTGCTTTTAAGCTTTGTGGCTCTCAGTTGCTTGGTGATTATTATTGTTGATTTTAAAAATGTTTCCACTACTCGTCTTGTCTTAATTCATGCACTTATTCATAGGTAATGTAACATACAGCTGGTCTGATATCAGTTGTGGGAAATGCATAAATCATATGTAAATTAAAAGCATGAAAATGTATTTACCTCATTGGGTGCACTGGTGTCATGAAATCTTAAAATGAACAGTATTCTAAAGAACACACACACACAAATACACTACTGGTTTCTGACAGATGACTGCACTGCCTGATTTGGTGGTGTTCCAGGAATAGACAAAGCAGAGGAAGAGAATAAGGGATCCAGAAATAGATACAAACTCATATGGTTTATAGAACTGTTTTAGTATTTTTACCTATGCTATTCACTCATTCAATCATTCATTCATTCAACAAATATTTATTGAACATGTTTCAAGCACTGTTCTAGGTATCCTGATTAAAACAAAGATCCAAAATAAGAATTCTGTCTTATATTTTTAATCTATAGCATAGAGAACTGCACCATTATGTCCGTTTTATATATGAAAAAAACTGAGGGTAAGAGGTATATTTACTTGTCCAAAGGCACATAACTAAGAAGTGATAACACTGGGATTCAGATCCAGGTCTGTGTGTCTTCAAGGCCCATGTATTGTTTAATACCCTTTGCTGCCTTCCACCACAGTAAACATTTATAGGAGATTGCCCTGAATTTCAAGTCAAAAATATCAGATGAATCTGTTAATGACTTTCCTTTAAAATTGTAAGAATTGTCTACAGGAAATGCATGCCTTAAAAAGCTGCAAGTCTCTTGATATTGTTCTTGTACTCTCTGTGCAAGAATACAATAAAAATCCTAAAAACCAAAATAAAAAAGAATAAGCCTTTCTCCCTCTCTCCACACATACATACTACACACACACACACACATATACAAAAACACACAAAACTATACACACACACACATATGAAGCAACCTTGTAAAGTCATCTGCTCTATCTTCCTCCAGTCAAGCCACAAGACTTGAATTTTTTTACATCTCATATACCTCCCCTGGGGTGCAGATTTGTTAAAAAAAAAAATTCATCATTTATTTCATGAAATAAATTTCAACGGCAGTAATATTTTTAAAGTATTTCCACTTTCACTTAAAACTAAATGCATGATACTTTCAGGTAGCCTTAATTTTTCTAAAGTAAATTTGTTAAAATAAACTTCTCCTTAATTTTTAGATATAAATTGTAGTGACATTAATTGCTTCAAACAAGCTAATCTATGTCATAGATGATATTTTTCCACAAAGTGCATAATACTACATAAAAAGATAATGGAGTACAAATGTATAAAATAATTTTTAAGACAATAATCAGATTTGTCATATCCCCTAGCACTAATATAAAAAATATATAAAATTTGTGCAGTGAAGGTAAAGAAATACACTGTATTGCATTTTCTGCACACTGGGATGTGTACATGCCAGTTAAAAACCAAACTCCCACTAAAGACCAAAGCACAAGATATGGAGAAAAATAAAAAATACAACAATGAATAAAAAGGCATCTTTCTATTCTGTTCAAACTGAAACCAAGGATAGGATTGTTCCTCTGCTTTTTTCCTAAGTGTTTCAAACTTGGTTATTGATAGCAGCATTTGCATTTCACAACTGAGCACTAATTTCCAGAAATATCTGAAGATGTTCAGGGTTTATCTGTGTATCATTCAGGCTAGGCTAGGCTATTCTGCAGGATCAAACAACCTGAAAACTCTCAGCAATTTAAAACAACCTTTATTTCTCACTCATGTGCATATCCATCCTGGGTCAGCAATGGGCTTTGTTTGCTCAGTGAATCACAAGGGAACCCAAGCTGACATTGGCTCCATCCTAATGAAGACAGAGACAGGGAAGAGAGAACATGGAGAACCATGGGCTGGGTCTTTAAGCTTCTGCCCAGAAATAACATATATATCACTTCCAGTCACAGGTTATTGGCCAAAGCAAGTCACATGACCAAGCCTGATAGCAACAGGGTGGGGATGAACAGTCCTTCCACAGAGAGCCATTAAATGTTTATAAATAATACAGTCTTCTGCAAGCTCAAAAAGTACCCTATACCTAGGATTATAGTTCATGAAATAGGCTATCTACATCATCTCATTTGATCCTGATAACAGCCCCTGGTGACACAAGGCACAGGAAAGTGGGAATATGCTGCAGAGCATTTCAGCTGAACGACTCATCAGTGTGCACTGCTTCTGCTATTTCTGGTCTTCCACATCAGCCAACTGACACATCAGACTGACACAAGGGGAGGGACCAAGCCAGACCAAGGCCCCTTCCAAGCTGCTCTCATGCCCACCAGCTTCATCCATTCTAGTTCCCGCCTTGAGTGCTCCCAATTCCTTGTCCGCACGAATAATCCCAGGAGTGGAGTGGGTGGGGCCAGAGGGGAGGTGAGTGACAGGACAGAGCTGTAGTGGGACCCAAGGAACCCCCCCGCCCCTGCCCCAGGGTAATGAAGCCTGGTCATCAGATCTGAGGACACGGAGCTGTGCCAGCGTGCAGCTGCGTCCCTGAAGAGCGACAGAAATATTCATAATGAGAAGGCAGGGTGTCTGCTCCAGGTGTACCTTGCTGGATTCATGTTAATAAATAACATGATGGGATAGGTAATAAGGTAGGTGAATTCCCAGTTGATACAACTCAGCCAGGGCTCTTAGGGGTGTTAGGCCCTTTGGTGTCCAGAAGGGGCCCACGGTGCCCCACAGATTGTTCCTGACCCAGATGTCAACAAGCTCACTGCTTCTGATGCAATCCTCACCTCTGGTCACCGCAGTCACAGCACCTTTCCCTCCCAGAGTGGCTGAAACGCAGGCAGTAGCAGCTTGCAGACTGAGTCCCTTTGTTCCCTGCTGGGCTGCTGCCACTCCTGGAGCCCCAGGTGCTGTATGTACTGCATTCCCTGGAGGGGGTGTAGTAAGAGGGGTTTGCAGGCTATAGTGGGTCCCGGTGATTCTCACCTGGACTCTGCAGCCCCCTGCGTGGGGCAGAGTCACACAGCGGTTAAGCACACAGTGCTGCCATCAGACAGACCTGAGCTCAAATCTGATTCTATCACTTGAATGTCCTTTGAAAACTCTTTGCTCCTCTATTAACTCATCTTTAAAATGGAAATGACACTAATAGAGCTGCTGAGAGTTATTACAGGGGTTAAATGAGTTCAGCTGTAAAACATTTGTCATAATAGCTGACCTGCAGAAAGCCCTCACTTATGTTAGCTACTGCTGTTATGTTAATCACGATCGTGATAAACATGTGCCTTTCAGCTGTGCAGAAGGACACACACACACACACACACACACACACACACACACACACACACACA